>NC_092798.1:50182511-50538288 GCF_918797505.1 Bemisia tabaci
CCGTTTCTTTCGTGCAAAAGTCAGGCCAATATAAAGTTCTGATAGTGAGAACGGTGTTCATTTATCTGTGCCTTGTCCGTGTTGTTAGTTTTTTCCACGATATGTCTGAAGTCTAGAAATTAGAAGGGTAGCCTCAGTAGCGTGGGTTCGTCTCACTCACCTCCGCTCACTGTTTGCAGCAAAGGATTTGCGGCTTCTTTGTGTAGCAGCTTTTCTCTACCACTGAGAACCTGTAGCTTACAGGTTTTACATCACATATCTTTAACCTAGAGATTCTCTTCACCTGGACGGACATTAATTAACAATTCATTAACATTTGGAAACTTATTAATTTTTACTTCTTTCGGATTGAAAACAATTGTATTCATCTCTGCTGTTAAATTATATTCATATGCTGCACCTCTCACTCCTCCTTCACCCCCATGTAGAATCCGTAATTGGAATTTTAAGAACTTTCTTGTATTTCCCTTTTACCCTTCCCCCCCCCCTCCCCCTTTACTTCCCTAGGAAATCTGTTGATCTTAGATCCAAATTATCCTTTCAAATGTTCCTTGTTACTCCATACTGACGAAAAATCAGTAATATTTTAAAACATTTTGAACAAAATTTACTTTTTCAATTGAAAATAAATTGAATTCGAAACTCAATTACCTCAAGAAGTGCCTGAAATTGATCCTAGATTCTAATTAAAGATGTTGGGGTCTTTCTGGGAATATTACTGTTATCTCCTCATTAATTTGAGTTTTAGTCTAATACTGTCAGGATGTGTGCCTTCCCGCCAATTTGTCTCTTTTAGATATTAATTGTCCTGGCTGCTCAAACATTATGATGTTACCTCTTGAACAGAAACTAAATTGGCTTTAACTTGTCGAATGGTTCCAATCTTATGATTCAAAATTGTCCAGGAAACATAATGATCTAATTTATTGCATATTGCTGTCTTCCATTTTTCCTTTTGTTTTTTCAAACCAAATGTGTTTAAAAGCTATCAGTTGTCCTCACAACTAATTACTTTTTGTTAAGTCAAATAGTGTTGTAACATGTTCTACAAAAATTATTTTCAAGATAATATCTGGATAATTTTCAGTTGATCACCAAGTTTGGCTATGTCTTAGGCAAATAGTCAAAGCAGCGACTTCTATCGTTTATGTAAGAGCTTATAGAGCCAATAGTTCTCGACTTCACTGAATTGGTCAATATTTTGAGTATAGGGGCTTGTCCAGTTGTCCTCATAATTTTATGAAATTCATGACTCTTCGTCGTAACTATGCAATTGTAGGTTTTTTGTCCACTTGTCTGATTTTACTATTTGCCAAAGACAGGTGTGTTGTTGGTCAAAAGTACACCTCTTGCTGGTATGTTTCTTTCCAGTACAAATTTTACCCAGCATTCCGTATGAAAAAAAAATAAATAGTTATAAAAATAACGAAAATGTATGATTCCACTGAATAATAAACAAATGAGGTCAACGTAAATTTCTACCCAGCTTCAAGACAAATGAGCCCTTATTTTATCATCATTGGGTACACTAAAACATTCCAGCCTTTTCTTTTGTAGGTTGTGCCAATGGTTTGTTATATTTTTATGAAACATTTGTAGACATTTAAGTACAAATAAGTGAACTTAATCCAGAATGGATCTAGCTCATAATTTTTCCGTCCCGAATAGTATGTAGGTTGAAAGCCCAAGTCTCCTGATGGGTAGTTGTTCATCGTTAATAATAACCCTACAAACAACTTTTTTTTTTTCTTGAGTACCTATAGATTTTACTTTGTTCTATGTCTTTTATCTTATTTCTCCTATTAAAATAACAATGGATCATCGTTTAAAAAATCGAGAAAAAAAAATTAAAAAAGACAGGGAAAAATTGTACACAAGTTATAGGGAAACATATCAAAAACCTTCAAAAAATAGAAAAACATAGAAAAAATGGATGGTCAAACGGAATTAGCCTAACCACATCAGACATTTCCTAATTTTCTCTGAAGTTTTAATTTTTAAACAGAAAACTAAGCTACAGGGAAACTTGGAATTTTATGAGAATATTCTTGATAACCTAGATTGAATTCACAAAACGTTTACAAGCATTCTGTAGTTTTATTCTCTGTCAAAAGAATAAAACATTAGAGAAGATTAGGTAACATCAGGCTGATACCAGTTAATTAGTCCAAATGGTCATGAAAAAAAAACATAAATATTCATAACAAACAATTCAGACAGCTGTTCATTGAACCATTTCATAGCCTTTGAAGAGATACACTTCATCCCTTCTTTCTTTGGCTGGTATTTAATTTTCTCTGCAATTTTCACCGAAATGAATCTTCACTTCGCTCTATCGTTCCTATGAGATATGTCTCAAGCTGAACAAAAATCAAATGTTTTGTATGTAAATTTAGTAATCAGAACATAAAATGTACACTTTAAGATAATTTTACAATTGTGGACCAGTTTAGAAATTTAAGATCTTGCGTAAGTACAGGAGTGTATTTTAATACTTGTAAAGTTTAATGTTTCAAGGTTGTAATTTTTAAAAACTTATGCAGTTAGGAGAGCTTACTTCTTTTTTTGTCAGTTTCACAAAAAAGCGTAACATGATGTTTCTAATCATTCAGTCGCATTAAGCATACATTAAGTGCTTTTAAAAATCCATTTTCTGGTATTTAATACTTTGTTTCGGATTGTTAAGGCTCATTGGTGCCAACTTATTTCTATTTCTCTTGTTTAGGTTTTCTAAGTAGTTCCTCTTCAGACTTTTCCATTCATGATGTCTCACATAGAATTAATTTCTTTTAATTTTTCCTCTCTTTTTTTTCTCTTATGCAGCGATAGATTTTTCCTTAAACATTTCTTATGCATATGCATGAGTTACAGTTGTCGACACAAAAAATTGCAGCTGAGGGGAGGACTTACATGAGCGGCTCTATCTATTGTCTAAGGGTTGATTGGTTTCAGCGAGCCCAGGTCCTTTGAAGGTACTTATACACCTGCATTTCAGCCCTGAAACAATACGTAGAGGCGCTTACCTGACTTTGCCTCTCAGTCGCCAATTTTCATGTTGTAGACTATAGTCAAGTGGTTATTTCTTACCAAATGCCTTTTTTTATAATGATCTATAAAATAATTTCAAAATAATATTTTTTGAGTAAAATTTTTACTTTTACTTTGTCCAACCTCAAATCAGCGAAAGCAATTCTTGCTCCCAAGAGGAAGTAGGTGGAATGATTCTGATTGCCTGGCAACACAAGTAGTGCCCTTCAGATGTCAGAAATTCCAACTCAACTTATCAACCATTCATAGTGAATCTACCTACAGATCCGAAATTATTGAAATGTATGTTTTAATTGCATTAAATATGAAAATTATTGCCCAATTGAGATTTGAAAATGTGATTTCTTACTTTTCCTGTAAGTCATCTCATTTGGTTGTGAGAAAAATTATTTGTTGATCCACCAAAATAACTCTAGAGATTGAATACTTTTCTACTTGTTCTAATTGCTACCTGCCTTGTGATTTTTCAACAGAGCTTTTTCTCTGAACTGTCTTTTCCTTATTCAATCTTAGTTTCTTTGTATTTACTTACCTCTCTGGTTACTTATCGTTATCCAATTTGCATACTTTTAAATTGTTATGTTTTGGATTTGCCTTTATTTATAATTTTTTAATTTCAAAAAATGTTTGCTCTAGTTTTTCTTCCAAAACTTTTCTAAGAGTATTCAAAGAGAGTTAGCTTGAATTATTGTTAAAATGTTAATATGTTTATAATCAGTTTGAAGGAATTTTTTACATTTGAATAGCAGGTGTTCCTGTCACTCTGACTGTACATCACTGTTTTGATTGAAATATATAAAATAAAAAATATATGACCATTAAAAAATTGTATTATTTGACATTTTTTTCCACATAGTTTTTTTGGGAAAATTTTTCAGCCATTCACATTTTCAAAAGTTAATTCGGACCCGAGAATTTATATTCCTCAAAAAAAAATCAATTTAACTTCAAATTGTATCACCTCAATTTCGTGGAATACCAAGATATGTCTTTATGGAAAAAGAAAATTCATGAGGATTTCAATTGAAAAAAAAAAAGAATTGTTGAGTCGAGAACAGTACTTAGAAAGTCATTTAATAAATATTTCTGTCAGATGGTGTTGTATTTTTGATCAATATGGATGGATCCATCTCAAGGTTAAAAAGTCTCTGGAAAACACTAGCGAATGCACTGTCATTAAAGACAGAATAGGATGCAGGAGAATACTCAGAGCCGCTTGCATCAAGAATGCCAAGTAATTTCTATTCAGATAGAGCTTAACAGAAACCCATTAAGTCGCATTATGGGGGGGGGGGGGGAGTTAAGACTAGTTTTGAATGAAACTGAGTATGTAGTCGTAAATTTTCTGCTGTCAAAAATTCAAAGTCGAGAAAAACATTTTGAACACAAAAAGAGTGTTCAAAAACTAAGACCCTAACACTGAGTCTTCTTGAGGAATAAAATTTCAAACCTCTCAGTCTTGGTTCAAACTTGATGTGACTCGTGCATCTCTATTAAACTCAGTCCATTTAGGTACTCTAAAACTTATCGATGGTGAAAGTGCAGAAGTGCGTATCTCAAAACACGATTTTCAAGGAGAGTAAAAAAACTGTCTACATTCCTCTTTATTGTTAGTGGAAGGGTAATAATTCTTGAGGATCGCAAGAATAAGATGTTTTTTTTTCATACTTAATCAGCATTTTGAATAATTTCTCAAACTGTTAGAAAGAACGGCAGAAATGCTGAGATTGGCTTGTTCAGCACTAAGAATTGGACGTATTTCTGCCAAACTGAACTATGTGCGTTAAGACATAAGCCCTGAGACCTATAAAAATATAGGTATATTCTTACAGGTCTCAGGGCTAATGTCTTATTGCACATAGGTAGTTCCGTTTGGCAGAAATACGTCTAATTGACACTTCGTCACAAGATACGCATTTTTGCAATTAAGTAGTGTTTTCAACCTGTTGATGGCGGATTTGGATCATTTAAAGACTGATGAAAGAATTTTACGCTTACAATTCATTATCAGATAAGATTTAGTTTGATCTCATCAAGTCAAGGGTCATGAAGTCTATGATGGTCAAAGTCAAAATGAAGATTATGCGATTATGCTGTTTTAATCTTGCGATAGATCGACTTTCGCCAATTCGATAGATCGTACCCTCCCCCCCCCCTTCCCCCGGCCTCTTAAATGTATACATAACCTCCAAATTCCCGTTATCGGCGTTATCAGTCCTTCTTCAGAAACCTTTGGTCATCACTATTATATAAATAAAAAATTAAACTGTGTCAATTATCAGTTAGGTGGTTCTGGCCCTGGCCGTCCAGATCTGTTTTTAGTAGTCTAGTACATTAGTGAAATCACACTTAATTTCCATTCAAGTGTCCAAGAACAATTAGCGCATCATCAAATTAACAACTTTCACCTCTTCTAAACTTCAACTGAATCATCTGAAATGGTAAAATGGGCTCCTTAAAATTCTATTTCTAATATCTCTCTAATTCTCTGGGTTTTTACCAGACTCGATTTTAGATTTTCGCCTTTTAAATGATGCAAAGAGGACATTTTCTTTTTATGGACCACGTTAAGCAGATAGGAACCAAGCCACATCAACTATTGCCAAATTTGATCGGGCAATATCCTATATAACATGGAAATGGTTGTGTGGATTTTCATGCAAATTTCAGTGCATCTTCTGCATGGTGCGAAGCAGAATCCTTAAAATTTTCAAAGGAATCCGCACAAAGGTTCTCTAGTAAAGAATTACATTGCCCAGTTAAATTTGACAATAGCTGATGCGGCTTGGTTCCTTTCTATTAAACGCGGTCCATATTTATGAGCCTCTTAATTACCTTCTAAAAATACACACATATCATCCATGAGAGACTCTTCTATTAGAACACTTCAGCCCCGCAGCAGATTAAGAGCTTATGCTGCAAGTCAAATTCAAGATCCTCAGTACAAGTCTCAAACACTTGCATTTAACAAAAGCTGTGTTGATCATAAAAGCACTGAGCCTTATATCGACGGTGTAAGTCGGCAATCACATAACTCGGTTTGCGACGTCGCAGACTTCCTATCATACTTTATTTTTTGAACGGAAAACTGCTCAACGGCAATTCTTTGAAACGGCCGTGATTTTTCTTCTCTGTGCGAAGAAAATTCTGCAAAAACTTCAAGGAATGATGTCAATTTGTTCTCCTTTAACGAAACAACATAGATGTGTAGATTTTCAGACATCGCTAATGAGTTATGTGATTGCCGACTTACACCGTCGATATATTCTAATTTGCACCGCTGCAGATTTCCTGCCATTTATTACTCTTTTGAAGGATGATTGATCATCGTTAACACATGAAATTGAGTGAGGCTATTCCTAGCCCTTTCCCAAGAAAGTGATGTGTATCAGTCTATTTTAATTTGTTGAATTATAAAAAGTGATGCCTCTGTATTCTTTGGATCATTACTTTTATTAGAAAATGGAGAATCCCTACAGCAACATCATCACTAGTATTGTCTGCAACTGTATTTTCGTTATTTCATCCCTGTCTATGTACATACCATAATTATAATGATTGTTAAATGTACTTTTTTTCCTTGCAGGCTCACCATTTTCGTGAACAAGACATAGATGGTAAGTGTGCTTCAATACAGTACAAATAATGTCAATAGAGATGTCGTCAGCTAAGTTGACGGTTGTTTACTTTCGGTTTGCAGGCGTTTTCGCGTTGCTACTATCCACATGAAAACATCTGGCTCTCTCAGAAGCAAGAACACAAGCTTAGATAAGTTTTTGAATACTTTCAAACCTTGTAACACTATAATTTTTAGCCACATAGAAATTACAACTGCAAAAAAATGCAAAAAAGTCGCAAAATCACAACTGATAAGTAGTTTTTTTACGATACGATCATAAGACTGATGTTTGATGAGACTGTTTTCAATGTGGATAGTAGCGAACGCCGCTTTGTTCAGAGGCCCAAATTCGTCGTCGGCGCTTGCAAACCGAAAGTAAACAACCGTCAACTTAGCTGACGACACCTCTACTTACCTTTAAGAAGCCCACAGGTCAGAGGGCAAGTCAATATTTCAATTTAAACAATTTTAACAATGCTATCCACAGTGCAATATAATTCTAAGGCTCTGCTCCAGTGAATGTTGGCTGTATACAAACATGTATACCCACTCAAGACAGGTTGCTGTTGCTAACATGCTTTATGTCAAAAGGAATTTTTTTTTTTTTGAAACCTAACATGATGAGGTAAATGTGGATCATGGAGGAAACGTAGCAAAGTTGTCATTCTGTTGGACAAATTTTCACTTTTTTTGGGTTAACCCTGTCCTATTGACACTGCGTCTTCCTACCTTTTCAAGTTGTTAAACCTCACACAGTGTTACCCCCTTGCGGAGGTATTAAAAAAAAAACCTATAGCCAGGCCCAAAGGAAATGCTATATCAGCAGTAGAAAGTGGTGACTAGGTACTCAACATTTGAATCGATGCTTTTGGATCATTCACCCAGTATTTGGCCCCAACAGTATAGTTTCATTCCTTCGCCAAATATTGTAGAAATCACTAGGAATGGTTTCTAACAGCAACCATTTAAGCGAAAAAAAAAAAAAAAATCATTTAGATCCCATTGAAAAGAGAAAGTAATCACCTGTCAAATTGATTAAAGTCAAACATAGCTCAAAAAGTCGTTCAAAAATAAGACACCCTGGGTTGCACGTTCCGTTAAGCAGATAGGTATCAAAATTCAAATACTTATGTCATACTTAACGATTTTATTATAAAATTCAGGTACTGAATGAAACCAATAGATCATTAACTTCCGACATTTTTATTTTACCTATAAGGAAAATTATTAATTTTAGAGAAGGATAAATAATACTTCCACTAAAATTAAATACTTTATTTTTGTAATTGATTTAAGTGAGATATCATCGTGAACTATGAAGAGGCTCTCAGTTTGAAATACAAAATAATCTCTATCTACTTAATTAAAATGTTTGAGTTTTATGATTTTAAGGCTTATTTTGCATTGACTGGAAGTCTCTCCATATGTACAATGAGTGTGCTATAAAATGTTGTAGAGGTCGAGTAACATTAAGTACGGGTGTTTCTAAACTTCGAAGTTGGTATTGAGGCAGTCCCTTTGAGTCACTGTCTACTATAATGCTAGTTTTGTCGATTTTTTTCTCATGAAGAGTTTTTTCTGTCATATCTAGAGTTCAGAGAATGTTTTTACCTATTCGCTCGAAGTGGACAAATCAAATCTCTCGAAGAATTGAGCACCATCATGAGGTCTCTAGGAATGAGCCCCACAATTGCTGAACTCAAAAAGTACTTCAAAGACAAAGGTAAATTTTCAGCAGCGGGTGAGCTTGCAAGCCATCAAATTTTTCTTACTTTGCATTGTTTCACGTCTAAAAAGTAAATAAAAAATGAAAAATATGAAAACTACATCAACAAAATTCAAAAATAGAACCGTACAGAAATAGTAACGTGGACAGTGCTTGCCAACAAAATTACCCTATCTTCAAATTTTTCCGCTTGATTTTCAATTATGAGAGAGTCGCCACACAATAGCCGGACTAATCAAAAAATTAAATACCAGAATAAACACTAAAAAGGTGGGTATAACGAGAATAAATGGTGAAACAAACAGGCAAAACATTTAATTTTAAAAGAAACCACTCGATGTTAAAACGACAACCTAATTCTAAAAAGAATGTGCCTTTCAATCATATTTTCCCAGCAAACCTTATCTCTTCATCAGAAAAAAAACAAGGGTTAAGTGATCTTATCCAAACTATTCCCAATTTTTAGGTGGAAAACTATCGTTCCCTGAGTTTTTGAAAGTGATGCACGATCATAGTCGAGTAGAAAATCTACCAACGGAGGTCGTCGAAGCGTTTCGAGCTGGTGATACTTCAAAAAAAGGTGTCATTTCAGCAAGACACCTAAAGCACCTTCTTCTGCGCTGGGGTGAACATTTAAGCCCAAAAGAAGGTAAGAGTTCTATGGCCACTTTTTTAAGTTTAAAAAATTCTTGATAACTGACAGCTCGCTGAGGAAATGAGATTAAAAATGAGGCACAGATATATCTGACTCCTTGAAACCATAAGTATAGGACAGACTACCAATTATGTTGAGGTAATGATACATTTTTTTGACCCTCCTTCCTCCCCGCCATGCATTCGTCTTGCAGGTCTGGACCTCCCTGTAAGTTATGTTTCTCTATCCGTGACCTTCCCTTATCTTCCACCATCACTTTAAAAATAGAAAACGTTTCGAAAAGCCATAACCACAGTGATCTCACTAATTTGTCATCGAACCTGGCAACTTATAAGAGAAATACAGAAATACAAGTAGCGAGAGAAAAAGTAAACTCCTAGTCAGGGGCTTAATACGTAAGACTTGCTGTGCCCAATAGAATTAGGATAATCTGCGTAAAAAAATCTCAAAATTGTTTCACTTTTCAACATTAACCACGGCTCTTGAACAGTCAGCTTTTTTTTAGTATTTCTTGGGCACATTTTTGCATACACAAATTCAGCACTATTACTTTAAAGTTAAAATACACATCTTAGGACTAGTTGGATGTATTTCTGCCAAACGGAATCAAGTGCATTATGACGTGAGACCTGTTATGCATATATTCTTATGGGTCTCAGTGCTCATGTCTTAATGCACATAGTTCCGTTTGGCAGAAATATGTCCAGTTAGCTATGAATGATTGAATGAGTGAGTGGGTGAAGTAGACGAGTGCATGATAAGAACAAAATGTAGGTTTCGTAAGCTAGTTAACTATCCTCCGAAGACAATTACCTAACTAGTAAAATTAGGCAAATATTTACAATGAGACATTTGTAAAAACTGTACATGTACAGTAGAAATAAGAAATAAGAACCCTGGGCGTACAGAAAAATGTGTCTTTTTAATTCACTCAGGGGAGTTACTAAGGACTAATGAACTTACTAAGGGAGACTTAAGGTGATTGTTGATTACTTAATCAAAGAAGTCAGAAACCAGGTCAAGTGGTTTACGCCTCTCGAATATCAGTTAGCTAAACTTGGTGAAAAAATTCAAAATTGAATCTCACATCTTTGCCTTCATATCCGAGTTTGAAAGTCCAATTTAGTGTCATAAGCTTTCATGTAATTTTCATCTCAAAACTCGTTTTTCTTGAGATCCCAAAAATGTTACCCAACTACTTCTCCTGTTTCTTGCTAGAATACTTCTTTTCATCTGATTTTAGAATTTCACTTTCATGAAAAATTAATATTTTTCTTTGTTACCTGTTTTTCAGTTGAGCAAATATTTCGTGAAGCAAATGTTATGCCAAACAGTCTTGTGAAGTATGAAGACTTCGTCAAAATCGCTTGTGCCCCTGTTCCTGATTATTATTGAAGCATCACGTTAAGCATTCTCAAGTCCTAAAAGTTTGCTTAGTATTTCTTCAGAATAGCACTAAATGAAAAATCTGTATTCTTTTGTAACAGTAAGTTGTGTTACTTTTCTGTGATTGAATTATCTTCCTCAACCTTTTTTTTTTTCTTTCTTTCACATGGTTCATACAGTTTTGAAAATTGCTTGAAAAGTACTCTTTTATGACAATTTTTTTTTCAAGGTTTTTGAAGTGTTTGATTTTTTAAAAGGTGTTTTTAAAATGCTTAAATCTTACTCATCACTAAATCTCAGCAGTAAGTGCTCATTGTTAAGTTTTAATAAGTAAAGCATTTGACGTTGAGTAGATTGTTTGGGAAGACACCCTATTCACAAAGGAAATTGCGGTTCTACCCTCTTAGAGAACCGAAAAACACTGAGATAGTATGCACGCAGATATTAAGATAAAAAGGAAGCTGAAGAAAAAAAAGAAACAAAATTTTTATCTCTAAAATTAACAATACGGGAAGGAAACCAAGTGTTTAGGAAAAAATTATGAGAAAGATCTAGAAAGTGCTCAAAAATTATAAAAAACGTGCTTGAAAAGCGCCTAGTTTTTCATTGTAAAGGCTGTACGAACCATGTTTCATGAAAGTATACTCAGTTAAAGCAATCGCAAGCAAGTGCCTCTATTTACTGCCTCACATAATTCCTGTTTATTCTTATTATTTCTAATGGAAAGGGATCAATACCGTGGTGTAAGGAAGGTTGTGGCTCAGAATTTATCCTCTCTGTTTAACGTTTTAAATAAGACAAGGCAGACATTTTCTGTTTTTATTGAATATGAAAAACCACTTTCATTCTAATTAATGTTTGAAAACGACTTTCTCCTCAAAATGTTTTACAGCAAGTATGTATCACTAATTTGCAGCCCATAATTGCTCAGCAAGTGAAAGAAATTGACAAGGAGAGAAATCTACTTTTAAAAAAAGTACCTCCAAGTTTCTGACTGCCAATTCAAGGGTGTAGTTGTTACATCCTCCAGTCTTGCCTAGCCTCTTAAGGCTACAGTCTACTTCAAACGTGCAATAATTGTGTTCCAGTTTTTTCTCTCGAGAAGTGAAAGTTTTAAAATCCTTATACTTGGTTGAATCAACTTGTATCATTATTCATTTGTAATTCTATACTCTAATTTTAATACCAAAGATAATTTAGAATCGCCCCCTTTGCATTTGCAGTAATGCATCATTGATATTTAAGGTAGGTATTATCAAATTTTAATGAAATTCTCCGTCCATCGTACTTAGTTCTACTTGTGTGCAATTTTTATAATTTTATCATTCCACTTTTTACTTATTTCTTAAAAAATACTCTATTTTAAAACATTGTCAACCTATATATTTATTTATCAAAATAAATGGATTTATAAACTATAGTGTCACTTTGGGCCTATATTCAACAGCTCCTATACAGGTGTCCAGGCAGCCGTGAAAATATTCCAGCCATTGGAAAAATAAAAATTCCTCTCGCTTTTGTGTAAGTTGATGAATTAAAAGAATTTTTAGATCCCCAAGAGGAGTCTCCCTTACTTTTCTGGAGAACTGACTTTAGGTTTATTTCTTCTTTGAATTGTGGTCACAATCTACAGAAACATCCTGTTTGAAAAACTTGATCAGTTCTAGTAAGAGAGATTAGCAGAAATAAACTTTTCCTAGGTCTAAAACATCATTTATGAATGGCTCACCTTAAAAGTAAATGTCAATTTTTTTTAGAAATTTTTAAATGTAGGTACTCTATCTCAGAATTTTTGCCAAACTACTTTTTGCAGATTTTTCATGATTCCAGGTTTTGTCGAATATTTTTTCTCTGTTCAAATAGAAGTGATACAAACTTTGACCTTTCCTTATAAACGTACTTTAAGTACTTTTCTTTTCATTTTTTTCTCTTTTTTATAATGTTTTGAAAGGAAACGTAAACTGTGTGTTGTGAAGCGAAATTATGAAAATAAACAATTATTGGAAACTTTCGTGAAATATTTCATGAAATTTCCCAGGGCTGTGAAAAATATGAAACATATTTGCGGGAGCTTGGTATGAAACAAGCACTTGAAAGCACCCAAAAGCAAAAACCCTTTGCCTTTTACCTTCAATTTCGAAAATGACATTTCAGTATCTTTCATAGTTTCCTGAAATTTCCTGAAATATTTCACATGGAATTGCATTGAAGATTGGTGATCGGAGGATTTGGAGATTTTCCTTTTGATGGAAAATTGCAACCTTGGTAGCATACGATCGCCTTTACCGCGAAATACCGCACTGCCATTACAACTCCGCCATGCTTTCTCATGTGTGCACGGCGCAAAATTCTCCTTCAAAAAGTCAACTATGCAACCAGACTTCCTGAGTGTTAAAATAGTTGCCCACCTTTCCCGTTTCTTTCTCCTTGTTGCTTGGATTTGACAATGGTAAATCTCAGAGGTGGCCAGAGAAATTTTAAAAATTAGCAAAATATTATTACTGTCCAAAAAGTAATTTCGAGTCATAATAATTAGTCGGTATGGTTGGGAAGAGGTAGTCCCTTTATACTGAGAGTCAAGACAATTTGAATCCATTTCTGATTGGTTCCCGTATTTTAGGCCTCCACAGTGTCACAAACGGGAATAAAGATTACATTTTCACCAATTGCAAAGATTATAATCTGAAATGGACCAGGAATTACGGGTTCGGCAAGGAACAAACGGAATGAGAGGAGGAACGGAGAAAGGCATTTGAGAATGGGCCGATCAAAGATTACGAAAAACGTTCAATTTCTGTAATCTTTATTCCCGTTTGTGACATCCATGAGCCGAATTGTCTTGACTCTCAGTATAAAGGGACTCTAGGTGAGGGTGGGTAAGGAGATACACGAGAGGAGGGGGCGAGGTCGAGCGGTAACAACAAACAAACATAACCTGTCTGTTTTGTCCTTGGTTTTGTCATTCCTCATTGCCTCATTCGTTTTGTTCATGATCCGCGCAACGGCGCAACCTCTTTTATTTACCACCAATAGTTTCGGAACGAAGAATATACATCTATTTGCCAAACATAAGAAAATAGTGATTAATAGTTAATGTGTCGTGAACCTGCAGCACGACGCTAGTTTCTGTTGTGTTATCAGTCATTACTTTTGCAGTCGCTAAATCCTCATCTCATCAAGTCACTCTTCAATCATCCCAGTATGTTTGAGCCATATTCTGCTCAATGTGTCTGTCTATGAAGAAGTCCCAGCATCGTCCTTATGCTCTTTCTTACCAGCAAAAGTCATCTGCTCTTCAGCGCCTAGGTAACACGCACCTCCTAAGCTGATCCTAGGAAGCATAGTTCCTTCTTTAGCATCATTATCGCTAGCAGTCCGTATGTGATCAACAAGTGGTCAGTAGTCAAAGAGCCTTCTGAGCACTTCTGTAAATTATTTTTTGTTTCGAACCGCTCAGAGTCCTTGACAGTCTTTTTCAGTGATTTTGAACCCTGAGGCTAACCATGTTAAAGATGTCGTCAGCGAAGTTGACATTTGTTTACTTTCGATTTGCTGGCGCAGGCAACGAATTTACACCTCTGTACAAAGTGTTATTTGCTACTATCCGCCTTCAAAACATCTGCCTCATGATCGTATCGCACTAAGACTACTTATCAGTTATGATCGCGACTTTTATGTGGTTGTGATTTTTGTGTGGCTATAAATTAAAGCGTTACAAGGTTTGAAAGTATTAAGAAACCTATCCAAGCTTGTTTTCTTGCTTCTGCAAGAGTCAGATGTTTTCATGTAGATAGTCATGACGAATAACGCCTGCAAATCGAAAGTTAATAAATGTCAACTTATCTGACGACACCTCTAATTGTGAATCTCTTTCAACTTCATAGCACTTACAGCAACTTTGAGGCACCGCTGTCTCGAAGAACTTTTTTTTAATTACCAAAATGCGACGGAGGCAAGATCCTTTCATATAAGTCAGTTAGTCCCAGAACCAAAATGAGAATCTTCTGTGCATGGTGTCAGTATTACTGGCGCAAAAGCCAGTAAGCTGGGAATCAATGCTTTTCTTATGGGAGGAGGCTCATTTTTATTGATGAATCATTTAAATTTCTTACTTTTAAATCGTTTGAAACTCTTTGAGAGTTTAAAAGAACGTTTAGACATTGGTTTTCAGGGTTTTGATTTGGCGGAATTTACGTTTTCACATTTTTAAAGTGAGTTTTGAAGTCCTCGCTGTATGAACCATTTTGTGGTATAGATTCGGCGTGTAAAAATGGCTGATGCAGAGTCAATTGTAAAAATGAAAAAACAAAAATTTGGCAAAATTGAAACCCTGAATTCATGCGAATGTCTAAACATTCCTTTGGACACCCAGAAAGTTTCATAGGATTTATAAGTAAGAAATTGAAATGATCCATCGACCAAAATTAGTATTCTCCCCTAAGAAAAGCACCGTTTTCGACATTTCTGCTTTTCGCGGCCGTAATGTTGACGTCACGATCCAATGGACAGGGCCGACCCCGAGCGGGGAAATCTGCGCAATGACTGACCTATATGGATAGATCTTGGGCTGAGGTTAGGATTGCTGCTCACGTACAGTAAATGCACAGTTTTGCAACACAGGTACCTGTTATGCTCATCATGTATCCAAGTATATTGCTATGTAAGATTGGAAGATCTTGGCTGGCTCAAATCCTTGTACGGGTCTGTTGTATAATCTCAAACAAATGAGTAATGCTGCCAGAACCTGTGTTTTAAGTATTATGGATGCAAAGTCTGAATAGTGCGTTTAAAAATCTCAGTGGTCACATTTGAATTTATATTGACCAATATACATTATGACCCATGAAGAGAGGCCTCGGAGTGGCAACATTTGATTTTGATGCCCCTTCATGAATAGTTCAAATGTAAGAGCTAAAAGTAGGATCATGAAGAGGATAGAGATGGTTAATCGGCATATTTTGGCAGATTTTAGTTTCGTTGATGGGCCCCCGAAACATCTGCTAAATATGGTCCGTTAATGCCCCTGTGTTCACAGTAAGTATACAGAATGGTATTCTTCCAAGTGCCCATCTGTCGGCAGTGAAGCTAGTTCATCAAGGCAGCAGCCTGATCGTTGAAATTTTGTGGTTGTCGAATAGACATAGATGACATTGGTTAAAAGGCGGAGCGTGATTGGTCGCTATGTCTTATCGCTGCTTTATCGTGCCTTTGTCAGGTGGAATGGACGACATACTGTCGGAAACCTAAGAGATGCCTTTAACTTGTCGAGAGTTCCACCCAACATAGGCACGATAAAGCAGCGATAAGACATAGTCGACCAATCACGCTCCGCCTTTTAACCCATGTCACCTATGTCTACCGGATAAACACAAAATTTCAACAATCAGGCTGCTGTTCAGGAAAGGGTACAGAAAGTTCTAAACAAAGGTTTACCTTTTATCTGGCGTTTTTACTTCAAAGCCAGATGTTTAATTTTCTTTATGGAAGAATAGCTGATCTCATAGCAGGACGTGCAATTCGGTCCTATTTTACAGGTGTTGAGGGAAAAAAAGGGGGGGGGGGGGGTAATTTCTTCATAAAACTGCCTCATGGTTGCTATAATCCAGCATTTTTTGTAATCCTGGTTCAGTGCCTGTCTTGCAATAAAGAAGTCATTCAAATCCCAGACTTGCTTCTTTTTTAAGGCATTTTTCATTTTTAGCATCAGTAAGGAGACAAAAAAAACCTCTCCCTATATCCTCTCTCTAGTCAGAATGATATCGATGGCTGAAGGGCGAAACCATCTCTCTATTTGCTACGCGATAGACTTTCTGTCATACCCACTTGAATTTTCCCTTATGAAACTAGTAATACTAACAATGTTTCTGTCATCGTGTTACAGGTGTTTTTGCACGTTTTGGTCAGTGTTTTGAGACTCGACTGTTGAAGGCGATGTTGTAAATTAACCACTTAAAAATGGAACTTGTAAACTGTCAACAATGGCTCAACTACACTTCCTAGCACCTGCACATCAAGGACTCCGGTAACTTACAGAAAAAAGTTGTAGTATGGGTATTGTCAGTTCTAATGGTATAACATAGCCATTAATTTTAATATTTACATCATATTTGTAATTTCAAATGTGTGAAGAATGCGTCAGTTGCACAGAACCAACACATATCAGACAAACTGATTTATGGCTGTGTGATGGAAGGAGCTTTCAGGGCTTGATGATGTTGGTGCTAAACATTGAACTGTGAATCAGTGATGTTGTCTTCCTTGTTAAAGTACCATTTATTATTTAAGTAACTGCAATCATTGTCTCACTCAGGATCAGTTCTTATATGGTCAGAATCACGCTAAAATTAATGTAGGGGCACCACTTTGGCCTTACTTACTTCTGACAAATATTTAGCCCAACTTTTTATCAGAGACTAACTTTCTTCATCTCAATGACAACTAACCTTAATCACTCATTTGGAATATGAAGATCTGACCTGAATTTTCAGTCTAATTCAATTTTAATCTTGACCTTTGAATGTATATTTTCTATTTTTATTCTTGTTATTTTGTTTGTTTTGTATAATATTTAATATGGATGACTCTGAAGCTGAGCGCCCAAACTTAAAATATTCACGCCATGCAGCCGAACGAAAAGAGGAAAGAGGTATATCCCAGAGTTCTGTCAATGCGGCCTTACGGCAAGGACTCCAAGTTGGTGCCGAAGAGTCCAACATTTATTACGATGAAGACACAACAGTGGTTTGTAGTAGCCGCGATAATTGCATAGTTACAGTCAATAAAAACACACGGAATACAAGATTTAAATTATCTGAACGTACCACAGAAAAACTAAAATCTCTTCAGTTTAAAGCAGACATAGAACTTAATAATCATGCCATGTGTGAGTTAGCACAATTGTATTTGTCAGGAGAATTAGGAGAGAGGGATGTCAAGAAAGCTGTGGAATTATTCAAGAGAGCAGCGAGTAAAGGAAACAGTCATGCTATGTGCAAATTATCTCAAATTTATGAACGTGGCTATCTTGGGGCACCTAACCAAGAGGAGGCTGATGAGTGGATGCAAAGAGCTGCTGACAGGAATAACGTGTATGCATTAGCCATTATCGGTCAAAGGCTGCTTAGTGAATATCTTGATAAGTATCCAGCGGATTCCAAAATTTTCAAACCTAGTGCTCCTAAGGAAGAGATAATTTTTTACTTCAATAAGGCAGTTTATAAAGGGAGTACCAGAGCAATGTGGCACTTAGGATATATATTTGAAGAAGGTCTACTTGGGGAAAAAGATTTAACCAAAGCTATGGAGTTTTATGTCAAAGCAGCAATGTTAGGGAGTCCAACTTCTTTAAAATCTTTGCATAAATTGACGCTCAATTGCTATTTTAGTGCTAAGGAGCTGGAAGAAATTTTAGAGTACATTCATCCCAATCTAGTGAAATCAAGTATTGGTATGGCTTATGAATTAGGTGCTGAGCAGCATTCAGGCGACCTTGGATTTAATCCAGTCAGAGGTTTAAAAATGTTGGAGCAAGTTGCTCTCAAACAACAAACTGATGCAATAGAGCTAGTTGCTCTTTCGTATCAGAACGGCAGAGCATGTAGAACAAATCTCAAACTTGCACAATACTGGTTCACAAAGTTGGCGGAATTGTATGATGAATCTGCAAAAGCAGGGAACCTTCATTCACTTTGGAAACTAGGTGAGTGCTATGCCAATGGCATTATTGGTGACTTTAACCTTGAAAAGGCTGAAGAGTGCTTTCAAATGGTCGTGGAGAGATCATCAAGCCCAGGATTTATGTACAAGTTGGGCTCTAAGTATTTAACCGGAAAATTAGGCGATAGACCTTTTGAAACAGGTGTTCAACTCATTGCCCGGGCTATCAAATTATGGGAGTCACAGGCAATTCAACAAATCCCCACGGCTGTTTCTAATTTAGGTACAGTGTACTGCAATATATTTTGTTATAAAAATGGTATCCATTGGTTATCCAAAACACCAACCGATCATGTAGAATCTCAGCTGCTATTAGTGAATATGTATGTTCATCACTTTTGTCATGAAAACTTTTTGCTTGGTTTTGAAATTCTTAAAAATCTTATATTAGAACATGATGTTGATCCAATGGATGCATTTGAAGGTTCCAATTACTTGTAGATACCTTGACCGATCAAAAGGTGGTGATTTTCCTTGAAAACATTGCAGATACTTTATCAGAGCCAGCACCAGCTAAGAACTCTAATCAATACAAGTTTCGGAAGTTTGCTGTTTATTCCCTTGTCAACGTGTATCATAACTGTTTATCTGGCAAAAGAGACTACCAAAAAGCCTCAAAATATTTGTGTCAACTTTTCATTGATTTTAAAGAAATTTCTGCTGGTAACAAGCTGATCTGGCTGCATATTAAACAACATCTACCGGAAGAATACCATGAATGTGCAAAAAACTGGGCATTGCAAATTCCTAATTTATTGATGACAACCACATCAGATCTTGATTGGTTCCGTGATAGTATTGTTTTACTAAGCAAGCTGTATCAAAAAACAGATTTACTTGACTTGGATACCAAAGAAGCTGTTAAATGGCTCTATGTTGCCTCTTATTTTGACTCAAAACATGTTAAGTGTGACCTGAAAAAATTAGAACCGAAGTTGGAATACAATCAAAAAGAAGACATAATCGCTGAACTGTCAAAAATGGCTCAAACATTAAAAATATCCTCACCATTAAACTACAAAGTATTTAGTAAAATACTTGGTGATATTTGGTATGATAAAAAATTTATTAATCGAAATACTGACAAAGCAATATTTTGGTACTCAGAATCATCTGCAAAAAATAATAGTAGAGCCTCCTTAGCCCTGGGTAAAATTTACCAGCATGATAAACGAGATTTAAATGCAGCAGCTAAATGGTATATGTTATCTGCTCAGCAGGGCAATGTAACAGCTCTTAAAAAACTTGAAAGTATTCGCTCCAAGAAGAATTCTGACAAATTATCACCGTTCTTAAGTAAATATCAGCACCAGTCCATAATAGATGAATCTGAGTGGGGGAAAGTCATGCCTTTCTTGAATTTAAAAAAGTATCCCAAAACAGCATCTGAACAATATGAATTGGGAAAACATTACCTGGGAATAAATGAAAAACCTACTGATGTAGATGCCCGAAGAGCAGCCTACTGGTTCCGCAAGTCTATGAATGGATGGTAATATTGAGGCAGCCTTAGAACTTTATAAAATGTACAAATCGGGTATTATGGGTAAAAATGTGTTATCAGTCACAGATTACTTGTATGCAGTTATTTTATCATTATGTTATTACCGTCTAAGAAGATGTCTTATGGAACTGGAAAACAGTGGCAGAGAGTCAATTGTAAAAGTATTGAATAATATTTCCTTATTATTAAAGATTGGCCCCTCTCTTTTTTCTTCCTCTGATGTTGTTCAAATTGTGGACCAACTCATCAGTCAAACAGATGACATCAATGTTGAAACGCTTTCAAATGTAGCCACATCTTTGAACCAACTAAGGCTTGAGTTTTGCGCAAGCAATATAGAAAGTGTCATATCAAAAGCTGTAGCTGATTTAAAACTTTCAGAAGAATCATCAGCCCCTCTTTGAAACTTTTGATATCATGAGTAACTCCTGAAGCAATGGAGGAGAGCTCCAGAAGAGGGCCTTTACAACATGAACGAGTTAGTTTCTCCGAATTGTCTTATCTGGCCAAGACGGCAGCAATGGTCTCAGCTACGCTGCTGTTTGTCTAAATAGTTGCTGCTCGAAGAAACGAGCACACTTCACTATTATGAACCTTCCCTTTGTAACTCTTCTACGTTTCATTTTAGTGCTTTAATTAATAGTGAAATCTAGCTTCATGGTTGTTAAATTATTTAACCTCTTGTTACTTTCAAAGGAAAAAAGAGGGCATGTTGTAAGTCTGATAAGTCATAGGACATCCGTGTGCCTTTTGATTTGAATATTAAAACGTAGCACCCAAGGCTAAATGTTCTGATCGTTTAATTTTTCTAAAACCACAATTTTGTTTTCTTTACCTTGATTATAATCTATTTTAATTTTAAACCTATACTTACTGATCACAAATTTTGACCAACTATCGAAACTATGTTTTTTTCCTTCATATTAATGATTAAGGTAGTGCTTAAGTTTTTCTAAAGATTTGACACAAACATTATGAGCTCTTTAGAGGACTGGTATGTATTTTATTGAGAACAATTTTTACTCTTTATTAAAAAATGAATATTTTACTATATTTTTATTTTACAACACAGTTGTTTGTAATCAGCAGTTGGCTTGCTTCAGTAGCTCCTCAATCTATTGTGAGGAATATCTTCTTAACAGGTTGTTGAAGTAAAAAAAAATCAATGTTTTTACGTGCCATTTTTTGTCGAAAAAAGGTGCTCATTGGAAACCATATGATTTCAAACGTGTGATATTCATTAAGTCATATCATTGGTTATTATCAGGTACTCAACTACAATACTGGATCCATCTAAATCAGAGAACACAAGATTAAATCCTGATTAGCCAGGTTTTTTTTTTTTTATCCGATTCGAAATTTTACAACATCTAAAACCTGTTACCTGTTAACCCTGATCTGAGTTTATTAACATCGGATTCTGCAGGGCAAATTTTGCAGCCAATAAGAATGTAATTTTTCTCATTTTTTTTTTTTTTTTTTAAGGAAAGGATGTTTCTTCCAAAATCACCTTCATTCTGAATTGAACGCAATTAATTGTGATATTACGTCTATAACTTGCATGAGATTTATTTTTTTTTATGGTTAATATTTTTGAGACTGTTTTGTTACCTTTTTGTACCTTTCAATAACCTCTGTATGAATGTTATCTCCTCTCATTTTTAAATAAATTTTCTAACCTTATTGTAATTTAAACAACTTGGTCAATTGGTCATTTGCACAATGCACATACACTTGTTTCCCATCATACCTATTTGAAGTTTTGCCTTGAAAATTAAACAATTAATAACTAATTTGCAAGGTGTTAACGTATAAAAAAAAGTTGGAAGTACCTGCTAGGTAGAGCATTTCAGGGCTCATCATTTTGGTCTGTTCTTGCAACATATCTTCAGAAAAATGCCATTTTTTACCTTTTTTTAAGACCATAATTATGATCTCTTTTCAAAAAAATTCTCAAAATTTATGAAAATAGAACTGAGTAATGAGTGTTTTTGAGCTTTTTTCTCAATGCTAAAAACTCACACCTCACGGAAACATTTAATAGGTATCCAACAAATGAACTTAAATCTAAGTTCGTTTTATAAAGTTTTACTCAAGTTTTCTTTTTTCATGGAAAAGGAAGATCTGAAACACTTTTCCTCTGTTTTAACCGAAGATTCGGTCTCTTTCTTCAGGGGCCTCAATTTTGCCAAATCCAATGAGCATGTGTGTGGGGGAGGGGGGCTAAAGTTGACCAAACGACTGAAAAGTCGTTTCGGGGAGAAGGGGAAGGGAGGGCTCATCAAATCTCCTAAAATGCCCTACAATGGATCAAAATTGGCCTTAAATTTCCCTGTACCGAGATCAACTATAGAGCACGAGGACGACATTCGCACCCCCAGCCCTCTGCCCCCTCTCCCAATATAAAGCTCCTGGATTCGAGTTTCTTTTTTGGAGTGACGTCATCTCACGCACTGACTTGATCGGAGTTCGGAAATGCAACGACCGCACCACCGGCATTCCGTGAGCGCCTTCAACTCTGAGTGTATACGACACGCGTAACCACTGAGCGAGAATAGTTACATCACGTCAAGGCGTTGTTGTTGGCAAGAAAGAAGAGTCTTGTCGAATTCTCATGAAAGTCGGTTGATAAGTGACGACTGAATCCTCTCAAAGTCAATTTGTTCTCATCTCATGTAGACTGATTTTTAGATTATCTGCCCCTCCCCTCCCTTCTTTAATTAAACTTTAAAAATATAAATAAATGAATAAAAATAATTCTTTAGATTCTTGATTTGGTAATGGTGAAATATTGGCAGCAGCACGAAATTTCCAAGCAAATCCACGGGAACATTACGTGTTTAGCAAACTAATTTTGATCGAAGCCTTTGCGGTCGCATGGAATATTTTGTAGCCATAATTGTCATCTCAGATTTTCTAACAATGTTCCTAAAAATTGTACTGCAAAATTTCAATCAAAACTAAAGGTGTAAAACCACTCAAACGCCATCAGATTTTGAGTCAGGATGAAATAAGTTACATTCTTGTTTATTTTGTTTTTTAAGTTCTACCATGGATGAAAATGTAGATGGTTCTACCCTGATACCGTTGCTATTTCGCGTTTAAGAAATTAATTTTCACGAAAGTAAAGTATAATTCTAATCTTTTATGAAATACTTACCTACATAGCCACAAAATCATTTTCCAAGAGAAATGCTGGCGTGACACTGTCATATGATACCGGGTTATATTTTTTGACAGGATATTACCAAGATGGTGTTTTTAATACTTTATACCTACAACAAAAATACAATCATCTACAGCACTTATTGTTAGAACGTTCAAGCAGCTACAGGTAAATTAACATTTGGTTGGATTTTGTTCAACGGACAACAATCAAGGGGCAAGTGTACTCTGAAACTCTAAGCATGTCTACATATTCTATCAAAATTGTATGTACAGAGCCTTCAGAAATATTACACTGTTCAGCAAGCTCGAAACGACCATTTTCGAGACTTTTGCCCGCACTTCTTCCACGTGACAAATGTTAGTTGCCGTTGATAGTCGATTCCCATGCTCCTCAACTTCAACGAACTCCTGACCAGTTTTGAATCGTTTAACCCACTCAAAATAGTGAGAAAAACTCATATAATGATCTTGGTAAACATTACTTAGCATACCAAAAGTTTCGGTACAAGGTATACCGAGCTTGAAACAAAATGTTTTTTTATGGTAAGATGTACTTTTGGAATTGCTAAAAATTTTCGAAATTGAATTTACAGGTATTTAAGAGGAGAGGAAGGAGAGAAAAAGAGAATGGAGGGTAGGGAAGGGATAAAAACTTGAGGGCCGAAACTTAGGCCTCCCCTGAGCGACCGTCCCCTCTGGAACCGGTCTTCTACGTTTTCCACCTCTGGGCACCCCCAAGAATGAAGGTCTAGAACCGCCTATGATATTAAGCTTCCATCGCCTTGCTAAGGCGCAGGGATACAACTATTTGAACTCTCCGGAACGCGTGAGGTATCACGCCTCAATTGAAGGCGTTTTCGATTCATCCGTATTTACATGACAAGATCTTCCAAATTGGTTTGCATTATATTGTTGATTTGAGTTCCTTTATGTAGTTAAATTTCTCCTGCTTCTTACTTTTTAATTATTCTGCAAAAATTATCCATTTGCGAAATACAATCCTGGTTTTAGCACTCTTAAACTACGGCCTTAACTGTCGAAACTGCAGTAGCGGCACAGGGAAACCGAAAAACCAAGCGGGGACGCTACTTCGATACTAAGCTTCCATCGCCTTGCTAAGGCGCAGGGATACAACTATTTGAACTCTCCGGAACGCGTGAGGTATCACGCCTCAATTGAAGGCGTTTTCGATTCATCCGTATTTACATGACAAGATCTCCATATTGTTTTGCATTATATTGTTGATTTGAGTTCCTTTCATGTAGTTAAATTTCTCCTGCTTCTTACTTTTAATTATTCTGCAAAAATTATCCATTTGCGAAATACAATCCTGGCTTTAGCGCCCTTAAACTACGGCCTTAACTGTCGAAACTGCAGTAGCGGCACAGGAACCGAAAACCAAGCGGGGACGCTACTTCAACTATAAAGCATAGGCGGTTCTACGGTGGTGCCTTTGGGTGCCAGGCACCCCAAGCAAATATTAAGTACGGTTATCGGAACCGTGAAATCTGCTGCTTTTAAAGATTCTGTATTCGCCCACACTGAGAGAAAATCCCAGCAATTACCTGAAAATGGTTTAAACAGAATTAAAATTGATAGGCGTGTTTTACAAAGATTCCACTGTTTTTTTTTTTATGATAAGATTGTAGTTTTGATGGAAAGCTTTGCTAAAAATTTTCTAAATTGAATTTACATGTATTTAAGTGGAGAGGAAGGAGAGAAAAAGAGAAAGGAGGGTAGGGAAGGGATACAACTTGAGGGCCGAAACTTAGGCCTCCCCTGAGCGACCGTCCCCTTTGGAGGCGGTCTCGGACATTTCCACCCTGGGCACCCCCAAGAATGAAGGTCTAGAACCGCCTATGCTTGCCGTGCTGCGATGCCGGGTAATAGTTCATGTGATGAAGAAACGGTTACAAAATATCTGGAAGTTCAGTGACGACAGTTCCATATGTTGTGCTCTCCCTCCCTCCCATATTAGAGCATCTCTTTTCATGTTTCCTCATAGGTATACTGTGCACAGCAACCCAAGTAGCACAAATAAATTGCAATAAATCTACAATTACATGGTACCTAATATTATTGCTACCGCATCGGAGTGTTGTGCAGGTTGCCTATTTACCGACTGAAGGAACCCGGCTTTTTATTGCAATGAGATTGCAGTATGCAGTAAGTTGCAATTTTTCCGTGCACTGGGTATTGTCTATCTTTCTGACACAATTCGGCATTTAAGTATCACCAAATGCTGTAAAAATATTGAATTTTCAATTTTATTGCAATAATCGCAATCTTATTTCTATACTTTCATTGCACGGTGCTTCTTGGGGCAGGGTCGAAAAAACCTCTCAAGAGCACCCAGTAATAAAGTGAGGACACTTCTATAGAATTTTGCAAAATGGAACCAGCGCGATTAGGTACGGCGATTTCAAAATCGTGCGACTTCTTCATTTCTTTTAAAAATACTCAATACATGTACTTTATTAAAATGTACACCATTATTCTCCTTTAAAATTACCCAACAGTTTTTCGATGAGAAGCAAAAACTGCTCATCATTCCGGGTGATTTTTAGAGATTATGTAAAAGCAACATTTTTACAACACTGTAGGTATGCTGGTTCCTCGCTAAATGCGGTCCGTTTTACCGTCGTCTTCCTCATTACGAAACCACATTCCCCATGATCCACCCCAGGCCGAACCAGACCAGCTCGCGGCAAGTCGGAAGCCACCCCTCCGGTGGCCGGTGGCGCAACCCTCCCCTCCCCGGCCTCGCGGCTCACCCCAGCGAGTCCAACCCCTTCCCCTCCCCGTCGCGACATCCGCGAACCCAGGGAGCCAGGCCGGCGCAGTGCTCTGTGGATCCCGTCTCTGAGCCGAGCTTTCGGGAACTCGTCGACCGAAACTTGACGCCGCTGTCCGGGAGTGGGGGAGCGTTCAGTCCCGGGCGCACACTTTTCCCCCCTCCCGCCCATCCTGGCCCCGGAGTGGAAACTCCGCTATCGAGCTCTCCCGACTTCGGTGGGGGAGCGAACGCATGCGCCCTGATAAAGGACTAGGTCGGTTCGATAGCTCGGCGTTGGCTAGGCCGGCCAAGTACGATCGCAACGCAGTCTAAATTCTCACGCTCATTCATGCGGCCCCATTGCGTCGTACTTTACGCGCTCCTAGTCGCAAATCACCCATCGCTCTAGTCGATTCCAACCTAAATTCTCCCTTAATCATCTCCTTAACTTACCACCTATACTATAGTTTCAAGTGTTACCACGTGATCAGTACTTATTGTCAAAACCGCAAAATTAATTTGACGTTTTTGACCGTGTGCCAAAGCCGAAGGAACTGTCAAGATAACAGCAAGCCGCCGCCATCGATTTTTAAACGGTGACGTCACCCCGACATAACCTCCTTGGTTTGTTTACGGCGCCAATGTGGCTGCTCGATGAGTGTTATCACTGATTAACACAAGTTATTTTTTGTCAATTTGTGCCAGGTATTATCGCCCAGTTACCTGAAGTGTAGGTGTGAAATGTTATTCGATTCGACGATCCCGAGTGCATCGGCGCGGATCGGACTTCCACCGCCTCCCTATGGCTCGAACGTCAATAGGGAGAGGCGAGTTATGTGGTGTGCACAGGAGACCAAGGAGCTCATCAGACTTGCCGGACGCATGTTCGGCACCAACGCCAACTGCAGGAAACACAGTAAGGAAGTCTATCAGATTATTTCCGATGAGATGAAGAGGCGAGGGCACCACAAAAGTCTCGAGCAGTGCCGGATAAAATGGAAGCATCTGAAAGGGTTCTACTTCGAGGCGCTTTTGAAAGATACCGAAGCGGATCAGTTGTTGATCTGTCCCTTTTTTAAAGAGCTCGAGCCGATCCTGAAGAACGCGAAGAAGGGAGCTGCTAGAGGTTCGGGTTCCTCTTCTACCTGCTCGCTTCTCACAAAGCCGAAGAAGAAGCCGGAGCAAACTCCTGCAAACAAGATGCCTGTCTTTCAGACAGTTCTGATCGACGAGAAGAAGACTGAGAAACCGGAAACCAGTGATAGTCAGAAATTTGTGATAGTTCAAGATCCTCTGGGAATGATGAAGCAGACTGTTGTTTTGAAACCGCAAGTCTCCACAACTGCAGGAACGCCTTTGAATCTCCAACAACCGAAATATGTTTTATCTAACAATCAGAATGGAGTTTGGCAGCAAATCCTACTCACTGGTAAGCAGTTTTGTAATTACTGTTTTTCCTAATCGTAGGAGTTGATTTGTTTTACTATGAGAGAGAAGGGGTACTTTTTTTAAGTGGTTTTGATCAATTTTATGGAACCAAGCAATACCTACCCAGAAATTTGTATTGATCAGGCTAAAGTGCAAAACGCGCGTATCTTAATAGTGTTGCTTCAAAATCTCTGCTCGTTTTATTTTCTTTTAGTAGAAACAAGTCAAATGTATAGCTTGAGATTTCTACTGAATATTCTGCTAGGTAATACAGAAGAAAAATCAAGGAAGTTTTCAAGAAAATAAGTTGACTGCTTTTCTACAGAAAAAATAAAGTACCTACTTAAGAATGCTAGGAATTTGGAAAACTAAAGGTTTGCCAAAGGAGGAGAGGCCATACCTATCCTCGAAAGATGTCACACTAGTGCATGGACTACAGCTGTGATTTCAACCGTGTTTAGCAGAAAGAAACGAAGCCACATCCACTATTGTCAAATTCAATTGGGAAATTTACTTTTAAACCTAAAAACGAGCGTGCGGATTTTAGTGCAAATTTCAGTGAATTTTCTGCATAGCACTAAGCAAATTCTTACAAACTTTCATAGGAATTCGCACTAACGTTCTCTTGTAAAAAATTGAATTGTCCAGCTAAATTTGGCAACAGCTGATGTGGTTTGGTTCCTCTCTGCTTAACGCGGTCTGTTTAACATAGCAGTAGCCAAAGTTGACCATTGTATCTCCTCTGCAACTTTCAATAATCCTGCACGATGTTTTATTTTTTTGTTTTTCAAATAAAATGAAAGGAAATATCACCTTGAAGGTTTCTCTGTATTCTTTTGAATGAGAAAAAATTGGGGCATTTTACATGAAGTGTCACAAACGGCTATTACATTAGAAATGCAATAATATGAGCCTTTCTTAAAATAGTCATGTGTTTTCACGCAAAAACGAAGGGAAATATTAACTTTTCTCCCGTTTCAAATCACTGATGCTTTTGAATGCAGGTATTACTTATGCTCTTGATATTGAATCAAGTGCGCAACTATTCGAACTCCGGGGCAGGTATGTGGTATCACGCGAAATTGAAATCTTAGCGTTATGCAGGACCTGATTTACCTACTTGCCGCCCCTTCTCATTCGTTTTGAAACATCAATACGAACCATCTAGGAGGAGGAGGACGCGTTTACTCGTGTTGAGCACATTTTTTGTGTAAGCCCTGTCAACACTAGCAAAAATTCACGGAACACTGCGCGGAAATTAAATTCCGTAAACCTATCTCTGTGTGGACAAGGCCTTTTATTCATAATAAAGAACGGAAAAATTATGAAAGATTAATTATGAATTTGGTTTATGATTTTAATTTCCGCCACCTCGCCAACCGCACTGTGTTTTGCGCAATGCGTGAAGTATCCCTTAAGTCTCGTAAGCGCTATGCGTTTCACGCCGACCGCTGCTGCTGACCGCACTGTTGACGCAATGCGTGAAGTATTCATGCAGTCTTGTAGGCGCTGTGCGTTTCACGCCGACCGCGATGACCTCACTGTGTTCGACGCAATGCGTGAAGTATTCTCGCAGTCTCGTAGGCGCTAATTTGTGTTACATGCCGACCGCCGCGCCGAGGGCTTCTCCTCTTCATCTCGAGTCCTCGTCATCATTGCTTTCTGCGCCGCGCCGCGCCGCTCCAGGCCAAATTGCGTGTTTGGTTTCTCTCTCTACTAGACTAACGAAAGGCGCTGTATCTTGTATCACCAAAAGACGAACAAATTAGTAATTACTATACTTCAACCCTTAGGAAATGAGAGATTTTTTCGCCTTTTCTCGTTTGTAATTTTTTTTCTGATTCAGATTTTTTTCTGGATACCTACATTTGATAAAATTACAACATTTGCCACCCCCTAAATCCAGCCCGGGCGCTATGGTGTCTCAAGGTAGTAACGTTTATGAGTGCCGCGATATTCATGAAGATTGCGTGATTACGTACGTTGCTACAAAATCGCTGGAGGAATCACGCACTTGCCGCGATACTTAGCTGAAATCGCGTATACTTTCCCTATGGTTTCATCAAACCGCAGGAATAATCGCGTATATTTTGAATGTTCGCTGAAATTAGCATAGAAATGTTTCATGAATCAACCCTGGTCAAAGCAGAAATCAAGCGCGCAACTATTCGAACTTCGGAGTAGGTATGTGGTATCCCGCGAAATCGAAGGAAAATCTTAACTTTTCGCCAGTCTCAAAGTACTTACATTTATGAATGCCAGGTACTCATGGAAAAATGCGTAATTTACCGATGGTTCCACAGAACCGCTGGAAAAATCGCGTCCAAGCCGCAAAATTAAGGAGAAAAACGTGTAATTCTTTATTTAATTTTGAAACCGGTGGAAAAATTTTGTACTTGGCGCGACATAGTGATGAAAATCGCGTGATCATTCATTTTTTCACGGAACCGCTGGAAATATCGCGTATTTGAAGCGATACTGACAGATGATAATTGCTTAAATTTCTTAAGTTTTTACAAAATCGCTGGAAATGTCGCGCATGTTTTGAATATTCACAAAAATCTGCATTAAACTGTTTTACGCAGCAGCACCAGTCTAAGGGCACAGAAACCTGCAACTATTCGAACTCCGCTGCAGTAGTCAAAAGGTACACTGCAAAAAACCACACATTGGATTAGATTCCAGGCTCTTAAAAACATCGACAAGAAAAAATACTCTTGATTCAATCAGATTTAAGCTTAAATCAAGAACCAAGCCTCTTAATTTGAGTGGATTTCCTATTGATTTAAGTTTAAATCTGATTGAATCAAGAGTCCTTTTTCTTGTCAATGTTTCCAAGAGTCTGGACTCTAGATCCAATGTGTTTTTTTTTCCAGTGCAGGCAATGCTCGCATCATTAAAAGCTATGCAATCAAGCGCGCAACCATTCGGACTGCGGAGTAAGCATGTGGTATCACAAGAAATTGAAGGAGAATCTTAGCTTTCTGCCTGCCTCAAGTTACTGACGCTTATGAATGTAGGTGTATTACTTATGCTCGCATCGTTCAATGCGGAAATCAAGCGCGCATTTACCGCTGGGTAAATCGTGTATTTGTCGCGTTATTGAGATGCTAATCCGGTAATTTCTCACATTTTTCCCAGACCGCCGGGAAAATCATGTATTTTCCGTGATGTGGATGTGAAAAACGCACAATCTTTACCATTCAATTGGTAACCACTCGAGGAATCGCGTATTTGCCGCGATACTGAGGAGAATTCAAGTAACTTGATAAATGCGTAATTTTTTAAGATTTCACAAAACTGCTGGAAAAAGTTCATATTTTTCGCGATATTGAGAAGGTCCAGTTACACGATCAAATTGAGCCATCAAATTGGGCCTCTTATTGGTCGCATCCTCACCTCAGGTCTTTTCCCACCAATCGAGCTTCAGTTTGATGGCTCAATTTGATCGTGCACCTGAATCTAGATGAATATCGCGTAGTTTCCCATTTTTATACAAAACCAAAAATTGTCGAGGAAGTGAAAGAAAGGACGCTTAGATTCGGTAATTATTCTGTAGAAATTGACGTAGACGCACATTAGATGCTTTGAAGTGTCGAAAATTTTATGGGAAAAGCCCCCCGAACCCCCCTTCCGCCCCCCTCGTTCTGAGTCCCGGGATCCACCTATGATTGCACTCTCGTTTCTTCTTTCAGGAAACCAAATGCAGATAGACTTCTTTCACTATGCACTGAAAAAAACAAAGTTACCGGGTATATAAACATTTCGGCATTATGGGCTCCGAGGCTGCGGGGGGGGGGGGGGGCTTCCAGGTGCTAAAGCTGTAGCTTCAATTGCTCCGGGTGTCACGCCCGGAACTTTCGGCCAGTGTTGAAATGGGTAGACAAAGCTGTAGACAAAAAAGACATACTCGTAGACGTACCGTCCGCGTTCCGGGCTCAGCAGGCTGATTGTTGAACGTTATAGACAAAGCCGTAGACGTTAAAGACAAAAGGGATCTGGAGAGACCCTATGACTGTGGAAGCGGATGGTTGCAATGGATAGAGGAGGTAAGTGGAACGCGATTAGTAGAGAGGAACCAAGGAACCACATCAGCTATTGCCAAATGTCACCTGGCTATTTTATTTTTTACAAGAGAGCGTTCGTGCAGATTCCTTCAAAGTTTTTAAAGAATCTCCTTCGTACTATGCAGAAAATTCACTGAAATTTGCACAACCGTTTTAATGTAATAAATTGAATTACCCAATTAAATTCGGCAATAGCCGGTGTGGCTTGGTTCCTTCCCGCCTAACGAAGTCCACTCAATAGACTAACGGCAACCCACGAGAGACTCAACGGTTAGTTCATAATTTTCTCCCTTAGTCTATATTAACTACCCTTTTCAACCAATAGGATCGCTTCATACTCCCTACGAGATAGACCATAAGTACGGTTTCCACGGCCGGAATTTTTTTTCTTTTTTCTAGAGTAACGTGTTAACTTTTTTAGATCATTTTGGAAGAAGAAGAAAAAAAAAAAGAAAAAAAAAGTTGACACGTTACTCTAGAAAAAAGAAAAAAAAATCCGGCCGTGGAAACCGGAATGAGACGGTACGGGAGATCATGGATGCCAAAAAGACCATCGTGCATGACATTATGACAAAACAACTCATTTGGTATGGTCATGTCCAGAGAATGGCAGAAGACAGGTTGCCGAAGAAGGTCCTTGACTGGGTTCCTCCTGGGAGAAGACGCAGAGGACGCCCAATGAATGGTTGGAGGGAAGGGATTGAAGCGGAAATGTTAAGGTGCTCAATCCCCCAAGATTTGTGGTTTGAAGAGAGCAGTGGAGGTTAGGAGTCGTAGAGCGCGAGGGAGTGCTGTAAAGCGACTTATATGTATGTACGTGTCAACTTTGAGATTTTCCGTCATCATGACGTCATCGCGCATCGCACGAAGGAAACTCCAGACCGTATCGCGTTTCACCGGTCCACGCTCTCAAGGATCATCGCCATCTCCGTTGTCCATAAATTTAGCATCCTCCTCTCCGAAGGGGAAGGGTCTCCCCCCCCCCCGGGGGGGGGGGGGGGGGGGGTCGATGCGCGAGTTGTGACAGCGGCGCCGGCGACGACGTCGCAGCGCGGTCGGATGTGAGACTGCTACCACATCGAACATCCACGTCCACGCGAGGTGGGTTATTTTCGGTACCCGATGGTGGGCCCCCTCCGCCCCCTCGGCCGGGCCCGCAGGCCACCCGCAGCCGCGAGGGGGCGCCCCCGGCTCTACTCTCTCGCCGCCGCCGCCGGGTCGGGGTTCGGAGCGGTGGAACCATTTCTCTGTTTCAGCTATCGCTTCCTCTCCGAAAGCGTCTACTCATCCAGCCACCGGGCCAAGAATAGCTCGCCCGCTCCGTGAAAAATGGTCCCGGAGCCGCCGCACAGCCCGCCCGGATTTTTCGTCGAGGGGCCGAGGTCGAGTTTAGGTCCAGTTACACGATCAAATTGAGCCATCAAATTTGATCGCATTCGAATGCGACCAATGAGAGGCCCAATTTGATGGCTCAATTTGATCGTGTAACTGGACCTCTAGCCGGCTTTTGTCTGGGGAGTAGGCACTATGGGCACCCGGGGTGTCTACCGTCAGGGTTTCAATTTTTCGTGAAAAATCAAATCTTAAAAATCAAAACGTGACCCTCTTTCAACGTTGCTGAACGTCCGTTCTAATTGTATATTTTTACTCGGAAACTAATTAAGACACTTCCTCTTTAAAATTTCACAAATTTTTAAGGGATTATTGCAAAAATCAGCGGAATTTTGGGCTGCAGATTTGATTGTGTGAAAAAGAACAATTCTTCGGGTAGATTTTCCAACCTTGGAATGGAGGTACGCTCTTGTGTCCGCGGAACGACGAAGTGAGAAAAATGGACTAGATTTTGCAATTAGAAACTACAATTTCTGGCTCATCCGGAAAATCACATATGTCTTAAGGGAAACTAATGGAAAATGCGTTGTTTTTAAACTGAGCCAGAAATTGTAGTTCCTGCCGTGAGGCGCAGAAACGTTGCGTCGAATCGCGAGAGACAGTCGGCGTTTTTGAACCCTTTTCCACCCCAGTGGCGATTCTCGTAAGTTGGCAACTCTCTTAATCCTCCATTTGAATCCATTGAAAATATCGATTTTAGAAGAGGCAACCTTCCTCACCAGGAATCTATTATTTTTTACGTACATTTAAATGGAGGCAAAACAGTGTTGTCAACTTACGTTAATCGCCACTGTATCCACCCCCGATCAGGACATCAGGAAACTGCCGGTAATGGCAAGTCGTCACCTCCTGGCCAAAGTATCACAAGCGCCATGCGACGCTTAAAAATTTCCGTCGTCACGTTATTTTTTTACAGAGAAATCACTCAACGAAGCTGCCCGAAAATCACACTGAAACTTCTTTGTGCCGCTGATAAAATTCAGTGAAATTTTCTAACAGATTCAACCAACAATTGAATCGTGTCTTGCGAAAACCGCTAATGTCCATTTTCCCAGCTTTCAGTTTTTTTATGTTGATAATACCTTTGAAGTGTTGACATAATCACGAAAGTGGTGCAAATACTCTTTTTGGGATTAAGCTAACCTAAATCGAGTATTAACACTACTTTCATGGTTTCTTGTCACTCAGAAAAGTATTATCAACCTACAAAAACTCAAGACTGAAAAATGAACACTAGCAGTTTTCCCACGCCACAATTCAATTTCTCTGTAAAAAAGTAGTGTGTGTGTATGTATAAGCCGCTTTTACGGCGCGCTAGGGTGCTCTGCGACGCCTACCCCCCACAGGAATTTGTCATGGTAGAGATCCTCCGGAAGCTGCCCCCCCCCCGCCCCCCAAGTGTAGTGTGTGTTACTTTTTTTTTAAAAAAAAAAGTAATGTGGCGGCGGAAATTTTGAAACGTCGCATGGTGCTCGTTAAACTTTGGCCGAAAAGTGACGAAGTGTCGATCCTTGAAATCCTTTTATAAGCTGATAAGCTGAAGTCATAAGAAGACCGAAGAAAATTGCGGGAAAATACACAGATTGACTGAAATCTGAGAGATTTATTGTCTTCTTGCCAGGAAGCGGAGGTTCGATCTCGAACCGCGAAACTCGGAACTCGTGCCCCTTGTGCGACCCGTCTTCAGCCAACCTGGGTACTTGGCTACCTCCCGGGTCTCGGCTCTCGATTTCAGCCTCTTTCAGCCTGGTCCCACGAGCCACTCTTTCAGTTTCAGCACATCCGCTCCAGTCGCATGCCCTTTGTGTCCACCACGGGCGCTGCCCCCAAGTTCTCCACCCCCGGGTCATCGTGGTCTCGCCGTGTTGTTGTTTCGAGTTCGGGAATCGTGATTCTGTGACTTCGTACTTAGCCGACTCCGCCGGTACCTCCCTGTCTCCTATCGATCCTGTGCCTCGTTTATTGAACTTATCGAAAATCGAGCGATCCTATTGGTGATCTATGCCGATTTCGTCCGGCGTTCAACTCGGGAACATGTAAAAAACGTCTGTAATCTTGGTGATAATCTCCGCAGTAGATGTTGAGATTACGCTGTTTTTGAGGTTAAACGCTCGACGAAGTTGATAGCTCACTGTACTGCCGTGCCCAAGGAAAACCCCGTATGAGCAATCGGACGTTGCCAAAATTGACCCGGATAAAATATTTATGTTCGAGGAGACCTTACAGTTGTTTCTCTTTGACATTTTTAGATTAACTAGACAAAATTCAAACGAAATTGTTTGGAAATTTCATGAGAAATTATTCAAAAATTTCTCAGAAAGTTCAAATTTTATCAGAAACTTGGCATCGTCCGTAAGTTTATGTGGCGTTTTTCCGTAATACAGCAGAATAGGTTCACCGTTTTCGATTAGTCCAGTAAATCAGGCTGCAAGCGGGCTGATCTTCGGAAGTTCTTCTTGAGGATGGATTATCGGTTTTTGTGGCTCACTAACTTTCTGCTGTCGACGGCTTACTGTTGCCGGTTGCATTCATCGAGTTGCGTGCAGTCCCTAGCGATTTTCCGTAAAATTATTGCGTTTTTCAAAATTTTATTGAAGCGACAGATTTATAACCATTTAGGTATGGGTGTCCGAGTTTTTTTTTTTTTTACTTTTGCTTCTTCTAAATTCGTGGGAAAAGAAACAAAAATTGAATTTCATGCCAGGAAGAACACTCAAGCTTGAATCATCTTGGCTCAAAGTAGGTATACCAAACAAAAATGATTGACACCTATCTGAATTTTTTTGACGATCTTAGAATATTGAGAAAATCTCCGGGAGTGTCGTTCTACTTGGAAGAAACAATTATTGACGGTGGCGCTATCATATCAGATAAATTAATGAGCCCCAAAAACTGATAATACAACCGAGAGGATGGTTGCGATAAGACAGGACCGAGAAATGACGTCATTGAATAGTTGGCTCACGTGGTCGCCCGTATAGAAGAATTTTAGACAGATCGTTGGAAAATTGAGTTCCTCATGTGACCCAATCTCAAATTTTCGTCCACATCAAGAACCAACGAATGATGTCACGCCATTTCAGTCCACTCTTAATGGGCAGAATCCTGCAAAAAGAGCCGAACACATCAGTTCACTGAAGGAGCACGTGTCTCTTCAGTGGCACGTTTGTCGTTCCTGAAAACCACTAGACAAGGTACGAATTTAATCAATCCGATACATGTTTCTTAACCAGAATTTAACGTAAAACACGATTCGCACAACGAAAATTACTGAAACCAACTCCTAACGAAGATATTAACGTTTTCATTTCACATTGGTTACGAGGAATTTGAACTACCCGCTCACAAGAAACTCAAAGCTCTACGTGAGTCAAATCGCGCACTACAACGGTTTCAGCAAGCTTCTCAATCGAACAATGTTCATTTCCCACCATGTGTTGTTCATGCTATTAGCAATTTGCTATAGCTGAGCCAAAGCGTCAAGATTGAGGTTGCCAGATTTTTATATCGCAGAGACTGTCATGATAGCGTTTAGCGCGCGATGTGAATCACGTAGAGCATTGAGTTTTCATGAGCGGGTGGTTTGAATCCACGCACCAAGAATCATTAAATATTTTCGGAAGGAGTTGATTTCGGTCATTTTCGTTGTGCGCATCGTGTTTTACGTGAAATTTTGGTGAAGAAACATGTATCAGAATGCTGAAATTCGTACCTTGTCTAGTGGTCCATTAATTAAATTGGTGGACAAAAGGATAGACACAAAAGAAACTTGGAGTATCCTATTGGTTGAAACGAGTGCTTCTTATAGACCAAGTGGGAATTGGTGGACTAACTATAGGGTCTCTCGGGAGTTGTCGTTAGTCAGTCTATTACCGACCACCTTTGTCCATCGTAACCTTCACCAATAGGATCGCTCCATTTTCTCCATGTTTCCTTTGTCTATCGATTTCAATAATCAGCCCGCTGAAGTACGAAATCCATCGATCAGCCCGTGGGTCTCATCCCTTTCACCTCTTTGGCATTCCTGTTTATGCTAAAATTTGACGCATACCTCACGCAATGGAGAATTTGCACACTAAAATTTTATTGCTTCGTCTGAGAGTGCTTAATGAGCTGAGTTCGCAGTATTTTTCATAATTTTTTTCTGACATGGGAAATTGTAGAAAAATAGATTTAAAAGTGAGAAAATATGCCGCCTCATGACGTCATCTGGCGGCGTTTTCCATTTGAACACGTGTATTTTAGCAGATTAGGTTATTTTGTCATATTTCCTCCAATAATCGTCTAATTTAGAAACCAAGGATATCCTCGTACTCAGTTTTCCTATCAGTACCATTTTAAAGATTAAATTTACAAAATTTCAGACACCTGCAAATTCTCTATTGCCTTGATCCCACGGCAGAAATTTTACAAGACATTCCATGGAATCTCCCAGCCCTATACTTGAAATCCCTCTGAAGTAAGGGTTGTGAGGCACAGGATTTCATCACACTTGAAGATACACTGAGCGAGATTTGTGGCGAAGGAAGTTCCCGTGGAGCGTCTTAAAATCTCTGCCCCAAAGGCTGATACCTATAATTAGCTATCTCATTCTCGGTCCAGTGCAGTGGCAATCTGATCCAGATTTGGAGGCTGTTGATATTACGAAGATGGCGTATTCGTGCTAGGGTGAAGTGTCGATAAACTCGAAATCGGATTCTGAAGTGATTCAATCTAAATGCGCGATTGTGCGGATATCTGACATGGAATCTATAGTTATTTTTGGCGCTAGAAAATCATACAAGTCGGGAGAAATCTCCGTTGAAAGCTGAGTTTTTGGTGCCTGTGAAAGTGCAAGTGTAAATAAAACATTTTTGATGCCAGAAAGTAGTGCAAAGGTGGGAAAACCACTGAGAACCTGAATTCGCATCTAACGTTTAATGCTAGAAAATAGTGCGAGTGTAGAAAAATCTACGCTCCGACCTGATTCCGCAGAGTTTTTGATGCCAGAAAATAGTGCACCAGTGAGAAAATTGACGGTAGAACCTGAATTCGAATCTCATTTTTGATGCTAACAGATAGTGCGAATGCGGGAAAATCAACGCACGAATCTTGTGTATCCCCATCGAAATTTTTGTTGTTGGAATATAGTGCGCATGTGGGAAAATTGAGGTTAGAACCTGAAGACGCATCGCGCTTTTGATGCTGGAAAATCGACGCACCCACAAACCTGAATTCGCATTGAATTTTTGATGGTTGTAAATAGCGCGAGTGCGGGAAAATCAACGTACGAATTTTGCGTATCCACGTCGAATTTTTGATGCTAGACGAAAGTGCGAGCGCGGGAGAATCAACGTCCGAATATCGCGTATTCGCATCGAATTTTTGATGCTAGAAAATAGTGCACCAGTGGGAAAACTGACGTTAGAACCTGAATTCGAATCGCGTTTTTGATGGTAGCAAATAGCGCGAGTGCGGGAAAATCAACGGAAGAATTTTGCGTATCCACGTCGAATTTTTGATGCTAGACAAAAGCGCAAGTGCGGGAACATCAACGTCCGAATCTGGCGTATCCGCATCAAATTTTTGATGCTAGAAAATAGTGCACCAGTGGGAAAACTGACGGTAGAACCTGAACTCGAATCGCGTTTTTGATGGTAGCAAATAGCGCGTGTGCGGGAAAATCAACGTCCGAATTTTGCGTATCCGCGTCGAATTTTTGATGCTAGACAATAGTGCACCAGTGGGAAAATCGACGTCAGAAACTGAATTCGAATCGCGTTTTTGATGCTAGCAAATAGCGCAGTGTGGGAAAATCAACGCTGAATTTTGTAATCCACATCGAAGTTTTTGATGCTAGACAAAAGCGCGAGTGCGGGAACATCAACGTCCGAATCTGGCGTATCCGCATCAAATTTTTGATGCTAGAAAATAGTGCACCAGTGGGAAAACTGACGTTAAAACCTAAATTCGAATCGCGTTTTTGATGGTAGCAAATAGCGCGAGTGCGGGAACATCAACGTCCGAATCTGGCGTATCCGCGTCAAATTTTTGATGCTAGAAATAGTGCATCAGTGGGAAAACTGACGGTAGAACCTGAACTCGAATCGCGTTTTTGATGGTAGCAAATTTTTGATGCTAGAAAATAGTGGGGCGACGGGGGAATCGGGGTTCGATCTGAGTCTGCGGGGCGAAAGGCAACGGGAGCTGGAAAAGGGGCGCGAGCGGGAGAGAGAGCGGGAGAGGGACAGGGGGCGGGGGTCGTACAACTCGAGCATGGTGTCGGCGGTGTGGCAGTACTGCACGCGGCTCCCGAACAACGGCGTCAAGTGCAACGTCTGCGCCCGGGTCATGGCCTTCCACGGCACCACCAACCTCCGCGTCCACATCGGCAGGCACTTCGGCATCAAGCCAACCAAGCAGCGCCTCCTCGCCCTCGGCATGGACAAGAACCACGCACACAGATCTGGTAGGTACCCCGTCCCGCCACGGATCAACTCTAACGAATTCCAAGTGGGAACTTGCACCTTCCCGGGGTAGGCACTATGCTCTGCAACCAGGGTACATGGCCGGATCCATCAGGGAAGCGTGGGCGGATTCAGGGAAGCTTAGACGGATCCGCGGCTCCAGGGACAGTGACGTAGACAAGACCGGGGGGGGGGGGGGGTGTCCAGGGAGTCTGGACCCCCCCCCCCCCTCTAACCGCTTTACTTGTACCTTTTTTTGACTTTTGGAGGGCGGACATAAAATATTATCAGGACGCACACAAAATAATGTAATACTGTCACGTTTTGGAATGGACACCCCCCCCCAACACCTCCCCCCCTCCGCAAAGAATTTCTAGCTAAGCTACTGTCCAGTATCCAGGGAAGCGTAGGCGGACCGAGGTAATCGTAGGTGGATCCGGGGAAACGTGTAGGCGGACCCAGGGAAGCGTATAAGCGGACCCAGGGAAGCGTATAGGTGGACCCAAGGAAGCGTATAGGCGGACCCAGGGAGTCGTAGGCGGAATCAGGAAAGCGTAGGTTGGCGTAGGTGGATCCAGAGAAGCGAAGGCGGAACCAGACACCTGGAAACATCGAACGAGGGAGGCGGAAGGACGATCAGGGGCTTCCCCCAGAAATTTTCGAAATTTCAAAGCATCTAACATGCAATTTGAGTAAATTAATTGACATGAATAATTACCAAATATAAGCGTCTTTCCTTCCTATTTTCTCCGATCCTTTCTTCTTTCTTTCTTTCATTCCTTCTTCCTACTTCCTTTTTTTCGAGCAAAGGGGGGAGGGGTGGACGCCCCTTCTTGGATCCGCCTATGGCTCGAAGAAAAGGAGAGAGAATTAAGGGAAGAAATGAGGAAGGAAGGACGTTTATATTTGGTAATTATTCATATCAAGAGTGACTCCAACTGCATATTATATGCTTTAAAACTTCGAAAATACTCTGGAGGACCCTCCCGGTTTTAAGTGTCTGGATCCCGCCTTTGCGAGGGTAAGGATTTAATGGAACTTTACCAATCCCAGTATCGCGGAAACTTTCGGGTGACTTTCCGTTACCAAATGATGACGAGACTCATCTTAACTCCGAGTTTTTACGTCCAAAAATATCCATGGAATTCTCAGTGGATGACATCTTTTACCGTATAAAAGAATCACCGTGACTCTACAAATAACGGAAATGGAACAAAGCGTTTTCTGTCAATACATATCTCTATTGATGTACGTACATGCTTCTCTGGACGGCGTTCGGATACAACTATTCCAGCTCTCCGGCCGTCTGTGTTGCATACTTAAATAATTGAAGGCGCCCGACCGTCTCTCCGCTCACAACTGAGCTCGCGCTTGCTCGAAATGCTCAACAGCCTGTGTCACACTATCAAAGTTAGCCATCAAAATATCAAGGCCAGGTGTTGTGATTGGCTTATTCGATGACTTGTACCAATCACAGCCCTTGACCCTGAAATTTTGATGGAGTATTTTGATAGTGTGACACAGGCTAATCACCGGAGCTTTTTGCTCTTCTACGTCGACTCGTCGATTTTTGCTGTGGGTATTTACTCATTGTCAGTTGAATGTTATTTCCTCCTCGACTAGATCGTAAAACCGTTATTGGTATTCTGCCGTGCTCAGGAAAAACGCCGTATGAACATTCGAGAGTTGCCAAATTTCCCCGGATAAAACATGTATTTTTGAGAACAATTATGCGCATTCTTCCTTCAAATTTTCAGACATTTTAGACAAAATTGCGAACTAAAGTTCTGAAAAATTGGAAGAAAAATATTTACAATTTCCCCAAGAAATTCTTATGTTCTCATAGGAAACTTGGCAACGCCTGAAGGTTCATACGGCGTTCCTCCTGAGCACGGCAGTATTAGCCTATAACGATTTTACGACATGATAAGGTCTCTGCATCAAAATGCATGCATGCGTTCCGCCGTTATGGCAAAAACGCCGCAACTACATTCAAGATGTGTTTTTCTTCCGCGCTTAAAGTTCTATCACCAGAAAACCTTATCATTCCTACATTTCGTCTTTGACATTTTGAGTTCTCAACGTATGCGACAATTAGTCTAAAATTATGAAGAATGAATCTGCCGTGCTAAGTAAAACGCCGTATGAACATCGAGAGTTGCCAAATTTCCTCGGATGAAATGTTTATTTTTGAGAAGACTTATGAATATTTTTCCTTGCGATTTTCAGACACTTCACTGGAAAAAAACACATTGGATCTAGAGTCCAGGCTCTTAAAAACATCGACAAGAAACAATACTCTTGATTCAATCGGATTTCTGCTTAAATCAATAACCAAGCCTCTTAATTTGAGCGGATTTCCCTCTGATTTAAGCTTAAATCTGATTGAATCAAGAGTATTTTTCCTTGTCAATGTTTTCAAGAGTCTGGAATCTAGATCCAATGTGTTTTTTTCCCAGTGTCTAGATCAAATTACAAACAAAATTATCCTAGAAACTGGCAGAAAAATATTCATAAAATTTCCTGTAAATCAGTGATTTGCCATAGGAAATTTGGCAACTTCTGAAGGCTCATACGGCGTTTTTACTTAGCACGGCAGGAATGCTCGTCGGTTTTTCTGGCATAACGCATCTCGTCCGAAAAAAAAAACTGGATAACACCTCTGGAACGGAGTTCGGCGTTTTTGCTTCGGAAAGCGGCGTCGAGTTGGCGTTCTCATTTGCCCTCTCCATGATCGAAATTTTGAAACTTCGGATCAAAAAATGGAAATTCTTACAAATTACCGTGTTTTTTCCCTGCGGTGCACACTGGAGCGAGTCAATAGGAGAAGTCGCTCATAATCTGGAAACTTGGAAAGCTTACATTTTCGAAAATATGAAATGAAAAAGTTGAGAGTTGTTCCGTTGGTTTTTCCGAGGAATTTCCTTTCAAAAACACTCTTTGAAATTGGATTTGTGACGCAATAAACATAAAAATTTGGAATGTTAGCCAACAATTTCATGACCGACTTCTTCTGTCAGTTCGTTCTACTGTGCGGCGCAAGGAAAATTCCTTGGAAAATGCTGCCGATATGTTCTCCAATAAAGGAATAAAAAAGGAGCAAAGATTTTAAAATAATACAACCGAGGTACGAGGTACGTGATTTGGGAGTCTGACCGTCGCAATGCCACCACCCACTCTCATTGGCGGATCCAGCAAATTGGCAACATTGTCTTTTCTCCATTTAAGGTGATTCGTCGAGCTCAAGTGACGTGGTCGAACCGGCATGCGATATATCGCATTGTTAGGTCAAAAATCTCGGCAGATCGTGAATTTTTAGCAGAAAAAGGACGATAGCCCCTGCGCATAAGCCTTTAGAATCATTCTAAATCCAAAAATCGACAAAATTCAGAGAAATGAAAGCAGAGTAGTGTTTGGGAAAAAACCTCGCATTCGATACAGGAATCAATTGCTGAATCGAATGCGAGGTTTTTTTCCCAAACACTATGCTGCTGTCGTTTCTCTGAATTTTGCCGATTTTTGGGTTTAGAATGATTCTTTAGGCTCGTGCGCAGGGCTATCGTCTTTTTTTTGCTATATATTCAAAATCTACCGAGATTTTTGACCTAATCAATGCGATACATCGCATGCCAGTTCGAGCATGTCACTTGAGCTTGACGAATCACCTTAAACCTGCGGAGGACCCGGTAAAAATTGGCAGTAGAATCTGTGTTCCAAAATACCCTAGACCTACGGCCGGCTGTAAGATTTCCAATAGCTTCTATAGCCGGCTACACAATTTCTTATAGCCTTTTATAGCCGATGGCGATTAAGCAACTCACAGCCAGGCGATAATGTGTATGCTAAACGTCACTAATTACGGATGCTAGGACTTAGTGAGTTTTTGGACCACTGCTCTCTTTTTGGGCCGTAGTATCTTGATTTATTTTGCGAGGAAAGCTCCGTGCTTTTGATGGATGCCTGCCATTCCTAATATATTAGAGCGCCTTCAGTTTCGTATGATACTGTGCAATACCTCTAGAGTGGAATAGTTGCTTCAAACGCAAGCGCCGTGGCACGCTGCGGTGCGGCAGGCGGGCAGCCAGCGCGGAACGCGCATTGGCGCCTACAAACCTAATAACAGGGGGCAAAGTTCAAATAACTTTTTACTTTTGGGTCAGCCGAGATTTTAAAAGTGAAAGTCCTCAAATGGCATTCCTATATTTTTTTTTAAGGTCTTTATACCCTCTAAAGGCATGATTTAGTAGTAGTCACGAATAATATGCACTAAAAATATTTTTTCATTTACCGTAGACCCCACTCCTTTTGGAAAGAGGCTACGGTAATGATGGCTACGGTAATGATGATTTATGATGAAAGTCGGTGTATAATCTAGTTGCATTGGTGGATTCCGCTGTAATTTTCAAATTGAGGTTAGGTCTTAGTATGCAATATAAATCATGCACTACTTTAATATTTCATTCATTCCTTGACAGAAAAAAGTAGGTATACGGTAATGAGAATTTCAAATTGCCAAAATTTAATTCAGCAGATAAAAACAAGAGAAATTATCTTTTAATGAAGTTCAAAATCCGGACAACCCGGCCATCGTGCACTAGACGGTAAACAAAACACTCCGAATGAATAAGTGATCACAGACTGCGTTCTAGCGGCGGAAAAGTGCCGCTAACAGGGTCTACGGTAATGATGCGAAAATTTTGTTACATTGCTTCCGGGTGGCGTAATTTTATTGCTATGCTAAACTTTGACATAAACACCAAAAAATACTCTTTGAAATACATCTTGGCTGTAATATTTGCCAAGGTTTTATTTTTTTTGGGCTTGAATCTTTTGAAAACCTAACATAAAATTAATGACCTACAGATTATTACAGGCTACGGTAATGATTTTTTCGACGTTTTTGAGTTTTCCACTAGAATTTTTGGATGGAAAATATTAAAATATGGCAAAAACGAATCAAGGACATTGTTCAGTACACAATTTTGAATAAATAATTGACAAACTTCTTCTCCTTCTTCTAATTTTGAACGAGGTACAGAGGGTTTACACGAAAAGTAAAAAGTTATTTGAACTTTGCCAGGGATACTTCGAGCGTTGCGCATTGCGTGAAGTATCCCTGTTAGATTTGTAGGCGCCAGTGCGTCGCCGCTCCGCTGTGTTAGGCTCTAATATATTTAATCTGGCGGAGTCAGCGTTTTTCAACTCATGATTTTGAAATGTTTGCACATCCTGTATGGATTATTCTCATTTTAATTGATGAAAAAAAAAATGTATCAAAGGAAAATGTAACGTGTGTTTTGTAAATATTAAGGTGGTTCCGTATCAAACTTAATGATTTCCAAAGCACACGAATTTCTACACAATTTCTTATAGCCTTTTATAATCGATGGCGAAAAAGCAACAGCCAGGTGATAAAGTGTAAAGCCCGGCTATAGGAACTATATCCCGGCTGCATAATTTTTTATCGCTTCGTATAGCCCGGCCGTATGATTTTCTCCGCATTCTACAGCCAGCTATATGATTTCTCTATAGCCTTCTTTAGTCGGCTGTAAGAATTCCTATGGTATTTTGAAACGCAGCTCTTATCGCATATTTTTCCCAGGGGATGTATCGATTCTTATACAAGAGGGGGACAAGAATCGATTATTTAACATAGATTTAGATTGAGGAAATCCGGTGTTGCCAAATTTCTAGATCCATCTCTGCACTCCTTTTTCTGTGTATCTAAACTTCCAGCATTATCGTCCAGCTACGTTGCCGACAACATCGCCTCTGTTCTTCTTGCCGGACAAAGTTGATGGATTAAAACGTTGATTTTCGGAGACCGTCGAACAGAAAACGAACGTATCTCCTGAGTCTCGACTAATGTGAGGTCGCCTCGGACGAGAATGACGAGGCTGACAATTAGCTAGACGCGTTTCCTAATCATATTTTATGGGAAATGATAAGGAGTCGCAGTCACTTCAGCTCCCGTAGTTTTCGACGCCCCCACTCCATACATTGTGTCTCATGTAGTGTTTAAATGGGGATCGGTTTTTTTTTTTTTTTTTTTTTCCTTCTTTTTTCTTCGTTTTTTTTTCGATTTACGTGACAGTCAGATTTTCTTCGTCAGTGAATCACAGAATATGTAGATTCTATTGTCACTATCTTGGTGCTTCCACGTGCCTGAACGTCCTATTGTATCGTTGAAAATATGACCGAATATGACTGGCGTCGATGGAATTCAGGTTTATCTGTGTGAAGTTACCAATCTGGAATAAAACTCAAAATCCAGTGCGAAACCGCGTATTTCCGTTCGCCACGTTGCAAACTTCCTATCACACTTAAATTTTTCTTCGGAAAACTATCCACTGTATTTCCTTGAAAACTTCTTTGATTTTTCTTCTCGCTTGGCAGAACATTCTTTAAAAATTTTAAGCTGAAAAGTTAGCTTTTTTTTCCTGGTAAAGTGAAATGAGAGCGGAAATTTTGAAATATCGCAGTGGAGATACGTGGTTCCGCACTTTGGCCATCGATATATTCAGCTGGAAACTCGATTGACAAGCCATTTAAACCTATGAAAAAATATCGATTATTAGGGCGCTTGCAACGTTCACCATAGTAATCGATTTTTTACTATAGCTTCAAACGGGATAATATCGATAGTCGATTATCACGCCTCGCCACTGGCCGAATCACATTTTTTAGAAGAGTAATTCTTGTCAAGTTTAGATAGAGACATCGGAATTAGGTAATATGACGGAAAACGCTCTTCATTCAATTGTTCCTAAAAATTCTAAGTCGCAAGCGATTAGTACTTTGGGTTGTTTTTTCTCCAATCTAGATTATTTAAGCTGCAAACTTCAAAGCGTCATAACTGCGGCTGGGTTTTATTTTTTTAAGCGTTTATTTTGTAATGTTTATGACACACTCCTCCAGCGGTACGACATTCTCAATTTTAAGTTTTTCCGCACTTTGGTGCTTTGTTTCGCGGACGATCTTCGATTTATATCGATCTCTCTGTATTTTAACTGAAAGCGCTCTACCTCCAACGAAAATCTCATAGTTACATCTAGAGCTCTACGAGACATATCCTCATGATCTTTTGCCTGTCGGGAGATAGTAATCTCTAGATGAACCCGATGTCTACAAATTATCGAATTCCATAACCCTGGTTTCGATTGTCGCGAGGCGGAGAGAGGGACCATTGGGTCATTCCATGTCGATTCAACAAAGAATATTTTCGACTATTTTTAATCTTCATGAAATTTCGTCTACTTGATAACCTTGCATAGAAACTACCAAGAACAAAGGAGGGGTTGCGATTTGGGCCGAAATCGGCCCCTCCACGGAATTGAGAAATTTTTGGATACATGGCAGTTGACGGTGCATATTTGACAGAAATAAACGAGTTTTGCCGATAATCACGTTTTTTGGCTGCGAAACAGGGGCCTAAACATGGCTCCGGAGCCGAAAATAGCTAAAATTTCGTGGTTTTCGCGGTTCTACCTCAGGTTTCGACCTGGGCCCAAAGGCGACGGGTCATGAGCTTCGAATAATATGGTGTCAAGGACACCTAGACACGTAACATACTTGAATTTGATCAACCGTCGCCTTTGGGCCCAACCTCAAAATCGAACTTTTCCAACTTTTTAGCCCGAAATAGCTGAAAATCCATGTTTTTCGCGGTTCTACCTCAGATTTCGACCTGGGCCCCAAGGCGACGGGTGATGAGCTTCGAATATGGTGTCAAGGACACCTAGACACGTAATATACTTGAATATGATCAACCGTCACCTTTGGGCCCAACCGGAGGGTAGCCAGATCCAGCTATATGTAACCACTCTATTTTTTAAATGTATTAATCTCATTTCTTCGCCGTTATATGTTTCACCATCATCGAAAAATACCTCAAATTTTATCAAGCTATTTTCAAAAGTTTTTCACTATGTTTCATTTATCACATTTATTCATTTTTTTACCAGTCTCATTTTTTCATTTTTTTACTCTTTTCATTTTTTTACTTTTTTCATTTTTTCATTTTTTTTACTTTTTTCATTTTTTTACTTTTTTCATTTTTTCATTTTTTCATTTTTTTACTTTTTTCATTTTTTCATTTTTTTTACTTTTTTCTTTTTTTCATTTTTTTACTTTTTTCATTTTTTCATTTTTTTTACTTTTTTCATTTTCTCATTATTTTACTCTTTTACTTTTTTCATTTTCCCCCTTTTTTCTATTATTTTTTATTCCTATTTAATTGTTTTATTTTGTTTCCTTTATCTCCTTGATTTGTGACGCAATTCTTCGTTTTCTTTTTGCAGTGCCTCAACAGAAAGGAGCCGTGCAAGCGGGTCAGATGAAGCCCCTGGTGGTGACGCCGCAAGACCCGCTGAGCCTCCCGAAAGCCCCGCTGAAGAACGCGACGCCGCCCTCGGCGACGGCCACGTCGACGCCGAGCCGGGCGGCGTCGGCCTCGCCCGCGCCCGCCCCGTCCGTGGCGCCCCTCGCCCCCATCCCCCTCACCGTCGCCCCTCCCGTCGTGCCCGAGATCTGCCTCCGCTGGGACTCCTACAACAAGAACATGCGGAACATGTTCCCTGTCCTCCTGTCCAACGAGCGCTTCTGCGACGTCACGCTTGCATGCGAGGGACGCAGCATCAAGTGCCATAAGGTAATGTCCCTTGTAGTGACGTCATTGAGGGGGAGCAGGGGAAGTTCCCCCCCTCCTCCTGCGGGCTGATTATCGAAATTGATAGACAAAGCAATAGACAAAGAGGACAAAAGGAGTATGGAGCGATCCAATTGATTTAAATGGGTGGTTCCTATAGACTAAAGGAGAAAATGATTGACTAACTACAGGGTCTCTCGTGGGTTTCTGTCAGTTAGTCTATTACCTCCTCTTTTGTCCATTGTAATCACACACTTCCACCAATAGGATTCTTCCATATCCCTTTCGTCTTCTTTGTCTATCACTTTGCCCATCAATTTCAATAATCGGCCCGCTGGGTTTCAGAAGGCCCCAAAAAATGAGGAAAATGCAGAGTTGCCACAGTTAGGGAAAAGCGGGAGTTGTCAGGGAATTTTAAAAAATCAGGGAAAACTTGGAACTGTCAGGAATGATGAAAGTGTCAGGGAATAATTGTCTCTAGAATTGTTGTTGCTTTCTAGGATGGTTTCGAACAACAAATTTTGTGCGAAAACTATTCCATATTATGTTTTTCTAACCATCTGGTATGTCTTCAATCGTCAGGGAATTCTACTAAAATGTGTTAGGGATATCAAGATAATATCAGGAAAATTCATTTTCCAAACTCCACGGCAACCCTGAAAATGAGGTAGAACGAGGGGGTTAAAGTTAATGGTTAACCAGAAAGATATAGATGATTCCAATTTTAGGGTGTTTCAGAGGCGTGAGGCAAGAAGCTCTCAATATTTCACTCTCTTTTAACCAGAAAAATAATAAAAAGCAATAAATAAATGAGTAAATAAAAGTTAGAATGGTAATGAATAAATGTGTAATTTTTTAGTTTTACCTTAATTGTAAATGAATTTTTGTTGCAGTTCATGCTCTCGGCTTGTTCTCCATACTTCGATCAGTTGTTGGGAGACAACCCATGCCGCCATCCAATCGTACTGCTAAAAGACCTTCAGTTCTGGGAGGTTCAAGCAATTTTAGACTTTATCTACAAGGGTGAGGTGCGAGTTCGTCAAAATAAGCTGCCGCAGCTTCTAGCTGCAGCCAGTTGCCTGCAGATCAAAGGTACCTAGAGTCATTTCTCATCTTTACCTATTGGTAACAAGTAGGACACATATTGATCTGTTCAGTTTCCAGTTGTAAATCTGAAGGGTGCTGTCAAACTGTTTTTTGCGCACGGGTCCAAATCGAAAATCGAATCTTTCAATCAAGTTATCTTTCCGAGAGCATAAAAAAAGTTTTCTTGTCTCTTCTTCTGTATGAGGTAATTTTTTCTCTTTGTGATACCTGAGAGAAGACACTTTATTTTTTCATGAGTCAAAAATGACATTTTGACACCACAGTGCACGGTATATGTATTATCAAGGGCTTAACAAACGATTTGGAACAGTAAGCACTTACAACCATTGACTCAAGCCAAAATTTTGATTGTACTAAGTAAGACTCCGAAAAATCTACACTGGACCTTTTTAAATTAAATTGTAGGTATTTGTGAACATTTTTTTGGTGCCAAAATGAATTTTAATCAGTTCTCAATTATTACTTTGGTGGAAAGAAAAGGATGCTTCCCTTATCTAAATTGCAATTTTATTAAATGGTGTTCTTTAGAAATTTTGGGTGAGAAATCAAGGTTCATCTTGTGGCAGAGCTTGACTTTCAACTATATTGTTAATTTTGATTACCCATAACAATGTTTCTGCAGGTGAAATGAACAATTTGTCATTCTCTGTATGAAGGAGCGTATCCTGTTTGTGCTGTTTCAGTATCTCTTACTTACCTTTGATTTGTTTATGGGAAAACCATCACACGAATCTTCTTGAAATCTCTAGTGATTTCTGTTTACTATTGAGAGAAAATACTTCAAAATTTCCAGACCAACGTTTGCGATGGTTTGCCCATTTAAAAATTTTTTCGTGGAAATACCGAATGAGCACAGACAAAATATGTTTCTGTGTGCGACAAGCAACGAATTTGATATTTTCAGAGTTCTCAACATTCTTGGCGGACCCTGAAAGTGAGGTGGAAATATTGATCATCGTGTTTTGTACACTTTGTCAGATAAAAAGCAAGTATGAAGTACAAGAAGCAACTCTTCCATCTTTTTATCGAGGTCAGCTAAGAAATTTAGTGAAAACTTTATTGAAAATTATATACTCTTTTTGGTTATAGGACTTTTGGTCCAATTTTTTTTGTCCACAAATTTTTTCGTCCAATTTATTTTGTCCACGACTTTTTGTCCTTGAAATCTGGTCCAAGTTAAATTCGTCCTGGTAAATAGTTAGTCCTACGCATTTGTTCGTCCAGTGGTATTAGGTCACATTTCTGTGGTCCAGTAAGGTAAAAAAGGAAAGGAAATAGCTGAAACGGCCTCATTGGACGTGAGTTTTGGACATAACTTTTTTACCTTACTGGACCACAGAAATGTGACCTAATACCACTGGACGAACAAATGTGTAGGACTAACTATTTACCAGGACGAATTTAACTTGGACCAGATTTCAAGGACAAAAAGTCGTGGACAAAATAAATTGGACGAAAAAATTTATGGACAAAAAAAATTGGACCAAAAGTCCTGTAACCACTCTTTTTTAACAGAACTCTAAAACAAAAGCTTCCGATTGATATAAAGAGTGCTTTTAAATTATGTTTGACAGACATAATTTTTCTGCGGCCCTTTCATCCCTTTATTGTCATTTAAGTACAATAATCATACATTCACTTTAATCTATTTCAGGTTTGTCTGAAACTGTTGCCTCATCACCAACTCCAAATGAAAATTGTGATAAGAATACCAGAAATGATAGAAACGATAAGAATGACAATAACTCAGCTGGATTAGTCAAACCTACCTCTCACAAAGAGCTCAAGGGTGCGCAGAAAAGGAAGTCACCACCAACCTGTTCCTCTGATTCCATGGTAAGAGCGTAAATTATTTCATACTAAGGTGTCCCAACTCATGAAATAGTGAATTTTTTAACTTTGGATTAATACAGTAAAAGCTCGTTAAGACGAAAATCCGCTTAAGACGAAATTTTTCTCGGTCCCTTGACACTTCCATAAGAGTCAATGTAAAAAAAATACGGATCAGACGAAATTTCGAAATTTTGACCCGTAACCAAACCCGGTTAAGACGAAGAAAAATTTCCGATTTTTTTCCCTGAAATTGGGTAAAAACGACAAAAAAGAGCCAATTCCTAGGGAAAATAGACTTAGTTTTACGCACCTTGACATAAAAAGAGTAGGTTGAGAGTAGATCGTGGGTATCTTCTGTTTTGCTGGATGGCTGAAATGCAATCGACAATTGACGATAAACCGATTTGCGTATTTTAAAAAAATTCAAAATTTTGATTTCGTAGTGTACAAAATTTAAAAATTTAAAACTGCTTCCAAATTTTGGCTTATGCCGAAAAATTTCGTCTTAAGCGCAGTTGCCGCTTTAGCCGAAAAATTTTGTCTTAAGCGGACAACGGTTAAGACAAAAAGCTGCTTATGACGAAATTTTTTTCGGTCCCTTCATTTTTCGTCTTAACGAGCTTTTACTGTACTGTAATGCGAAAGACAAAATCAAGAAATCTTAAAAAAAAACACAAATTCAAAGTCAATAGAAAGTTAGTTTAGTAGACAAGTTGGATTAAACAATTAACATGTACCGCACACTCATTTAATTGAAATATTATTCAATGTAATAACAGCATTTCTAAATAGAGACTTTTTATTTTCTTTCAGTCTTTTACTGTGCGGAAGTAGGTTGGGATGTAGCTCATCAAAATCTCAAGTTTTGCAACAACCTATTGTTTCTATTTTAAAAAAACCATGCACAAAAAATTTCCACCCATAAATTTTCAGAGGTTGCAAAAACACATCCAAGTTCCAGAAAAAATCATATTGGTTCATAAAAAGGGAAACAAACTGTAACTGTGCAGTTACACTATTATGCAGGCCAATCAAGGTCGAAAAATTCCAATAATTTCATTTATTTTTAAAATTCCCACTATTTTACCAACCTGTTACATCAAGACTTTTGGTGTTTTTTTCTTCTTATTGAAGTAATTTTTTTTAAATTTTCAAACCATATCCGATTTTCAGGCGTCAACTTCAGTCGATGACAGTGATTCAGAGTCTGAAGCTGATGAGCAATCCCGGCTGATAGTGGTCAGGAACAGTATTGATGAGGCCGATTCAACTTCGTCAGGAATACCAACCACAAATGGGACCATAATAAAGAAAATCAAGTTAGAGCATCCCTCTTCAGCTAGTTGTAGTGATTCCAAAGTGAGTAACAATATTCCTTTCCGAATATTTCTTTTTCAAAATAATGATTCAAAGGGACGAATACCCAAAAACTGATGTTGAGGTTTCATCAAATCTAGAGTGGCTGTCAATGAACAACATCGATGAATACCATGGATGCAGAGTGAAAAACTGCAAAACCAGATGAAGCATGAGCAAAAAAGTGCTGCGGCACCATCCCAAGTATCAAAATAGAATTTTTTTCTAGATAAAAAATATTAAGAAAATTTCTAGAAAAAACAAAGAAAATGAGAGTTATCCAGAAAATAGAAAGAAAAAAAATTGCGAATCAGAAGTCTAACCAAAGAAAGTAGATGTATTTTATAGGTCTATTTTCTGTCAACTTCCGATTTGGAAAAAAGATAGAAAATTTATTGAAAGTAGAATTATTTTCTAGCCAATTTCTTAATGTTTTCTTTTAAGAAAATGCAAGGAAAAAATGTATTTTCTTTCTATTTTCTTGTGTCTTTTTTCTAGATCTACTTTATACCTATTTTCTCTCAAGAAATTTGTTCTATCTAGAAAGGAGACATTTTCTTGATGAGCGCCACCTAGAAAGTAGATGATAATGCTACTTGGGATGTTTTCTTAGGCAGTTGATATAGGGTGCCATATAAACAACTGAAATCCACCAATATACTACACCCTGCACCACTGACTATCTGATCTGATAGAGAAACAATGAGGAGTGCGTAGAAAGCTAAGAGCCTCTTTGGTGTTTGTCTCCTTTATTTTTCTATACACAGGTCATCAGCGGTGAACATAATGTAATGTAAGAGGGCTCTCGGATGTCTCTGACTTTCTAATAACCCTTTTATTCACATTTTTTTTTGTAATGCAAGTAACTGCAACATTAAATGATACGTTGAAAGTTTTTCAAGGAAACATGAAGGATTCGATTTTACTATTTTTTGTATTGTGACTGCAAATTTAGTTTCATGGCTACCTGAAGTAAAATGAAACATCCAGTGGCCATGAGTAATTTTCAGCAATTTGTATATTAATGATGGCGATTTAAAAAGTTCTTAGCTGTGTGCGCAGTACCTGCACCATTCATAGGGTAATTAATACTCAAAATTGATTTTAAGTTGAATACTTGCTTTTGCTCCTCCAAGCTGAGTGAAATTGTGGCGTTGGGTGCAGAACGGGCATTTCTTGGTTGCGGTGTTTCAGAATCTCTACTACTAATTTTTATTTTAGAGAGGAAACTGTCGGGTGAATTTTCTGAAATTTTTCGTTTTTGGCATTGTGAAAGCATTAAGAAAATTCAGTAAAAGTTTCAACGATTTCCATACATTTGCTTCAATTATAATAGATGAAACATTAGCAAAGATTTCTGAGACACTGCAATCAAGAACTTCCCTTTGTGCACCCAGCGCTTCAATTATGAGTACCCAAACCCAAGTGTGAAAGCATTGACAGGAATGAAATAGATCCGCACAACAGACATCATTTTTCATTCAGGAAAAAAAGCAAGCTAATTATAAAAAGTTCAAAATTTCCATAAATGAATCGAAGATGACCTTTTCTCATGGATGACAAACAACAGCTTTGTTTTCAACGACTTTTGCTTTGTTCTACAGGATCAAAAGAACTGTGTTACCGAACCTGCAAATCCAGGAATCTCAGTGAAGAAAAAAACTGGAAACCCACCGAATTTAATAAAAATTGAACATCCAAGTAAGTTTCCTATAATGTGTCTGTAACTAATCACCATCCTGAAAATCATTACCAATCATGATGCAGTTTGAAAATAAAAACTCAGTAACTACACTTTTTATCTGAGATTTTACTGAACCAGAACGGTAGCCTGATTATTGAAATTGTGAGATTTCAGGAGATGTCTTTCTCCCTTCTTAGTTCCTTTGATTTGAAAGAGTCAACAGACTTTTACTTTGATGGAAAAAGTTGTTAAAAGATAAAAAAAATTACACCGAAGTTACATGCTAACTTGTATATCGCCAGGGGTGCAGAATGTTCCCGAACTAGGGACCGATCGGTCGCTCGACCAATGTGTAGGCTGTGGAAAAATGGAAAAATTGTGTAGGCTTTTTTTTTTTGTCAATAATTTGTTGAATTCTGGAGAAAGTTATCGTAGAGGTATTGAATTTTTGAGAAAATGACTGCGGAAACATCGAATTTGAAGAAAAATATTGCGACCGCATTGTATTTTAAAAAAATTACTGCGACCGCGTAATGTAATCGTGTGTAGGCCAAATCCCTGGTTGCTCAAAATTGTGCCGGCCGAGGAACTTTCTGCACCCCTGTATATCGCTTGAACTCAAAAATCTTGTTCTATTAACTTGGTCCTGCAGGAACTATGGATTCTTAACAGTGGAGTAAAAATGAGGCCCTGGCCTCAAGTTGTTCCCACTTGAATACAGCCTTGAAAAACGAAAAAAAATCCTATTATAAGATGTTCATAGCAGCACGTTGTATTCGACATTTTCACCACAAAGCTAGTCAGAACCGTTTCTTTGTTGGTTGCTCTAGGCCAAAACTGTCCCAGTGACTGGCGTTTTGAAAGCATACCGATTATAATTTGTTTCAGCAATAATTCAAATATTGCAAAAACAAATGATGATTAGTACAGTTTCCTCCAACCACAGCCTAATCTCCTGTTTTATCTTATAATGCAATTATTAAAATTTGTCCTGTTGTGTTTTATTTTTTAGTAATCACCAAACAAGAGCCGCCAGAGGATTACGAAAACGAATGGAAGGACGATGGAAGTTCATCGCCGAGTTATTACCCCGATTATCCCGAAGCCATCGTTGATACTGTCCTCACAGAAGAAGATGCTAGCAACCAATGAAAGTCTCTAGTCGTAGCTTTTGTACTATTTACTGTGATCAATCAAATCTGGTCCCTTCATTGCAACCTTTCTTTGATTACCGAAGAATATCTGCCACAGGTGTTACCATTTTTTCTCAATTCTTGTAAGAAAATGTCAATAATCAAGAATTGATAATTTCTCTGTAACTACATCTGCATATTAATGAAATCAATTTGAGTGTTTGTATTATATTTATGGCGTACTTTAAAAAATTGTTGTATTATGCAGAGGATAAGCAGGAATGCTTAAGATTTATGCCTAGACGAAAAGTGTTAACCCTCTTTCTAAGATGAGCCAGGAAAAGTATTGATTTATATGGACTTAAGAGCTCATCGCAAAGTGTAGTTATGTCATTATGCCAGTGAGCGATGATATAGCTGTTTGAAGCTATTCAAAATATTGCAAAACGGGATTTAAGATTAAGGTATATCTTGCTTATTCTTTTTTGGTTATCTCTCAATCCGTGGAAAAGTCTTCATTTTTACACCGGTAAATGACAAGATAATGGTAGAAGTACAAGGGGAAACCCACAGGTTGATTTAAAATTGATTTTAAAAATGGACCAAGAATGAACAGTCATACAGCTGCATATGACAAAATTAAAAGTCCAGAAAAAATCCGTCTGATCACCTTTCTATCCGAGAGTACCTAGTGTGATAGAGAAACTCATCATTATTTGGTATTAGCCCAAAATTGCATCATTCTGTCTGTATCCCAGGTTATATGCATTTTTTTAAATTTCATATTTGATATGGCCGCTTCAATCATTACTATTTCATGAGCCAATATCAGGAATGAGACTGCATTTCTTAAAGGATTATCATTCAGATGAGTTTAGGAATTCATTCAATTTCAAAACAGTTCCAAGTTTCAGGATGGTTTTCAAGTTTCAATCAAATTATTTAAAAGGAATTGAATTCAGCAGCAAAACAGCAGCAAATTAAGGATTTTTGAGATCAGAGTGTCTAAATATGAAGGCCATCATTCAGGTAAATAAGTCAGTGATTATGAAATGGTTTTTACTGCAATGAAATGTTCTGTTAATTAGATCTCAAATTTTGATCGAGCATTTTCAAGTACATTCTTTGTTCTGCGTATTCATTTTTTCCTCTTTCAGTTTATTCAACTAAAACTCAAAAATGTCTTTAAATCAAATTTATTTTCACATCTATTGAGATTATACCTAAATTTAATTTTAGCTCTTACAAATATGGATTTTCATATTGTTGCTCAGAAATGACTCATTTGAAATCAGTTTGCTTTGTGGTTTATTATTCAAAGTTTCCCTGGAAATCAGTAGGTGAAATTTCCAAATAATTGTATCTGGGGTATTTATCACAGCGATTTATCGGTGGATGGAAATGAATGTTTTAAGTGGAAATAGGTTTTTGAGTTTGGTGTCGGGGACTGCTCAGTCAAATCATTCGTAAGTGAAAGCACCTCTCCATGTCAGTCAACTTGAAAGAAAAGAATGTATTATTTCAGCCCTGGAAAAATTTTGTTTCCTCGCTAAGTTACCGATGCTCCTTGCCTTCTTCAACGGATCAAAAATCGATCTCACCGTTTGATGAAATTGTATAGAGTGGTTTCTCGTCGATCTGCCGTAACCTTCTGGTCTTTGTATGACTTATTTATAAAGTCTCCAATCCTTTTGTTGTATATTTTCATTTGTGTGTCACTTTTTTTATTTTTACCTTTTTTCACCTGCAATTCACAAATTTATGTGTTTGCATCCTATTAGCTCTAATTTTTGTATTATTTTGTGATAAGTAAAGTCTCACTTAATTTCTCTCAGCACAGTCAAGAAAAATTCATAAGTTTGTCATCGGTACCAAAGTTTTCCGTAATATATCTCAAGTCATGAGGAACATGCAACATTGTGAACATTCAGTTCCTCCCTCTCATTTAAAAGTTGTGTGCCTAATTTTAATTTAGATCGTGTGTTTCATTGTAATTTTATTTTCTTTTTCTTTTTTTATAAGTTTTTCAGCGCTTGTTGATGAATTATTACAAATATAGAATTCAGTCATTCGTGTAGATTTAGCCAAATTTAAAGTTACCGATGTGCTTTTTCTATTCAAATACAGTATTTTTCTGGTCTTAGTTTTATTATTGTCAGTTGGCAAAGTGTGTTGAATAAAATTTTATTCTATTTTATAATACTGGTCGGTTTTATTATTTTTAAGCCTTCATCTGTTCGATTTTATATTTTAATTTGATGTCCACACAATGGAACTAAGCTTGTAAGGAATACATAAAAAAAGTTAGGGGTGCAGAAACTTCTAAACCATGTAATCAGCTTGATTGCTTGGAATAGAAAGTCCTGCGAGACCCGTAGAAATGGAGGGAAAATGTCTGATTTCTCTCACATCTTATGAAATATGTGCAGGATTCTTTGTGGGTTAAAAAGGTTTTTGTCGGAGTAAAGAGGGAAATTTTATTTAATCTTTAGGGTGGAGTAATTATCATGTCCGTAAAAATGAGGAAAAACTAACTTATTTTGGACTTCCATAGCACCCGTCACGATCTTTTTCTCGGAAACGGCCAAGAATTGAGCTTCGGGACGAAAATTTCCCTAGGTAAATTGTCCCCAAAAAAATTCAATGAAAATATTTTCAGTCCCCCAGGGGGGGATTTGAAGGGGGGTACCCCTTGTATTAGGGAGGGTATGTTTTGACTTCGGATTTAAAGTTATGGCCAAAAATAAGAATGCTTTGTTCTATACCTTTATTCCATTAACCCCCACCCTTTGGAGTTATTGGGTATTTTGGGGCATTGCGTCAAAATTATCCGATTTTCAAAATCCAAAAGTCTCCTAAGAGGAGAGATCAGTACCTTTTTGGTGATGTGCCACATGACTCCTGTTGACCCAGAACCATGGGGACCATGACTCCCCTAAAATTTTGGGGCCTCGGAGAAAAGAAGCAATTTAAAATATCGTTATAATAATAAAACCTATTCGAAATAATGTTTCAAATCGTTCAATTATTTATATTCTGGCACAATAAATAATGTGTGCATGAGAAATTGTTATTAATAGCATCAGTCAGCTTGCGCGCAACTCGCAGCAGTCGCGTCAATTCAAACTTCGCGCTACTCGAGGTCCCACTAGTACGTCATCAACATGGCGCCGAAATGGGTGTTCAGTTTGACCCCTGCCCCCCTCCGTCTATACCTGATACCATGTGACGTCAAAAGGGTACGAAATGCGTCCACCATTCTTTATCCGCCTTCTTGAGACGAATTTCACTTTATCAGCGCAATTGGTCTTCACAGCAGTGCAATCTTGAACGATTTTATTTTTTTAGTGTTTATTGTGAAAGCTATTTATTAATCAAAATGTAAAAATGGCTCAAGCACAGTGTTTTTGTTTTTTACGTTTTTTATCAGCGTGATTGTTTTTAATTGTTAAAATCCTGTTCATCTAAAAGAAATGATCGATTTAGTCAGTCACCTGGCTAATAATTATAAGCCCAACAATGAATGCAAGGTCCCAAACTTTTGAACTGGTAAGTATGGGATTAGTTTCCCTTTTCATCCAGAATAATTCACAAGCTAAGGTTTTCCAGTGTTGAATTTAGCCACGAGTCTTTTGTGTCTTAGGAGATCCTGTTTCACAATTCCAAGGTTCTAGGTTATCTGGAAGGAATATTCTAAAATAATGACTAATCAAATTTTGTACATTTGAAGAAGTTACTTTTTTCCTAGCAGCCTTCTTAATTTTTCTCAGCTCTTCAGCCCCTCTCGATACTCCAAGGATCTGCCCATTTTTTTTTGTTTTTCGACTGGTGAATTGAGATTGAATCTGTACCTCAGTCTGTTCAGGACCTCCGAACCTCAAGATTCCTTCATACTTCGATTTACATGTTCACTACATTCAATACATTCTTTCGTTTCCCAATCTTACTTGAATTTTAACCTTCTTACCTCCTTATACACACAGTACCTTCCGGCACTGAGTGAGGGAAACAAGTTTCGAACATCTGTGAGTTCCTGAAATATCGGAGGTTAAGGAATGCGGACTCTTTGTTTTTGAGTGCTCAGCTGACTGATGCAATAGAATGACATCATCAATTTGTTTTCCCTCCATGAGGCTAATCGAGGAAATTGAAAATTTGAAAACAAGGGGCCAGACTAACAAGGAGACAGCCTTCTCCACCGTATGACCAATGGAAAATTTCTCTATTGTCTTCGAGACATTTATCATTTCCCTTGTCTTTCATCAGTTCGATTTTTCTTTCATGTATTTGTAGTCCCCAACACTGCTGAGGTATGTGTTTCTAGTCCCACCATTGTCCTTCTACACTTTGCAATGTCTCAAATTTTGTATCGTTTTATTTTCAACTTAGGTAAATTTTTTTGAAGGGAAACCAGTCAAGATCATTTGAAGAACCCTGTGTATGACTTTGTTTTTCGACTCCAAGATTTTTCTGTGATAATTGTGTCGATTAAACTTTGGTTTCTAGTGGAAAAATGAGGTATAGGTGGAATTTTTGAATCATCACATACTAGTTTTGATTTTTTAATTTTTTACAAAACATTAGCTACTTACTTTTAGAGTACAATGAAATAATTTGGTGTGTCTTTACAGACTGTTGAAGGTCACCAAGTGGATGAAGCAGTGGCGAGTATTTTCCACACAGTATTGTTCCACCGCTCGCTAGGAAAATTCTGTTACAAGCAAGAAGGTCACTACTCCATCGGAACAGTTGGTTATGAAGATGTGGACTGTGATTTCATCGATTTTACTTACGTAAGTACCGGAGCAAAAGTTTACTCTGATGATGTTGAACAAAAATGACAATTGATTTTAACTTAACAATCTTTTTCTCAATTTTTGCTGTGTTACAAAGAAGTCTCCTTTTCCTTCAACAAAGTATGATTTAGCTAGCACCTGCAGCTAGGATTTAAAAATTAATCTGAGGGGAAATTCAATGGGAGAAAGCAGGGATTTCTCCTCTTCCTGCGCTGAGACCATTTTTATTAAAACTTCCCTGTCCATGTTGGCTCAGTGTTTAAGGTGGTTTGATGGACGCCATATTTTGAGTCAGAACGACATGCGACATATCGCATGGATTAGTTGCAATTTTTCAGCTACTCATCATTTTTCTTGAATTTTAAGATCGCAAATCTGTTGTCAGGAGACTAAAGAATTCACTCACCAATTTTGACAAACAAATTCAATGTAATGAAGACGTCGTTTTTTTAGAGGAAAAATATCGCATTCGAGTGCAGTTTCGATATCAGTATCAATTGCAATATTTTTCCTCTAACAAAACCACGCCTTTATTATGTTGAATTTGTTTGTCAAAATTTGTAAGTGTATTCTTTAGTCTCCTAACAACAGAATTGAGAAAATTGTCTCAAAATTTGAGTATCTGAAAATTTAGAACTAATTGATGCGATATATCGCATGCCGTTCTGACACAGAATATGGTGTCCATCGAACCATCTTAACATAGATGACATTAATTTTCCCTCCATAAGTTTTGAAGGAAAAAATAAAAATCTGATCAACACCAATTGTTCAGCAATGGTAATTCTGTTGCCAAATGATTCACTTTGATAATGCATCTATCATCAAGCATCAAGGGTCAAAGACATTTAAGAACATGAGACTCCACATTGAAGAGCCATTATGCTTTTAATGTCGACTGGAAATTTTCTTATTTTTTTTCCTTTCAAGTACAAACAATTTCACAAATATTGCTGAGAACATATTTTTATGGCCTTAATTTTTCATAAGCTGAGAAGAACACTAAAAGTTAGACTATGCACATGTTACTGAAAAATTAGGCACAGGCTAAATATCAAGATTTATTTTCTATATGATGCCTCTTTCAATCCTTGAGTAGAATGAGCTACTAATTTTGAATAAGTGTATTTTTCCGCAATTTGACCTGCATTATCAAGTGGAATATGTAGATGATCAAGAAGTGAGCTGCTCTTTCCTGGTCTCGCACTGGCCAGGGTTATAACTTGGACGAAGGAATTTTTATTTTAAGTAGTTTATAGAGCGGACATTGAAATTTTGGCCTTTGTTCTTTGTTTTGCGCAGTCAATCTGAATTTTGTTCTCAATTTTAGGATTTCTTTTAGTTCCTATCCTCAGGCTGAGAATTGCTACACTGAACAGCTTTTATCCAGTTCTGATCGGAACCACAATTACTGTATGGAAAAAGCAAGTATCCTCACAAAAGATGAACTCAAGCCTTTTTTATTATGAAATCCTGCAGTATTGCCTTCTCAGTTTTTTATAATTTTTTCTTGAATTGATTATTTACAGGTATGTTGCTCATCCTACTACCTTGATCGCACATTGAAACGCGAAATTTCAGGCTTTTCAGAAGCTTTACGAGGGAATGATGGTCCAGGCTCCGGACAAATTTCCTTGGAGTTCTTTCAAAAGAAGAAAACTAGGTGGCCTTTTCAACCTGAATGCATACCATGGGAAGTTTGGAACGTCAGATTAGAACTAATCAAACTCAATAATGAGCATGGTAAGTATTTTTGGACAATTCTGTATCATATTTTTTCCAAAAGGTTCAGCAAAGTATCCTAGGATTTCTTCCAGGATCCAACCAGCTACATCTGCTGATTGCCTCATTTTTCTCCGATCTATAATTTTTTGGCTATCTTTAATGAATTTTTTCCGACAAAAATTCAATTTGAGTCCTTAGTTTTCAGTATCAATGGTTTGGCTAGAGGTTCATATAATACCTATTAAGTAATGGGATCCTCGCAATCTTGTCCAAATGTTTCTTACTGTTTATCTCTGATTTGTGCCCTTGAAGGCTGAAAATTTTAAACGCTCCTCAAAATCTGTCCAATGTAATATTCTCTCCAATTTGCCGCCAGCACAGAGATGTCAATACTCATAAGGAACTCTCAGGGATGTTTCAAATGAAAGCAATTTAAACGTGCATCTTAAAATTTTTTTACGCCCAAGTCTCTCATCTTCATGAACAATTAAATTGTTTTTGCTGATTTTTAGGGGTGATTTTTATCCTCGTATTATTTGTATCCTTGCCATAATATTGAATTGGTATGCACTTCGAAGACTCTTTGTCTTTCTTGAACTTCCCACAAAACTGTATTATGTAAAGTAAGTTATGAAAGAAACATCATTCAATCACAAAACTTCTCTCATCAAGTTCGCTGTTTTTTTCCTTTTTTGCAGAGAGGCAGCTATGTCGAGAAAAGGTGGGTGACCTTCTCACTGAAAAAATCTTATATGTAGCAGAAATAATGAACAGGCATGAATATGTTCCAACAATGCCTAGTCAATCAGATCTCGATTTAATTTTTGACACAACGTATCCTGATATACAACCTTATTTATTTAAGGTACGTATTTCTCTTGTTTTGTTTAATGTTAAGAGCTTCCACAATCCATTTTGAGGGACAGAATACTAAAGACTACCCATCCAAAATAAAAACATCTAGAACATCGTAATGCAAAATTATTGAAAAGGGGATAACTGTTTATCTCTTGAAAATGCAGCCAATATCTTTATAATAAATATCCTATTAGTCCATTGACTTAAACTAACGGTTCCCAGCTGTCCGCACTGCGCTGGGCCGGATCTGAAGAGATGGCTCAGAGCTGTCCGTTAATTGTTTTCGTTATTTAAAGAAAAAAGAAATTATTTCATTTGAGTCCAAGCTGCGCTTCAAAACTATGTAAAACATTTTTACTCCCAATATTATTACGTAGATCATTATAGTTATGAAGTCCAGGTGCTGCCAACAGGCAATTACCCAAACCCTTATCATTTCTGATATCAATGAAGCGTTCATTGTCATTCTTTGTCTTATCAGAATTGAAATTGTGATAAGTCTTGTGAGGAGATGTAGCATGGAGAGCTGACCGATTATCTAACTCCTTTCATCTCACCCAAAAGTTGAAACCTATAAAATTTGGATGAGTATTTTAAAATTTTGATGATCCAGTTTTCAATCCCTGAACATTATGATTCAAAATAATAGGAGAAAGGGGCTTCAGAATGGCAAAAAGTTCTGAATATGCCAAGTCGCTTGACCACATCCGTGAAGCTATCATTGAAGTTCCTGAATTTCAACAAATCGAAATTTTAAGGACAAATTTGTCTATCCAAGGAACATAATTTTTTGTAAGGTGATTCGTTCTGGGTTCTTGGCATGGTAAAACTGGCGTACAATATAGTCACATGGATTGAGTAAAAAATCTTGCAGATTTTGATTTTCTGGCTCAAAAAAGGATGAGAGCCCCTGCGCATGTGCGTAATGAATCATTCTCGACCAAAAAGAAATAGCAAAATTCAAAGAAATGAGAGCAGGATTCTTCTCGGATAAAAGTGTTGCATTCAATGCTATTATTGACCTTTGTATTGAAAGCAACGTTTTTTTCCAAGTATAATATTGCTCTTATTTCTCCGAATTTTTGTCATTTTTTGGTCTAGAATGATCCATTAGGACGTGTAGAAGGACTATCGTCCTTTTTAAAGCTGAAAAGTCTAAATCAGCCAAGATTTTTTACTCAGTCCATGAGACATATCGCACGCCAGTTCAACCAAGAACTCAGAACGATTCAACGGCAACTGCTGGCCTTTGACAAGTCAGTTATTAAGATTCTTCGATCAGGTTCCTCTGCTTTAAAATTTTATTTGTCAAATCATCATTTGAGATTGAATAATAATTGTGTCAATTTTTGAACTCACCTGCAGGAAAATTTATGTTAATTCAAACCTTTGAATCTCTTTTTCAGCTATCTTTCACAACATCAGAGCCTTCCAACACATCAGTAGGAACTACTATGAGGAAGTTGATTAAAGAAACCCTGTCAATTTAATTTTAACTGTGAATTTCGTCCAACGACGAGTTGTACACTTCTTATAAATAATTGTACAGTGCTTTCTGTATACATGTTTATACAAACCCCATTCAATGATCATTATCGACCAAACCGAAGACTTTAATTTTAAAATTGTAATCGGCTGAAATTGGATGAATCAACAAATTAGATATATCAATGTAATTTTACTTTTTTAATGATTTTTTTTCTTTTTTAAAATTTGGGCCATGTTTGTAACTTTCAATTTTTTCTGGTGCTATGCCTAAAAATTGACAAAGCCTCAACTCGTTTTCAAAGATAATTTTTTGCCCCTGGTAAAATCTCTCTAAATATTTCAGAAATTTGTTCATGTTGACAAAATAGGTTTGTGTAGTGTGCACCTCTGAAAATACTCGCCATCCAACAAAAGATTCCATAAAAAACAATGAAATGTTCGAAAATCATGAAAAAATTTAAATCTTCTGCAAGAGAAGAACCATTCAAAATAAAAAAATTTCCCACCTTGAATCAGTGCCTGCCATCCTGGCGAGGCCGAAATTTATTCAAATGCTGTACTTACAAATATTTCCGATGGCATTGACCATTTTATGACAGCACTCATAGGATTTTTTTTTTCTTTTTAAGTAGAGAGACATTTTTTCTGTTAAGAGTCAAAAACAATCTTTATAGAAGCTCTACTACATGATACTAAATTGTCAATGAAAAGACAAAAAAATATGAAGAAAAACAACAACCTAGAAATAGCGTTGTACCATTTTGCAGGTACTGATTCCTTTAAAATCAGAGTTTTTATCATTACGAGAAGATACTTAAAAACACAGTAACTACAGAACTCTTCCCACAAGATGTCTCTCTTCTCTGCAGAAAGGTTTCATGCAGACCTCCTCTGGTCCGAAAATATAAATGTGGACCTTTTACCGAATTCGATAACAAAGTCTGTTAGTTATGGAGGGAAAGAGTTCCATGTTGAAGGCATGAAAGTAATTAACCTACAGACCTGTTGTTTAGTTTAAGAGCTTTCAAAGGAAATAAAACTCTAAGAAACCCATTGTTGTGATTAATGCCGGTACAGTCAACATATTTTTCTTCGTATTTCATAGAGAATGTTTCTATCATTACAGTACTATTTTAAAATGCTTCCCACTTTTAACCGACTTTCGCATCAATCTTTCTACTGCTTGTATCTGCATTTTTTTTCGAACCAAATAAATTATAAAGTCAGGCCATCGTGACTTAAAAGGATAACTTACTTTGATCATTCATCTCTCTTCAAGGTGAATCCAGGCATTATTTTAGTATCTGTGACAGGCCACAGGAAAAAAAAACCTTAGTATGTACATTAAATAATGTATATCTCAAGCTGTTTTTGCTGAGCCGAGAAATCAAAATTTTGGAAAGCTCTTGAATATTGCAAAGCACATGTTATTAGTGATTTCGTTCATTTTTGTGCCAATAGAGGGCATGTATTTCATTGAAACTAGGCAGTGTTGAGACCTGAACGTAGGATATAAAACGTTGAATGGTTTTTTCTCGAAAGCAAGTTTTTTTAACCAGGAACTTCAAACGCTCATAACTTCAGCCTCACAGATCATTCTCCTGAGCCTGGCACTAATATTTTAATTCTGAGTTTTTCGACACCAAGGTCCTTTTTCCTACAGACAATCACTCATATCAGACTTAATTTGTCTTATAATTTTTTAATTTTAACTTTTCTCTCTCCTGGAGGAAAGGCAGGTCTTCAAAAAGATCATTCAAAATACAAGATCTTAATGGCCGAAAGTTGAATTTTAATGATGGCATAATTAGTTTCATCGATTGGTACAGCAGAGCCCTAATACCTGTCATATTTTTGCATTTATTTTTAGTTGCTTTGACCATAAAAAAATGTAAATATTGTTCTGAAGTATTCTTCCGGAACAAAAATCAGCCTCTACGAATCTGATTTTTTTAACATTTGAACTGCCACGCCAGTCCCTATGGGATTTGCTCTTATGGAAGCCATTCTTAAATCATTTCTGCTCTCTAACATCGCATAACTTAACTTCACATTACACCCACATTCAAAAAATGACCGCTGCTCCGGAGCATTATCTGTCATACTTGCAAGTTTTTGCGCCTCTGAACTTTTGAAGTTATACCGTAGTAGTTGATGTGTTAAAGTAACTCAACTCATATTGTTACCTGGCGGAGCAAATTTGATCTGCAGTGGAATACTGTTCAACTCTCTTTTAGGAGTTTTCTAAAAACTTAGGCTGTTGAAACTTACCAATTGAATGCAAAAAAAAAAAATATATATATATACACTAAGGACACTGGTAAAAGCCTTTGTTAAATACATCTTTGTATAGTAATATCAGACTTGTTCAATGAAGCTGTGCAATATGTGCAATAGCCTCACCTCAGGCAAAGTCAAATCCTTCCAAGTATTTCAAATGAAGCACTGATTTGAACTTGGGACCGTTAACTCTCGTAATTTTCAAGTTAAAAACTTAAAACTGCGATAAACTTGAGCTTCCACCATGTTCAAATACAACACCATTTATGAACCCATGTCCATACTTCCAGCAATTTTTTAACAATGCTCATTGGCAACTGAGAATATTAAAGTTAGATTGTGGCCCTTTTATGAAATGTGCTTTTATGTAAATACTGATGTTCTAATTAACTTTTATCATTATGATGTTGAAGATTTTAATTTTACAGCTCAGTTGGTCAAACATGTGTAATTGTAGTGTAGAGTCTTTATTTTATTTTTAATTTTTTTCATTTTTCAAATTTTTTGTTTTAATATTCAAAGGTTTAATTTGTAATTTTTCAGAAAATCTAGTGGTTAGACTTCTTTTCTCTCTGTCTTCATGTTAGTTGATTAATAAATGCCTGATTACTTTCCTATAATGGAGATTTTTATAATTTATTTTGCTAGAAATTTTAATGCTACCCGATGTTTTCAATGCTATGAAAATGGATCAATTGGTATTTAAGGATGGGATACCAGGAAAAAATATTAAAAACAACAGTCCCTTCATTGAACATCTCATTCACAGTCAGACCCTGAATGTTGGTGTTTTTCAGGAAAAGAGGGACAAACAACAAGTTGATACCACGATAAAAAAAATCTACTACTGGCCCCTCCTTTCCTGGTACTCTCATCAAAATAACACTCATGCTCAGGGGTCATGAGTGAATAAGGTAATAAGGAGACCTATGCTGTGCCCTCCTTTCCTGGATTAAATCACGAGATACGGTGAGTTTTGTAAACGTGCTTTACAGCGCCTTCGCTACCACTTGCTGGTAAGAAGGAGAATTGCAAAATTTTCGAGGACAAAAAAAGTTATAATTTTACATTGATGTGTAAATCTTAAGATTTTATTTCCATTTTGTATAAAATAAATAACATTAATTTGTTCAAAGTGATAACAAGAAAAACTTGAAAAAATAAAATTGCAACAAAAAAAAATTGGAAGGTTTCACCAAAAGTAACAACAGAGCAAACCAAAACTGTTGATGATGATCACAATAATCAGTTAATGATAAAATCTCAGTTCTATTAAAAATAAACATTGGGATTTCAAAAAATATACATTTTTCTCTCACTTGCATTTATTATTTTACTTACTGAAAAAAGAGCTGTCGTTTCTTCATTCTCTAAAAATTACTGTTTTAGATCAAAATCAGAAACGGCTATTGCAAGACTTTTTCTACAGGACAGGAAATAATTACATTATTCCCTGCGGATGTAGAAATCATTGATGTCTTTTCCATTAACAATAATCAGTTGTGTAAAACATTTACACAGAAAACTTGATAACCTAAACTGATAAATTAAAAATAAATATTTTGTACAATTGTACACAAATTATATCAGACTACAGATTCCGCTCAACTTTGAGGTTCAGGTTTACTTATCGTTTCCAAATGCGATAATTTTCTTAGAACTTCAGATCTTTCACTAGCAGACAAAGTCTGGAACATTTCAACGACTGCATCTTGAGCAACATCTGGTGACTCCTAGAAAAATTAAAGCGAAAAATATATTAATTACTCGCTGTTTGGAGTACAAAAAAATACAATTCACACACACTCAGAGATTACGTAAATTTTTTGTACCACACCAATTATTTTCTACTGAGAATAATTTACGGAATTTGAAGTGTGTTTAGATCCCAAAATGACCCTCAATTGCCAACACGTTCATACCTCCAATCTTACTCATGCGAGGAGGAAGAAAAAAAAAAAAGGATACAGAAAACTTTCACTTAAAAACTCTGGGAGTTAAGGGACTTTCAGTTCGTCTTCGTATTATAATAAACATGGCTAAAATAATAATCAAAATTAATTCAAATTGAAATTTTTGTGCGCAATGACAAATAAATTAAACTTATTACGCCCCTTGGTTTATGTATATTATCTTAAAAAAGAAAAATTCAAACATTCTTTTGCTTAAAATCTTTTTCATCGATGAAAAATGATTGCAGAAAAAGGGAGGAAAAAAGGGGAATAATTCAAAAAACTTTGCACTTACCTCCATCGATGTCTTAATTTGGTTGATAAGTGCGTCTCTCTGAACACATCTGATATTGTTGGCAACAATAGAGTTTGGTGAGATTGAGCCATCTGGAGATAATTGACCCATCAACCATGATACAACAGATTCGTTATTTTCCCACAGGTACGCCTGAAACATTATCATTCGGTGTAAAAAAATACCCTAAGTTACAGTGCACTAGTTATTCCTCAGAGGAATATCAAGAATACTTTTTATGAGTTTTGTTTCACCATAACTAGCAGAGCAAGTTATTATGAAACTGATAAAATCCTTAACATGCAGCAAAGCCGAATTACTTGAAATACCAGTGACGAATAAAGCTGTTCACTGAGTATTTCATCAATGCATGCTATCACAAATCAAATATTTAATAAACTCTGTCTGTCAATACTTAGAGGATAGTCAATCAGTCAAAAAAAAAAAAAAACCTGCACATTACACCTAGAAATGTGTTATTGTATGTGATGCTTGGTACAGCTTTCTGAAAATGTTTAACTTTAAAAATCAAGCTTTCTGAGTGCTGATTATTAGAAAGGCGGGGTGGCGAAAATAATTTATGATTACATGGAAGTGCTGCACTGCTGCTGTGTTGCCTTTCGAAAGACGCTTAGGTGCGCCAAATTGGTGTTTTCACTTGGGGAGGATCTCGGTTCTTTCCGGTAAAAGAGAGCAGGAATAAGAGGACTTGCGTTCATTTTATCTCTCTTGGCTGGCAAGGAGAGGGAAGTTCTCCTTGACCACCTAACCGATGTTGCAACATATGTTATAGAAAATTTGAAAATGCTAAAAAATCAACTTTTCAGTCTCCTCTTCTCAAAATTGGCACATGATGCATCAACTGCAACTGCTTGAGGTTAGGGGTGTTCAAACGAATTCTTGCCGGAACACTATCGATATCGTCTCTTATTGAAACTGGCGGCAATACTGACAGTGGCGATGATATCGTTAACAGCCGGCCTTATCAGATTTTTGAGAGCTCGCACTCAATGCATTGTTGCCCCGTGCGACGGTTTATCAGATTGCCTGGCGCGGCAGCGCGTGAAATAGATGTACAAATGGCAACAGCTTATTTTCGTCAGCTCAAAAAACTCTGATCGCTATCGGCAAGAGCGCTCTTACCGTAACTTTTTTTAACGGAACTGTTTCGGTAGCTTGCCGACAACCGATAGAACAGCCCTACTTGAGGTATCATGATTTCACCTTGATCACTTGGTAAAACTAAACTCTTGACAACCAAGTATCTTGAAAAACCTCCATTATGCAGTAGTAAAAATTAAACTTACAGTTGTGGTTCCAATATCTTCGACGAACCAGCGCCGTAACATTGCTTGAGCTTGACCGTCATCCATCTGAGGTTGCACTTTCAATAAATTACTCTTGATCTGGTTTTCTAGTAACAGACGCTTGACTCTCCAGTGAAGGATTGTTCGAGACTTCCTCCATGGAACGATGTCCTAGACAAGCAAAAAAAGACAGTTTGATGATTATTCATTGGGCTATTCCTTTTTAATTTGCTTTTGCAGAGTCGCACGGTTTATAATTTATGAGACTCATCACCGGGCTATTCAGAGAAACCCAAGGAATCTAGTGTAGGACAAATGCCCATGTCTTTACAGATGCAATCGCAATGGGACAATCAATATAGAATATTGAGACTAGGAAAACACAATGACTTCCGAGTTTGCTGATGAAGATCGTCTGCTGAATAATTTTCCTTTTCCTGAGCTAAACTAGTCAACATTTCCAACGATAATTCAAAACTAATTCTTGAAGCAAAGATTGGTAAGCAGCATCTACTTATTATTGGAATTCACTAATTTTCATTAAATTTATTCCAAAAATTGTGCTGCTGCTCAATAATTAAATTGAAAGTAATTTTCAGCATTTACTTAGAGAGAGGGATATTTTAGTTTTAAGATGTTGAGAACACCAATACACTAGAAAAGAATACATCGATACAAACAAATGAAAAACTAAAGGTTTCTCCTTTGGCTGGTATGCAGTCTAACCCTGGATAAATAACCTGGACCACAACTTGGAAGTTTTGAAAACAGTTAGCTCATCTGGAGGTAGCCAAATAATTATAAAAGTCCATTCGGTGGATCTCAAGCTATAACTGACAAAAGATGACCGTTGGAAAATCAAAGAGCTTTTAGTAGATAATGGGTACTCACATGAATAACTCCCTTCTCAACCATTCTCTCTGGTGTATCGTGCAAGTCAGCGAAATGTACAGCGACCTGGTGATACATGGGTTTCAAGTACTGTTCTCGCTCAACAATGCGACTCTCTACGTCTACCTTTTCCTCCGGACTGATATCTGTACTGGACAGCCTCTGTTTAAGTGGAACTATTACTTGGTCAATTCTGTGCATTGTTTTTAGGATGTCTTTCTCTCTGAATTTGATTTCGACAATTCCTTCCGGCTCAAGCACACCTCCTCTGAAATCATAAATACATGTGTAAGAATATTCCACATTTCATCGGAAAATGGACTTTAGCGCTTTAAACGTCAATGTTGCACATTAAGTACAGCTGTGTGAAGGATAATTATAAACACATTTTGGCTTTAAAACCAGGCATTAATAATGCTGCCCGGGGAAATGATGGCAATTTCAAGTTCCAAGATCAAATACCATAATTTTGAAGAGATCTCCAAAATGCTTCTGATTGCCAACAATATTACTAAAATAACCTTTCTTTCCTTTCCATTACAATATGATGTCCTTTCAAGGTGATACGATGGATGCCATATTCTGTATCAGAACGGCATGCAATCACGATATGTAGCATCGATTGGTTCCATTCTTTCAGCTACTCGTCATTTTACTCAAATTTTGAGATTGCAATTCTATTGTCAGGAGACATAGAATTTACTTAACAATTTTGATAAACAAATTCAACGTAATAAAGGCATGGTTTTCTTAGAGTAAAAATATTGCATTCAATACTGATATAGAAACTGCATTTGAATGCGAAATTTTTCCTCTAAAAAGAACACGCCTTTATTACACTGAATTTGTTAGTCAAAATTGGCGAATTCTTTAGTCTCCTAACAACAGAATTGCAATCTCAAAATTTGAGGAAAAATTATGAATAGCTGAAAAAATGCATATCGCAGGTCGTTCTGACACAAAATATGGCGTCCATTGAATCACCTTGACAAGCACCTTTTTTAAAACATTAACCACCGGTATAATATGTATACACTGATGCTACAACACCAGTCACGTAAAATTGAAAACATAAGATAAATGGGGTTAAAAAATATTTGTAACTGGATCTGGGAAAAGAGACCTTATCTTTTGGGAGGGAATTTCCACTAACTCTTTGCAAATGTATGGAGGAAGAAAATCTGGAAATTTTCATACAAGTTCGAGAATAAAAACTTAAATATTAGAAGATAAATGAATCATGGAGTTTCAAGACAACAATTTTTTGGTTGCAGAAAAACAAGGCTCATGTTCTTGAAAAATTAGAGGAAAAATGTTTTCCCAGAGGAAAAGGCCCCCTTTCCAAGATTGGATCAGATTTGTGTTTGTCATGCGCCATGTTTATCTCAGGCTGTGCATTTCTATACATATGGTGATCAATAGCAGTGGCGTTGACCGGAGACAATCTGCAGAATTGACTGCGCTGAAATGTCAGTGGACGATTTGCACCCGGTCACACTACTCTGCTGCAGGGACTATGCAATGACAAAATTTGTAGATTTAGCGTTAATAACTCCAGAGAATAATGATACTGTTCAAGAGGGAGAACAAACAAGTGTTAATCTCATAGATTTACCTGCTTTCGGGATCGGCGTACATTTCCATATGTCTTGGGTTGATGGTTGGGTCAACGACGGCCCAGGCTCCTCCTCTCAACTCACCATTAGGAGGAATGTAGATTATGACCGGTTGTTTATAGACGCGCAACTCATCCACGATGTAGGCACCGAATTTCATGACTTGTTCGTACATATCTGCAAAAATCCACGAATCTCATTTACTAGCGAGCAAAAAGTGATGGGAGTTCTTGAATGAATGTCTACAGTTCACAGCCTCTCTCAGTAAAATAGCAGCAAAAGTGAACAAAGAGTTCAAAATAATAAATAAAAAGAATCAATTTTTTAAGGAAATCAAATATTTTAGAGGAGGAAAATTGAATTAGAAACATTTAAAGAGAAATTCATGGTATATGATGGCTGTCTTTCCATAAATGAACATAAATCATTTTTCTGACACAAATCTAGCCATGAACTGCTCAACTACACAAAAAATCTGTGACCAAAAAAGCATCAAATAGATTATGAACCTTTAAAGTTTTGAAAGAAAAACTGTAATGTAATTTTTCATATCAATCTTTATGCGAGTCAAAAGGACAGTTAAATTCCTCTCAAAAGGAGCAGTATGTACTTGCCAAAAAGACCATGAGTCAACATATTCGTTATTTTCTTTACTATCCTCATTTATAATAAGGTTACGATTTCCAAGATTATTTAATTTTAACAGCTTAATTTTTATAACAGCTTATCTAAAATAAATAAACTAGTCTCATACCTTTCATTCCTCCGGAGAAACCTCTCCAGTTTGCGAAGATGATGAGCGGCAAGTCTTCGTGTTCGAAATCTTTGATGGCTTGAGCAGTTTTGTAGGCAGAATCAGGGAACCAAACTTGTCCAGCCTGAGATAAGGTTTTGGCTTCTGAATCCAAATTGGCCGGATCAGCAGGTAATTTCACTTCAACGGTCCTGGTTTCAACAGCGATGACTCCCATCGGAATACCACCGAGTCTTGCTCTACCGACAACGACCGTCTGAGCCCAAGGCTGCATGACTTCCTCCCAGGAACCCTCATCAAAGAAACCACTCTCCCATTCGTTGGAGTTGTTAGGCGAATAACGACCGGCCAACATCCATCTGGGATCGTAGGGTGTTTTTGTTGGCATGTATCCTACTTCACGATCGATGGGATCAGCTGGTTTTATGACAGGTACTGGAGACAATTTGTCCTTAGGAATGTAAGAAAGCCACTTAACAATACTATAAATGCCGTCTAAATCACGAGGCTCAGTTTTGTGAGATACACCATTGTTATACATGATCTGGATACCTCCCAGCTGATTGTTCGAAGCGTAGACCTCACGACCTAACAACTTGTTCAAGGCACTGTAACCGGTAAGAATGATGTGCGAGTTTTCCACTTGGATGACTCTCTGACCCAAACGCACGAGGTAGGCACCAATACCAATGGCGCGGCAGGAGACCATTGAAATTGTTACGATTTCACGGTACGCTTCAGAGGTTTCACCAGCAATCATACCGGCATACCTCAAGTTTTCGACTCCTAAGCCGTCTTCTTTACCGATAATATCAGTGATCTTGTACCGGGCCTCTCCTTCATCTTCAATTAAGATAGCATGAACAGAGTTGCATGAGGAGATCTTCGTGAAATCTTCTGTTGACAGATACAGGTACTTGAAACCTTTGTCAGGTTCATCAGGATCTTCCCAGGCGACCCTGAATAAGCTCTTGACTTCTTCAGCTAGCCCAATTCGAGCACCACTGTTAGCTGCGATGTAAATCCTTGGAATTTTCCTCTGTCGAGCGATTTTCGAGGCTAAATCAAAAACAAGATCTTCTTCAGGTCCAAAGGAACCAATCCTGACAGTGATATCGTTGGCGATGACGATGATATCTCTTCCGTCTGGGTATTCAGGGGTATTAAGAGTGATTCTCCACGCAACCATACCAACGTTATTTTCACCCGGTAGTCTTTTCTGTTCGACCAGATGATCTTCTTCCAATACTAACTCAGCAAAGTCCATCAGTTGAGCTGGTTTCACGATTCCATCATCAGGTCTTTGATCGATATGTTCTTTCCACTGTCTCTCAACCATCTGGCGGAACATATCTGGAATATCGTGACAGTAGGTAGTTCCTGCACTCTGGGCCTGGAACCGTTTCTGTTGAAGATAATCCTTCGTTACGTATGGAGTGGCAACTGGGAGTCCGTGCAGAGGTCCTTGTTTGGATCCATAAGATTCTAGCTTGATGATGCCTGTTTTGGGATCGACTACCTCTTTGTAGAGACAGATGTCAAGGTAGTAGCCGCTGTCATTTGCAAGGCACAGTCTGACATTGGTTGTTTTGGCGTTGGGAGAAGCGCGGATTGTCATGCGAAGCTCTGCTTGAAGTACACGCAGTTTCCACAGTCTGGGACCGTATCTCATAACCATATTTGTGACACTTTCCTCGATCTGAAAAATGAGAAATTATAGAAATTATTTTTTAGCTTGTAAAAGCGACAGGATACTATCTTTATGAGGCATAAAAGGATTCCTACATAATCTTCACACTCGAATAGTTAATATCTTGAGAAAACTTTTTGGCGAGAAAAAATACCTTGACAAAAAAATAAAAACCTCAACAGTGCACCCTAGGTTGGCAAGAAATTAAGATACAAAAATCACTCTCAATTTTACTTTCCCATATAATATACAAAAATTTTAACCACTACAATTTAACCTAAAACCGAATTTCATCGTAATTTGGCAAATTCGTCTCTTCATGGAAAAAAAGACCTTGGTGCCAAAAAACTCAACATTGAAAAATCGTTACCAATTTGAGGAATGATTGACAAAAATTTTAGAACAGAAAAATTTTTGATCCAACTGGATTTATAACAGATTGAAGTTTGCAGCTTACAAAATATAGTTTAGAAACAAAGCTGCTTAAAGTTGTAATCTGCTCTATTTGGGACTCAAAATACAAGATTATACAGCTTTATATAATTTATTAATACAAAAATATACCATACTGTTCATGATTCATCGACTTATACTTCAGAAAATCAGAGATGATTTCCTTTCAAATACTTAAAATCCAAATATTCAACTGAATTAGAAAAAAGTTAATCTCTTGAAAAATGTTTCCCTCCAGGATGTCTAGCAATTTTCAACAAAAAATATTCCCTGACATTTCCCTGATTTCCCTGACAAAAATGGCTCAAAAAACCGAGAGAAAATTTAAAATTCCCTGACATGTCCCTGACAAAAAGAAACAATATTCTTAATTTTTCGACGCGGTTGGACTGATTAGATGTAAAAAAGAATTTTTTCATGTTTTAAGAATATAATGTAATAAATAGAGCAAAATAAATGGTGCCCAAACTTATGCGAGATATTTTAGCATCAATTTTAAAATTTAAAAGATTTCAGCAGAAATTTTGGTAGCAATCTCCGCAAGGATAAAATTCGCAAAACATTTTCTGAAAAATCTGTGTTTTTTGATTTCTCTCGCAGGAAAATCGCTTGCAAAATAAAATTCTTTGACATTCCAAATTTTTGCAGATTCCCTGATGTTTTTCCCTGACACAAGAAAATTCCTTGACATTTCCCGGTTTTCCCGGTCGCTAGACACCCTGTCCTCCCACTAAGGTTCCATTTCTTCTTGATAATGACGAATGCTGCCTTGCTAAGGAAGAACGCCATATGAACATTCGAGAGTTGCTAAATTTCCCTTGATAAAATATTGATTTTTTAGGGAAAGTATAAATATTTTCCTTGAAATTTCCAGACATTTTAGATCGAATCACAAACAAAATTATCTGCAAAATTGGAAGACAAAGATTCAAAATTTTTCCTGAAAATTAGTGATTTGTCGAGGGAAATTTGGCAACGCCTAGAGGCTTATACGGCGTTTTTCCTTAGCACGGAGGAATGTATATCCAGATATTTTGTACTAAAAACTTGGATCCTTTCCACATTTTCCAATGCAGAGCAACAACTTGAGAAATTAAGGGAAAGATTACCTTTGCAGAGTCCATGATTACAGTTGGAACAAAGTTGAGGAAAATGTGATTACAGTCGGTGCGTTTGGCAAGAGGGTGACTGAAAGCAACTTCCAGCTCGTCCATGGCTTCAAGAAGCACTCTTTCACCTTCGTTCTGAAGGTACTCAAAGGATGCTTCTTTCGTGATAAGGTCTGAGTGTCTGATGATTGATCGGATGAAGAATCTATAATCGGTAACTTCTTGCCCTTTTGCAACCTGGAAATAAAGATAGAAGATGATCAGAATAGAGAAGAATGAAAAAAATTTAGGAAAGTGCATTCCGGAAGAGATATGGGTCAGTAGCATCCAATTTTCATACTTCACTTTCTGAAAATACAGAGTGAACTAAGCTCCCAAGAATTTTTTAGATTATTTTACACCCAAAGTGGCAAAAAAGTTTTGAAAATGCCAAAATGAACCTGTTGAACAAGTTTGTTGGCAGGCGCCAGGTGGGGGAAATGGCATTTGCTGACTGACTAAATTCATATCTGGCTCCGCCTTTCTACATCTACGCAACTTTATGCTTTTTAGTTAACTTGTTCCTTCCGCCTTAGATGATGTTTTTTGATTTTTAATGAACTTATTGGTTTTTCCGTCAGAAATATTTTTTATTCATGTGAAAGTTTATACTAAAATGAATATACGTGAAATGGTTTCTTGCAAATTTTGTAGCTGATGTTTGGTGGATTTGCAGAAGCAAAGCTCTTCTCATAGATTTAAATTTTTGAGCTGGCAAAATGTGGTGATCTGTTAATCTAATGCATATGTTATTAAATTTATAGTTTTTGTGATGAGGAGTCTAGAAGAAATATGATTATTGTTTTATGGATTTTATGATATAGGGCACTTGGGTTTAAAATAAAGGTACAATTTTTATGAGTAGTTTGTTTAAGAGTTCAGTGTAAGTTTCATTTCGTTAGAATTGAAGACTGTGCGATGTTATTAGTATTCTAATTTATTTCATATGGAAGTTGGGTCTGAGTTTCGGTAGAATGTGTATATTGTCGGGAAGGTTTTTTGAATTGAAATGAAAGATGTTATTGATTAAGGCATAATATATGTTAATCAATTCAACGTTTTGTTGCCGCATTCAAACATGCTTACACTAAAAGCCAGGTCACTTTACATGACTCTACATTTTTTACATCACACACGCATTTTGCGTGTGTGATGTAAAAAATGACAGTTAACAGCAATACAAAGAGGCTGACAGCAACAGCAAGTAAACTCTAAGCCAAATAAATTTTGGACCCTGCTTTTGAAATTTTTTCAGTTGAATTGTAACTAAACAAACGAAACTTTAAGGAGATGTTTTAGGAGAGCAATGTAGATATTCTCCAGCTATGCTGCGGACCTTTTTACTTTTTCAGTCTGAAAATATTGCATATGTAATCGTACGTCCTCTTCCCTAATCAAGAGATGCCGCAACAAAACAACTAAACCAACAACTACAGCGAGAAATAAAGCAAGGAGCAAAACAGACACTTGTATTTACCTATTTAGAGCTAAGAATGTGATTCTTCTGATAGACTTCTCTTTCAGTTCATCACGGTTTTTGGCACAGAAGTCACCGAACATTTTACTTAGCTTATCATCCTCCAGATCACCATTATCTTTCACAGCAATACAGAGGATGTGAATTGGTTCAACCTGCAAACATGAGATAAAAAAACAAAACTAAGAATATGAGGACTTAGAAAGAGAAGGGGGGAGAGGGAGAATCTGGGGAGGGAAATCTATAAATCTTTGAAAAATATATATGATATAGGGAAGCAAGCCAAAAAAAAAAAAAAAAAAAAATAGCTTGTGCATACAATACGGTAATATTTACTTGAAGATGCTCGTGGTGACACAAGCCATCGAAATTCGAAGATTAACTGTTTTAATTGTCTAAAATTAAATTTTTGCCATCATTGAATTCTATGAAAATATATGTATTAGATTGGCGGTAAGTTAAAATAGGACTTTTGACCTCAGCAAAAGAAAGACTGATATCAAGAAAGAGCAGTTGCAATACATAATAATTGCATCTTTATTACTTAACATTCATGTGAAGAAATTGGGATAAAGCTACGCTGATTCAGCAAATTTTTGAGAGAAATGGTGGGGTAAAAAATCAGGGTGTCAACTAAAATTTCATTTTATGTTTCCCTAACACTTTTCTGACTTTACTAAATACTTCGAATGAAATTCCCTCATATTTTATGTGAAAAAACTGACACTGGTTTGATTTTACAAATCAGTATATTGAAGGAATTGAATAAAATGTTTCACTTTTGCATGTGTTAAACTACATGCGTTTGAAAAATGCTTGATGCTCTCTGAATCGCCTGATTCATCACCGATTTTTCTAATATCTTCCTAATAACATCAAATTTTCTGATAAATTCTGGTTTTTACTGACAAAGGATGCCTTAAAACATGTGTTTTCGAGGGGAAACCTCACCTGCAGTCCTTCCTCGCCACCGGCAGGTCTTTGAGTATCGACAGACAAGCTCACATTGATGGAAGTGCTCATTCTTGATTCACTACCACTTTCAAGAGCTTCCATAATCCTAGGTGAGACAGTTGAAGGGGATAATTCATCCAGAAGGTCTAAAATTTCATCATAATAGGATTCAAACTGGTCAAAAGACTCAAAGGCGGCCATGCAACCAGTTCTCTGGTAGCTATGAATCACAGTCGGTGCTGCGCTTGCAGTCATATCAGTCTCTGGCGCATCTCTCCCGGGTGAAGCACTGTCTGTTACTCTTTGTCTGGAATAAAGAAATTTTTAAATTAAAGTAAGGAAATGGAGTAAATAAAATTCCTTTGATAGCATCTAATTACAGAATTTCTGGTAAAATTTTATTTTCGATTTTCCTGATATTTTAAAGAGGATTTCCTGATTTTTTACATTGGTTTGACAAATCAACATTTACTGAATTGAATAAAATGTTTGAAAAATGCTCGGCGCACACAAGATTTCTTGATCCATGGCTGATTTGCTTGATTCTTCCTAGAGACATCGAATTTCCTGATATTTTCTGGTTTTTACTGACGGTAGACACCCCGAATTACCATGGAATATTATGCATTTAACTGCGGACTTCCTACTTTTTTTTGTTCTCAAAAAAGTTCTACAGTTCTGAAAAACAAGAGGGCATTGTTCTAATTAATTCTACACCTTGCTCATTGTTCGTTGCAAGGATTAGTCCAAAGAAGCAATAGTTTATGAACCATTGCACTGTTTTCCCATAAATTTTGCATTGAGACAAAAGAAAAAATTAAACTATTACAGCTCCTAAAATTGATCACTAGTTTTCGCTCAGTCATAACGACCATTGCATAATATGCAAAATTACTACCGATACTAGTGTACAGTTCAGCAAATAATGCAGAAATAACTCAAGTTTAAGGATGTTTTCAAAAATGTAGCTCAACAATTCTCAACAACTTTCAGAACTCATGTTGAGACTGTTGGGGTTCATTCTATGAAAATAAATTTGAGCGCCACTTACCTATTTGGATGCGATGAGGGGAGGAGGAATTGAAACTGGACTAAAGGAACTTCTTCTGTCAGCTCCAAATGTTTCAAACAGGTGAGCTCATAGGATATGTACACACGTCGGACGTACACCTAAAACCAATTAAAATTATTTCATATAGAACATGTCAAAAAATGAATTTTTGGGCATGGTCTACTTTTCTTAGGTGATACAGGGTTATTCAAAAGTTACGCACCACTGGCCATAACTTTAGTTCTAATTATGATATCGATTTGCGGTTTGTGGCGTCCTTCCTCATATCGAGGGGGAAACTTTTTGAGGTACTTTTCAGTTCTTCACCCCCCCAGGGGGAGGGGGGCGGGGGGCAACTCAAAAATTTCAAATGGCAACCCCCATCATGTGATACATCGTTAGAAAGAGCATGAAAAAAGAAAATTTTTGGCGCAAACCGGAAGTCGATCTGACCCCCCTGTCAAAAGTTAGGGGGGTCCAAAGGTTATTTAGGGGGTCCGTACCTTCATTTTTTAGAGTAGCTTCGGTGGCTCTTGGACATACCGTTTCTCTTTTCAAAGAGTCCTCGAATACTCCAAGTCTGATACCGAAGTCTTCATATTGCCCCCGGGCCACCACAGCCCCCCCGTAGGGGGGGATGGGCCTGTTACAATGAAACATTGCATTAAAATGCGAAAAGTCACAGAAGAGCTTCAAACTTAGCATCAAATCTGAGTGGAACTTCTTGCCAATGTTAACGCAAACGCAGCCTGCGACTTTAAAGTGAGTTTTCAAAACTCTTAGCCCCCTGCCCCCCTCATTTTTGGTTGCAGAGCGGGTAAAAACCGGGAAATTCACTACAAATAATGCCCGAAACTAATGTCCAACTTGAGGAGGACCCTTGAAACGTTGCGATCAGTCGGAGCATTGAAATACAAGGACTGCCACCCCCTTAAAGTACGGAAACATCCAAAACACCCCCGCTGCCCCCCTCATTTTTCGTTACGGAGCGGGTAAAAACCGGGAAAATCGCCAGAAATGATGCCCCGGTTCTTACCAGCTCTGCAACGAAAAAAGAGGGGGGCAGCGGGGGTTTTATGGATGTTTCCGTCCTTAAAGTGGGCGGCAGTTCCTGTGTTGCAGTTCTCCGACTGAGCGCAACGTTTCAGGGGTTCTCGTCAAGTTCTACAGTGGTTTCGGGCATCATTTCTGGCGATTTTCCCGGTTTTTACCCGCTCCGTAACGAAAAATGAGGGGGGCAGCGGGGGTGTTTTGGATGTTTCCGTACTTTAAGGGGGTGGCAGTCCTTGTATTTCAATGCTCCGACTGATCGCAACGTTTCAAGGGTCCTCCTCAAGTTGGACATTAGTTTCGGGCATTATTTGTAGTGAATTTCCCGGTTTTTACCCGCTCTGCAACCAAAAATGAGGGGGGCAGGGGGCTAAGAGTTTTGAAAACTCACTTTAAAGTCGCAGGCTGCGTTTGCGTTAACATTGGCAAGAAGTTCCACTCAGATTTGATGCTAAGTTTGAAGCTCTTCTGTGACTTTTCGCATTTTAATGCAATGTTTCATTGTAACAGGCCCATCCCCCCCTACGGGGGGGCTGTGGTGGCCCGGGGGCAATATGAAGACTTCGGTATCAGACTTGGAGTATTCGAGGACTCTTTGAAAAGAGAAACGGTATGTCCAAGAGCCACCGAAGCTACTCTAAAAAATGAAGGTACGGACCCCCTAAATAACCTTTGGACCCCCCTAACTTTTGACAGGGGGGTCAGATCGACTTCCGGTTTGCGCCAAAAATTTTCTTTTTTCATGCTCTTTCTAACGATGTATCACATGATGGGGGTTGCCATTTGAAATTTTTGAGTTGCCCCCCGCCCCCCCTCCCCCTGGGGGGGTGAAGAACTGAAAAGTACCTCAAAAAGTTTCCCCCTCGATATGAGGAAGGACGCCACAAACCGCAAATCGATATCATAATTAGAACTAAAGTTATGGCCAGTGGTGCGTAACTTTTGAATAACCCTGTATCTCATTGGAAAAAAAGCAGGAATGTTGGACCTGGTGACTTAAGAGATATAAAGAAAGGATGGTTGAGTTAAAATTGCTTTGGAATTTTTGTAATACTTCCTTCGGAAAGAAAAAAACTAAGCTGACTAATTTCCATTTCCTTTAAATGCCACTTGTTTTTCTTTTTCGCAAATTCCTTGAGAATTTTAAAATAGAAGATTGCTAAACAATCCCAAAAATGTTAGAGAGAAATTTTCTTTGCGACCCTGATGACTTCCAATGATACTTTCGATTGTTTCTGACAGAAGTCTAAGATAAGAACTGTCTGAAAGTTTTACCTACCTACTTCAAGAACTTAAGAGTGTTAAGTAAATTTCAAATCTTCAAAGAACTTTCATTTCTTTCTCTTCAAGTAAAAGTTTAAATAAATGAGAAACTTAAAATAAGACATTACTCCTTTTCAGACGTTATACAAACTGAATCAAAGTACAAGAACATGGTACATTGACTCACCTCAAGAGCAGCGTTACAAACAGCTCTGTTGGTATGATAGAAGAAGTCATGTAGAATGTCAAATATAGAAGTCTCCGACTGAATAAGTTTTTGGAGATTTTCAGGATGGAAGTCATGTCCATACATGTCGACAGCTGACAAGAATATGGATTCCATTTGATTGTGACGCAGTTCATATGCTGGTTGATGGGCAGCAATCAAAACCTGGGAAACAAGAAAAAGTTATTAGGCTCTCACAGAAAAAACGCAAAAATTAACAGCCATTATAAAAAACACAAAAACTGATATGTAAGAAGTAATTTATTCAGTCAACTCTTACTCAGTGAGCCCGTATCAAGACTGCGGTTTTGTGCACACTTGGCGAGATTTCTCACTTGAAAAAAATTAATTTATCTTATTCCATAATTTAAAAATTACACCAAAACAATGCGAAAGATATTTCTATTCCCAAACACATGGATTTTTTTTTTCAACCACTTTTCTCCCTTTCTCTTGGCGGATGGGGGTAAACGATTGTACCAACTTCTCCCCATTCTTAGCCTCTATGAAACTAGTGGCAAGCCATGAACAAAAAAAGCTTACCGATTATATGAAGGGGGTAAACTGTTTGAAAATATAAATTATCTACCAATCAACAAGAGGAAAAACATTAAATTACGACTGAAAGACTATAGGTAACAGTATGGAGGAATACAGCAAGGTCTGCAATTTTCTAGAGGGAAAACAAAGCTGTGGAAATCCAAAAATTACAATTACAGATTTCTGGAAAAAAATTAATAAATACTGAGAGAAGCGTTTTTCTTCTTTCCACTCTCATTCAAGTTCACAGTATTTAATCTTATACATTTCATCACGTTTCAAAGCTAAAATGACTTCACGGTCAATGAGCTCTGAAAGTTTCAAATGTTTCAGTATCAAAACCTGCCAACCTCTGCATTCGTTCAGTTGGTCTAGGGTTCAGAACATTCCACTCTAAAACGTGGAAAATTTAACATTGGAATCAGAAACAGAAAAGTTGCTCACCTGTCTAGCTCTGAGAGCTACTCTTGAGTGCTCGCTACGATTGAGAGATGTGAGTTCGTTGAGAGTCGTTGCTAGTTCATCAGTCAAACCAGGCTCATTAGACCACAGGTGATCGATCAACATTGTTACCAACATATTCTTCTTGGCAACCTGTCCATGGGAGAATATTGTCCCTGTGACAGCTGCCATATCGTCCTTAAACTTTTCACGAATAGCTGTTACACATTTGTCGTAGTGACCTGTAAAAACCAAAATTAGACTGAATGACTGCTGAAATAACTGAATGACTGAGTTTTTCTTTTAAATTGACTGTTATATAATTACAACTCCACCTGCTCAACTTAGTGATCAATTTCTCAGAGGGGTAATCTTACCTCTACAAGAAACGATTGGTAAAAATTAAGGAATCAAGTCCAAAGTAATAATAATAATAAATATCGAGGCAATTTGAGCCAACAACACGAGCTTCAACACGAGAAACGTATTCTAATTGGATTGCATTCTGGAAAAAGGAACCACGAGCATTGCAACGTTGCTAAGACTGTGCAACTTCTTTTGTCTTGGGAGAAAAACCTGATTATCCATTGACAGTTTCTATCTCACTCGCTAAAAACTGTAAATTTAAGACAAAAATTACCATGTGAATTTCATATTTTTTCATGATATCAGTAATTTTATTGCAAAGGATGAAGATGCACAATCTTAGCATCATTGCAATGCTTCTGGTTCCTTTTTGCAAAATGCAATCCGATTGGTGTCAAGAATAATGTTAGTTTGTTTTAATGTGGAAGTTTTATAAGAAAAAAAAAGTAGTAAAAAATGAAAAGGCCATTTATATGCTCCTTAAAATTTCTTAAAAAAAAATTACACACGCTAAATTTCAAATAACTCCCTTAAATGTGACTTAGGTGATCAGAGCAAAACTTTGGCGATTGCTAAAAATGCGACTTTTATCAATCTTACTCTTCATGGATAAATTAAGTGGACATACCTTGCTGGAACTGACTTTCCACTTCGTAGTACTGGCGCAGAAGTTCATGAACTGCAGACTTCATGCGACCTCGGATGCCATTTCTATACCTTTGAACTAGCTGAACAATACCCTGAGTTGTGAGGAAGAAGCCGTCACGGTCTGACCGTTTCTGGAGGGTTGCAGCGTGGCTGTTCAGGGAAAGATCAGGGGGTTAGTTGAGTCAGTTGAAAATATAATGTTGCTACGAAAGTCATCAAAATTTTAACCATTAGCTATTAAAATTAGAATTGAATTGCTGCAATTTTATTTTTATTCCTTCACATAAAACACAGAACAGGGCATGAATTCAGTAAACAGACAGAAAAATAATGATTTTAATCTAATTGAATATTTTTCCCTGAAGGGTTTTTTGCAGAAATTGAGTAATGTTCCACCTCAACTATAGGTCACTGATAATTTACCGTCAGCATCTTCGTTTGAAGATCATTGGAACTCGAATTCACGGCGAATGAAAAAAAGACAAAATATATGAGATAAAAGTCTTTCCTCTTTGTGCTTTGTTTGAATGAAAGTGGCTTTTAAAGCTATACCGATTATTTCTAAACCAGGCGAAAACTAAAAAGTAGAGAAAGCAAAGATTATTGTCCGAATACTGACCTGTCAATGACACTGGCGATTTGCTGACTTGGAAATTGAGCAAGGACAGACGTAATATTTCTTTCGTAAAGGGTCATCAATTTACGGATTTTCTTCTCTACAGAGATCGGAATTCGACCAGAGATTGAGGATATAACTTCCTGGAATACAAAAGAGAGAGAAATTAGAAAAATAATGCACATTTTTGACAGTGACATGTTATCACCACTAGGAGTGCTTCAAAGACAATCAACTATGTGTCACTGGAATCTTAAAAGGATTAATTTTCTGCGGAGCTAAACTTAAGTATTAGAGAGTTAGGATATTACTTCAGACATTTTAAAGAAACATGACACACAGTTTTTAAAAATCCACTTATGTGATTTGCAAATTTTACAATTTAATTAAAGGCTACTAAATGATTTTGCCCAAATTGAAAGTATGACTGATAAGCCATCGAGTGCAAAATCGATAACCTGTGAAAAAGTTTGGATGAATCAGAAATGATAACATTTCTCCGTAAAAGAGGACTCAAAAACTAATCAGAGCAAGAGTTGTAAGTTTGTTCATTTTGTAACACAGAAAAAGATTTCATGCTTCTGATTAAAAGAAATCACATCATTTAAGTGTCAGCCTCACTGATGTAGTCACTGAACAATCCTGTTTGTTTCCTTTCCGCAACTCTGATTCAGCCACACCAGAATATTGGCTAAAATACAAAACAGAGAAACCGAAATGTTTCCGGAATAAAATGCATACCTGAAGTTCAAGAAGAGGTAAACTGGGATCCCTCAAGGAACTCATGAACTTTTCAATTACTTCACGGAGACGAACTAAATGGTATGGATCTGGCAGACAGTAACCTAAAATTCACAAAAACAATAGCATAAGATTTATTTTCTATTCATGGGCAGGGACACAGGGATAATACAATAAATTTTGCATTCAAATGGTTACACAATACGGACAAACACTGCCTAACCCATGTTTCTTTTGCCCATTCACTTAATTTGCTAGTTTGCGAGCATTATTATATTCATGGATTGATGTTCACAAAAATTTACGGTTTTAGTTTCATTCAAATTCTGAAAAACAGACTAATCCATTAACCTGACAGGCAGAACGCAAAAGGATCTTTCAGTCGCAGCTAATGAAAATCTCAGAATTGCTAAAACAGTTCAGTCACTCATAAATTTAAGCGAGTGAAATTTCTCAAAAGATATCGATTTTGCAACAAGTTACTTTACAGCGAATTCCATTTTTTTGTGACGGCTTGCATACAAATTTCTTTCAATGAGTCAAACTTAATAATTATGATAAGAGACTCAAGATTAAGAATTGAGTAACTGTAAACTTGAATTACCAAGTCATTTCGAACAGATTAAATAGAATTACCAGCTAAAATGTTGTCCAACATCTGTCTGTAATGGTTGTGAGCATGGTTAAGCTTCTCTCCAACAGTTGGGGTGGATACGTCTAATTCAGGGAACTGGCCTTTGTAGTCAAGGGCCTTGGTGACAAGAGATGGGTCGTCTAACTCCAAGGTTGCAATCAACGATCCAGCATCCAATACTGCACCGGGACGTTTGGCGAAAGTTACATTTCCGTTTTCACTGGCAGTCAAAGTCATGACCATTTTCATGACCTGAAAAAAATATTAGAATATTCGTTAAGCACAATTTGCACAGTTTGTTAAGTACAATTCGTAAAATTGCAAGCTCAAAAAAAAATCAACCTCACAAATGACATAGAATACCAATGTCAGGATGCTGTTAATACTTTTTAAACCGTTAACAACTTATCTTCTCATCAATAATGATCAGATTTTTATTTACAAAATTACAATTTTGCGATCCTTTAGGTAGCAAATGACACATCGCACACTCTTGAGATATCAAATATGGTAACAGAGCAAACGAGAACTTAAAAGGACAGTAAAGAAGAATATTTTATTATGTTGTAAGATATCAGAAGAGTAACAAGTAACGCAGAAAGCCTGAGGCAGGAAGCATATAAGAGGGTTAAACTAGAGGGCCTAGCCCCCTTGTTTAATTATACTTAGTTCTATAACAGCGATGCTAAACGGTCGAGTAGATGTAAAAATTTTTCATTGGGCTGATAAAACTCTACAGTAACCGTCAATGCCAATGAGTGAACCAGTATGACAGCAGAAGTAGATGTATAATTAATATTTTTTGTTGTAGTGCGCAATAACTTTGTATGAAGTACATTGCAGTTATAGAGATATTAGACTCATTTTCGCCTTCTAATTGAGGAATTTGTTTGGAAAATATTAGTAGCAAAAATATGTGCAAAATCAGCTACATAAGATGACCAACAAAGTAAAATAATACTACAGAAAAAATAATTTATAGCAATTTGAATGGCCATACCTCAATTTCAGCGTAGGCTTGGCCTTTGGAAACATGTCCACCATCTTCAATGAGGAAACTTAGCAGTTTACCCGCTGATGGAGAACGGAGAAGTGACGGATCGTTCTCTTTCTCAAAGACACAAGTTTGATTACCAATAACAATACGGTATCGATCCACTTCTTCACGCATATAGGTTGTAAAACTGGAACTATCAACGGACAACAGAATACCTGGTGGAAGGGAAAAGAAATAACGACGTTAAACTTTGGTATGGGAACCTACAACCAACACACCTACATTACCACACAAAACAGCTTCGTATATAATATTTAAATTAAAATAATTGAATAAAATTCCTCTTTCAGAGGGAATTCATAGGTTGCATTTTTTGAAGTTTAATGAAAATACTCAATTGATGGGGCTCTACACAGCTTTGCAAGATTCATCCAAAGGTTACAGATTTGTTTTAAAAGAGAAGTGAGTAAGTATAAAACATCCAGAAAAGTGCGACAACTCATGAATGAATCAATTCAATCATCCCTTAGATCAAACTTCTGTTCCACCAGAATTTGACTTCCTTATTTGGAACCCTGTGTTTCACATGCATTTTGACCGTAACTTTAAGAAAGATAGACATAGGAAGCTGTGGTAAACTGCTTGGACCATTGAATTTCCCGTTTCATACTATGATTGATCAGTCCAAATAATTGAAGAAAAGATGACCTAAGACTAAAAGACTCACCTCCGTCTGACAACCTGTGGAGCTCAATCTCTTTAAAAGATCCATTCATGACTAGGAAGTAGGAGTTGGGACCAGATTTTGTGGCGTGAACCTTGTACTTCAAGCCATCGTTAATCAACTCCACTTGAACATTGTGATCCAAAGTATTTGAGCCCTGAATTTGTCCTCTGCAAGAAAAAAAAAAACAAAATAAAATGGAATCTTACGCTCCTGCGGTAGAAAGATCTTGTTCATGTTGAGATCAGTTGGATGAATCAAGAGAAAAATAAATCCAACAGGTAAAAAAGAGTTGTAATAAAGACACCACTTTCATCTATAAAAAGAGAAAAGTTGTTAATAAAAAATGATCGCATTTAACGTTGACAGAAAAATAACACCCCCGTCAAAAAAAATAACTTAAAACATTCAACATTTTGTGTGGTTCCTATTTTATCAGAACATTCCAAAGAGCAGAAAATAGCAAATAGGTCCCCTTTTTCACCGCAATGGTGGTGTGCTCTATTTCCAATTGACGCACCATTAAGAGGTCATAAGATTATTTTTAGACTTCATTTCTGGGAGAAATTTTGGGCTTTAGCAGATAATTCAGTCAATTCATACTTATTGTCTAATGATTGAAACAAGAATATTACCTTTCTAAGGACGTCTGGAAGTTCTGGAATGCATCAGTTACCCTTCGATCAGCAATATGAAGTGCACCACACATTACACCTAGAAGGATGTCAGGCTTTTCAGATTGCACTTTCTCTGCGATTAAAACATCGAGCCAGGCCGTGTCAATTGTATTGATCTACATTTAAAGAAAGAAAAAATAGGATGTTTAGAGTAGAGTTACAGTTAATAAAATTCTAAAGAAAATTCTTAAGTCAGAAATTTTTTGAGGTCAATGAATAAAATTGAAAGACATTCTTTTCCTCTGGAAACACAACAAAAAAACTGAATTGATAAATGGACAATTATTTTCAGAGGAGTGTGAACCCGTAAAAATATTTCATGGTTCATAACCGTGGTTTTGGAAGTTTACAAAGGAAAGCCTTATCATGCATCTTCTGGAAAATTTTTATCTTGTAGCAGCTATAAGCAGCTCATTGTCCTGCGTCCACAAATATCACTTAATAAAATAATTTTCAAGCAAATGTAACAGGTTTGAGGTTTCGGAACTAATGGGTGGACTGTATAAATAGCAGCTAAATAAATACACAAATAGACTTTATTGAATAGTCAAGCTCTGTACCTGGAAGCTCTCTGTTTCTAATAAAGTAATGAGGTATTCAACAGTAGTACGGAAATCACCCCGAATTGAAAGCTCTTTGAGAGCGATGACCAGGTTTCTGGAAAAGAAAAGGAAAAAAGTTATCTTTTAGTGACAAAACTAGAGAATAAAAATTAAAAGAGAATTTTTCTTCATTAAAATATTACATGTTAATTACTTAATTAGCAACATCAGATAATTTTTTTACGAATAGTCTTTTTAGTCTATCATCATGCATTCACATGCAAACTTTTGCATACTTCTGAAAGTGGCGTAAACTTTTTATAGAATCGGTTATTCATAATTAGGTATCATCAACAGAGTATGTTGATATTAACGTTATGTTGATATAGTACATTCAATATTAACCGAGATAACGCCCTTTGAAAAGTCGGATTTTTGACGTCATCCACCACAGTAGGGACAACCTCCGTTTCTTCCTCTTTTGTTCGGTCAGTGATGCAAAGAGTGCAACGCAAAACTTCAACGACATTATACATAAACAAACTGTGGTGAACTGACTGACCGCCTAATCTCTCCGCGTCGAGTGCATTATCTCTCAGTAAGAAGATCCTCGAAGCGCAAATTCGTCTGTTCCTTGAGTTAGTTAATGTTGAGTGTCGTTAAAGTTTCGCATTGTGTCGTCTACAATACAGATTGAACAAAAGAGAAAGAAACCAAAGGTATCACTACCAAGGTGGATGATGTCAAAAACCCGACTTTTCAAAAGACTACATTTTGGATAAAATTGAACGTAGAAAGTTGCGGTTTGGACGAATCTTATTATTTTCATCTGAACTACAAGAATCAAGCATCAAAACACTATTCTGTGACCAGCTCAACTGATCCAATAAGGTTCACATACCATCTTCTGACTGGAATACATCAATTTGTGCGTTTTATCGATCACATTACATATTTAGCTTTTAAAATCATGAAAGAAATGGTAATACTGCTTTAAAAGAAACTCACTCTCTGGCCTGTTCTCTGTTTTCTCCCCAAGAGAAACAGTGACCAAACTGAGAATCAGCAAATTCATGGAGACCTCCAGATGCAGCAACACTGAAGTAACCCCACACGTTCTTGGAGGAACGGAAGTTCAATTCCTGTACAGTACCAGAACTTGGTTTGAAACCTGCAACAAAAAAGCTTCATGGTAGAATTTACGAAATTCCAACACAAACATACAGAAAGCACATTATTTATTAGAGCAAGACCTGAGCAATAAACAGAGCTAGGCTAAGCCCATCAATTTAAAAAACAAAACTTTTAACTTTTAACTCAGCCGATGAAAGATGAATATTTACACAACAGCACTAAACATGACATTGGCTCTTCAGCTGATTCCAGAATGACTTCGATTGACCAAACCAGCCTGTTCAGAGAATTTTCAGTTGAAAATCTTTTAGTTTAAATGAAAGAACGTAAAAAAAACCATAGCATAATGAGAAACCCTGTGAACTTTTACAATCCTACATCCTTCCATATATTCTTTGGTGTTTGGCACTAACCTTTCATTCATTTTGATCGTGCTATGAGTTTTAATTCAAATAAAAACCTAGGTGTCAAAATCTTTCAGTTCAACAAAAAATCAATGAAATCTTCTCCGTAGATTGCTCAAAATGGGCATTATAACGCCAACTCTTGGGAAAGTAAGGGAGGAGGGGATGGATTTGGCTTTCAGAGCGTCTCATGCAAAAGAGGGTAAAAAGTTTACAAGTGTGACAATTTTGAAGGCATCAGGACGTCGAGCTTTTACCGTAATCATTCATCATCAAAATGGTAGAACTTCAGAAATAAGCGTTAAACCGTGACCCTTAGCAATCTTATTCATAAAGATTATTACAGCATAGACAGTTAATTTTTAAATGAAATGAGAAGAAACACGGGATACAGGCTGTAAATAAAAGTAATTTGGATGGGACATTTCGGGGTTCACATTCCCTTTTTCAACTGCCGAAAAAAAACAAAAAACAAAAGTTAAAATTTACACATAAATGAACCGCCACTTAACAGCGAGGCAAGACTTCTTGCCTTTCTCAGTCTTGCCTTGTTGTCAAGCGGCGGCTCATTTATGTGTAAATTTTAACTTTTGTTTTTTGTTTTTTTTCGGCGGTTGAAAAAGGGAATGTGAACCCCGAAACGTCCCGTCCAAATTACTTTCTTTTACAGCCTGTACCCCGTGTTTCTTCTCATTTCATTTACATATTTTGGGCTGATTAAATTGTTACCTATATATGTTAATTTTTAAAAGTAAAATGAAAGAATTACCTTCATCTGGATTTTCACTGGTAATTCGGGCAGCAATGACGTGACCCCATGGTTGAGGTTTGTGTCGTGGCTGGTCGAAATCAATTAGACTATCTCCCCACGGGCTCTCGCCATAGAGTACTCGGATATCCTTGATGCAATGCAACTGCAAACCCATGGCAACTTGGAGCTGAGCCGCTGGCAAATTGACGTCTGCGACCATCTCTGTACATGGATGCTCTACTTGAAGCCTAGGGTTCAATTCTAAGAAGTAGTACTGGCCTTCGCTAGGATCATACAAATATTCTACTGTACCAGCACTCACGTACCCGACCATCTTGGCCAGTCTCACAGCAGCCTGCAAAAGGAAAGTAATTTTTAGAGACTCAATTTCATTGAGAACTACCCGCAGGAAAAGAGACCTTACGGCCTGATGGCAGATTTTTTGGGCAAGCAGTTTCAGCGAAGTTGGATTGAATGTTTTCTTTTTGACATTTTAAGCAATTTCCTTTTACTTGAGATAAAATTTGCCTTGTAAGAAAAAAATTGTTAGTTAAATAACAAACATGCTCATCTGAAAATTTTAAAATTATTTTTTAGCACAACATCTTTAACATGCTTGCTGATGTAAATGTGATGACTTCAAATAATCATTTTGCGAGAATTTCTGAACTACATGGCAGTAAATGGTTAATAGAACTGTATAAAACCATATTGGTTGGTATTTTTTCTTGGTGGAGCTACCATACTAGGTATATTGGTTTGCAACACTGCAGACTTCCTATCATAATTTATTTTTTCAAAGGAGAACTATTCAGAGTCAATGTTTTAAAACCTTCGTGATTTTTCTTCTTCCTGAAAAGAAAACTCAATGAAAACTTCAAGGAATGATATTGATTTTTTCTCCTTCAAAATGATAAAGTGAGAGCAGAGATTCTTAGTAACCGTAAACGAGATACATGGTCTGGTAATTTCACCATCGACATTGACTTGATTGCTTTGATTGATACAAAGAATTGCTGATATGATCAATGCTTTTTTTCAATGCTAAAGCAGTCCAATTCATTTAAGGGATTTGATACAGTCACAGTGTCACTTAGTATCAATGATAAAATGCACATTCTCATTTCATTATGAAAATCAAGTTTTTCTTCCATAAAGATTAATTGAGGACTTCTCCGGTAAAAGAGCGTAAAACGTAAATCGCAGTTCTGAGAAAAACGCATTTTAAATACTAGAAAACCTATACTAGGTTAAAAGGAACATAAAAGGAAAAGTTTTTTACCTTTTCCATATCTTCGAAGATTTCTGGCTCAGCAATCACAGCAGGTGCTTCTTCAATAATTTTTTGATGACGACGTTGGATTGAGCAATCACGACCAAACAGGGAAATTGCATTTCCATATTGATCAGCTAACAATTGTACCTCTAAATGCCTAGCACAACGTGCTAACTTCATAATAAAAATGGGAGAACCAGGAACTTCAGATTGTACCTAAAATAATTCAAAACATTATTAGAGCACAAAATCGAGACATTTCTACATTTGATCTGATCCTCTCTCTCCATTAAATAGAACTCGACATGTTACTTTATATTAATCAAACGAAAACATGATCTTTTTACTTTCTAAAAAAATACTAAGAATTAAAAGAGTAAAGTAAGAGTGTTGGGTACGTAAGTGTGCAAGTCATAGGAGCTGAAAATTTGAATATATAAAAATATTTCCACACAATATTACAAAGTCTGAATTTTTATCTGACTGAGGAATGGGCGGAATTGAAGAGCAATGCTTCAAAAATTGTGTAAAATTGAACTTTTCATCTAACTTGTCTTATTTATCAATGTTCCACATACACATGTTCTTCTATCCTCAAAAAATGTACCACAAATCAGGGAATAGCATCAAACACAGCTCATGGCTCTTTCTAAGAAAGGAAGGTATTTTACCAAAAAGGAGTATTTGGTTCCCACCCCTTCTGAACAACTGAGGGTAGAGCCATCGCTGAACATGGCAAAAGACTCGACCCACACTTTTCCTCTCTTTTCTTGTCCACAGTATTAGCACATACTCAATTCCTCTGGAGACAAATTAATGTTAAGGTGATTTGTCAAGCTCAAATGACGTGGTCGAACTGGCATGCGATATATCGCATCGATTAGGTCAAAAATCTCAGTGATTTTGAATTTTTAGCAAAAAAAAGGACAATAGCCCCTGCGCATGAGCCTAAAGATTCATTCTAAACCCAAAAATCGACAAAATTCCGAGAAATGAAAGCAGAATAGTGTTTGGAAAAAAACCTCGCATTCCATACAGAAATCGATGGCTTAATCGAATGCGAGGTTTTATTCCAAACACTATTCTGCTTTCATTTCTCGGAATTTTGTTGATTTTTGGGTTTAGAATGAATCTTTAGGCTCATGCGCAGGGGCTATCGTCCTTTTTTTTCGCTAAAAATTCAAAATCGACCGAGATTTTTTACCTAATCAATGCGATATATCGCATGCCAGTTCAACCACGTCACTTGATCTTGACGATTCACCTTAAGAATGGACCACTAGACTAGGTACGAATTTCAGCATTCTGATACACGTTTCTTTACCAAAATTTCACGTAAAACACGATGCGCACAACGAATATTACCGAAATCAACTCCTTCCGAAGATATTAATGATTCTTGGTGCGTGAATTCAAACCACCCGCTCATGAAAACTCAATGCTCTACGTGATTCACATCGCTCGTAAACGTTATCATGAACGTCTCTGCGATGAAAAAATCTGGCAACCTCAATCTTGACACTTTGGCTCAGCTATAGCAAATTACTTATAGTTTGAAAAACACATGGTGGGAAATGAACATTGCTCGATTGAGAAGATTGCTGAAACCGTTGTAGTGCGCGATTTGACTTACGTAGAGCTTTGAGTTTCTTGTGAGCGGGCAGTTCAAATTCCTCGTAACCAATGTGAAATAAAAATGTTAATAGCTTCGTTAGGAGTTGGTTTCAGTAATTTTCGTTGCGCGAATCGTGTTCTACGTGAAATTCTGGTTAAGATACATGTATCAGAATGCTTAAATTCGTACCTTGTCTAGTGGTCCATTACGTAAGCCACCCATTGATGTCTGATTATGAGTGTTTTTATTAATGAAGTGTCACTGATCTGTGTCGCTCATTTTTCCTTCTCAAAAATCTTTTGGGACCAGTGGTTCGATGAAAATGTGAAAATTGCCAAATCAAATGTAACCCAAGAAACGTAGATGAATATAGTAAGCGGAAAAAAAGATTAAGAGATAGAGAAGCCACAAAATTTACCTGTCTGAATAAATTGGGGAATTCTTCGGAGGACTCCACCTTACGGATACCTTTACCTCCACCACCTTCACTGGCTTTGATCATGACTGGAAAACCAATTTTTTGAGCGGATCTTAGACCTTCCTCCACGGATGACACGCAACCTCTTTTGTACAGCTCAGAGCTAATTTTAATTTTTCGTCCAGAATATTGTGCCGTCAACTCTGAAAGATACAAGCAGATATAAAAAATATAAAGGTACAGAAAATTTAAAAAGACTGGAGCCTATTCCAGATAAGTGTTTGAAAAAGCACTGTAAGACCTCCGTACCCCCATAGTATAGGGTTAATCAAACAAATTCTTGTCTGTAAGTTGTTGATACTCCTAGACTGCTCTTTTTCCTAAGCTCTGAAAAATTCTGTGGTTATATCATTCTTCCATCATCACTTCTCCTCGAAGGAGCCTTTTTGATAACTTACCAAAACCTATAGAACGTCTCTACCCATACCATGCAATTCAGGTTTTTATTCACAGATAAAAAAAGCACTTTCATGGACTACAAAGCAGTAATGCCCTTCAGCTCAAGGAAAAATGTCTCTACTTGGCGTTTGTGAGGTAAAAAAAAGAGGGCTTTTACCATGATGATTTTTCTACCCTCGTAGTCTCTTCCTTTTAAAATAGTAAATAGCATTGGAATTTAAGAACACTTTTTCACTAAAATTATTTGAAAGTCTTTTTTTTACCAACTTTCTGACATTTTTTAAATAAAATGTATATCCCTTTGGACTCTTGCATTTTTTTGTTTAAAGAAAATTCATGGATGGGATTTTAAAAAAAATGTGAAGAGCAGCAAATAATTTACCTGATCCTGACCAAGGAAGAGTAGGAATTTCAGCAGTTTGTGCGACAATACTAGATGCAATTTTATCACCAAGAGCCCACATGGCCTTCTCAGGCGGCCCAATAAATGCTATATTATTTTTGTGTAATAATTCAGGTAATTTCGGATTCTCAGAGGCATGTCCCCATCCGGCCCAAACCGCCTAGAATAAACAAAAAAACATCGAATTTAAAATGATTTTTGATTAAGAAATCGTAAAATAACTGCTTGATGGTTGAGCGCTATAATGGTTAGTACAGAATATTCCCACTGGCTGTAAAAATATTTCCTTGTGGATCAGTAGTGCCACAAATGACTAATGGGAATAAGGATTTTTTATCAACTTAATCTGTTCAAAAACCTTTACCTTTCTGACGTATTAAAAATCGTCTATTGCCTGATCAAATTCTCTCAAGACTGATAAATGGAAATAGCATCTAATTGATGAAAGGAAATTCATGAATTCATGAATGATAAATTCTGTGATAAAAGAGGAAAATACTTTTATTCATATCAGTACCCCAGAGCCAAATGGTACCTAACTCCATTTTAGTCTTTTTGAGATATCAGGCGAAAACCCACGGCGGCCAGCGATGTCAGGCGGGTCGGCCCCACTGATTTCAATGGAAATCGCAATTTTTGAAACTCCATATCTCATAACCAACGGACGATATGGCTACCAAATTTTCCACATACACCGAACCGTTAATGGAGATTTCAAAGACGCCACTGACCCGATTTTTCCAAAAATGTAAGCTAGGCACCTTCTGGCTATGGGGTACCGATATGATTCCAGCTACTTGTTAAATCCTTGGAATGTGGTAGTATGATGGTCAGAAAAATTAACATTTATCCTGAATAAATATGTTCATTTTTCTTCTTCCATCTGCAGTGGGCACAAAAATTAACAGCTCTCTCAAATTCGGTTGAATTCAGTACAAATTTTGAATGCTTACCTGGACTTGGGTACGTAACGCAATGTCGACGATGAGCTCAACATTGGCATAGTTGTTATTGTTGGTTCCTCCTGGCACCGGGACGTAGTGATCAGCCATTTTGATGTATTCAGCGTTTGCTGTTGAGTTAAGCCAAAATTATTTATGATTCTTACAGATGTAAAATAAATATACTTAAATTATAGATTACTGCAGGTATAGATGAAGTGAGTGCATTTTAAAGGTTCTGATTAAATGAGTTCCTATAGAGGCTACTTGAAAAATAATTATGACCATCTACGGGATATGGGAGTTTGGATAGTCACAGTCAATGGGAAATTTCGAGATTGAACAGGTGTATACTGAAAGGTAGTTTTCCTTTCCCAATTTTTTATTTTTCTTTTTATTTAAGTAAGTTTCTTCAATTTTTGTATGGTTTCATGATTCAATATTTAACTTTGCATCTTTGTTATTCAAACTAACCAACTGATTTTGTAAAAAAAAAAGTTTCTGCTTTACTTTTGTGCAAGGAGAATGGAGGGAAAAAATTAATTCTCTCAATTTTTCGATTAAAACCTGTTGACTAACTCAAGTAGTAAAGCCACAAGGGATCTATAGAGGACACTGATAGCTGATAATTTTAAATAGAAACAATTTTAGGGTGAGTTTAGAAAACTTTATCTTATCATTCATTCTATGAGCTTTTTGACCCCTAAAATTGTTCAATCTAGGCCAATGTCCACAATTTTTCAGCTATCAGCAGGTAATAATCTCTGGATGAGACTACTGTTTTAAATTTTTCAAGTATAACCTAAGTTTTTTCTTCCACATGGCACTCATTGAAGATTGGATTGTGTAGCAGCCAGAAGATAGCCTCTATTACTCTCAGGCAAAATTAAAATATAAATAAGGGCATACCTTTAAGATCCTCAGGAGTGACCATGACCACAAATCGTACGGCTCTTTCATTCTTAAACATTTCATAGGACCATCTACGGATTGAACGCATACATTTGACCGCAGCGATTCCATTGTTAGCGATTAAAACCTGAATAAGTCAAGACAAAAAGAGTGTAGCATTCCATTTCATCGTTTCTTGTTTATTTTATTATTCATTATTATTTATTTAAATTGTGAAAAGTAGAAAATGGAAGAGTGTCCAAGGGTAATGTCTCCTTGGAAAATAATATTGCACCGGATCCTGCGAGTTTCATTCCATTTTAGGTACTTGAAGTACAAAGTATTGGTTGAAGGTGTGACAAATGCTGGGAAATCATCATTCCTGTGCTGTGGCCAGAGAAGAAGCTTACTCCAAGCAAAAAAGAGGAACCGGTTCAAACAGCATATCGACGGTGTAAGTCGGCAATCACATAACTTGGTTTGCGATGTCGCAGACTTCCTGTCATACTTTATTTTTTAAACGGAAAACTACTAAACGGAAATTCTTTAAAACTGCCGTGATTTTTCTTCTCGTTGCGAAGAAAATTCTGCAAAAACTTCAAGGTATGATGTCAATTTTTTCTCCTTTAAAAAAAAACATAGAGGCGGAGATTTTCAGACACTGCAAACGAGTTATGTGATTGCCGACTTACACCGTCGATAAAATCTTTCAGTAGTTGGCTCGAGACTTCTTTGAAATTTTGCTCTAGTTCACCAGTACTAGGGTTAGAATTTGAAAAACAAGAACACTGGTAGATGTGCCTTCAACAGACTAGCCTCTGCCTTCCTTCAGACTGGTCAAAAATTTTTAAAATAAAAAATTTAAAATAAAAACGCCTTAATTTTAATATCTATTCGAATAAATTACCTTGTTAATAACACGAGTGCCTTTGAATCTTTTTACAAATTCTTCAGGTGTACCGACAGTAAAGTCTTTGTCCAATAGTCTTTGATGAATAACAGTGCCTTGAGACATAGAAGGCCTGAAACAGAAAAATTCAACCATATTTATCTTCTGTTGGTTACAAGAAAATTGAGAAAGCAGAAGGGAAAATGTTAAAAATTCATAAAGCTTTCCATTATGATATAGACATAGGAATCTATTCTTGGGTCAAACACAAGACATTGAGAACACAAAAAAACATGAGAGTCCCGATTACGATAAGTGAGTTGCTACGCACGCAAGTTTAAGAGATGACAAATGAGAATCCATTCCAAGTGTTTAAGGCAAAGTGAAGAGCTTGCCAAGGGGTTAAAAAATATGAAGGTACGAAGAAAAGTGAGTACCTATGCAATTTAAATGTTGTATTTTTTCTTACAGAATCAAGATGCTTCAATTTAAAATTAACTGCCGAAATTAATTTTGGCTGAGAGTAACGCAGATAAAGGAGCGAATTATACTTTAAAATAGGTAATTGTAAGTAATTATCTTCGAGTTCCAACAGAGCTGGTTTCAGATGAAGTGTACTCAGCGGAACAACTGGAAACCCGATACTTTCAACAGTTTCGTACAAATTTCCATACGACACAAGGTCATTTTATTACTTAAAATGACACTTCTTACTACCAACGCGATGGCCAAAGTACGAAACCGCGTATCTTCGTTTGCAACGTTGCAGATTCCTTTCACAGATTAATTTTTCTGAGGAAGACCAGTCGATGTAATTTCTTTAAAATTTCTTCAATTTTATTTCATCTTTTAACAGAGTATATTCTGAATAAATGTCAAGCTGTAAAGTTGGCCTGTTTCTCTACGAAAAAATAAAATGGAAGCGAAAATTCTGAACCATGCAAGATACGCGGTTTCGCACTTGCCATCGAACTGATCATCAGTTGGACTGCAATTTGCAATTGGGAACTATAAATTCTAGCCCGGTTAAAAAACAACGTATGTGCCATTAGTTTCCCTATGCACATAAGTGTTTTTCCAGAAGACCCAGCATTTATAGTTCCAAATTGCAAAATGCAGTCCAACTGATCAACAGACTCCTTTTTCTGCCCGATGCCGCGGTGGCCCTTCGATTCAAATAACTACATATTGTAAAAGAAACTCACAGAATGGTTTGCATTAGTCTCAATATAATAAAAATCGATTGCACAATTCTGGCAACGTTGAAATGCACTTGTACCATTTGATCTTCGAGCTTATAAAAATCACAGTTTTAGTTGTGTATTCCGGCAAATTTTGGCAACATTTGAACATGGAGCGGCCTGCACTGAACACAATGATGGACCACTGGAGAGGGTAAGAAATAAGGAACTTCAGAACACGCTTCCGTGTCAAAATATCACGACAAACATGTTGAAAATGTTTCGAGATTGTCTAAAATAAACTAACAATCAGAATGGAGAAACGAACCTTTATAATTTACAAAATATCCGGTCAATTTAAACTTCCCGCGCTTATGAAAAAACAAATCAACGTGAATCAAATCAGTCATTAAAAACAAACCGTGTCGCTCAGCGAGTGGTTGGAATGGAATTTCACGAGAACCTACTTGGATCCGCGATGCTTTACAGCTTGTTGGAAAAATTATTAGCACACTAAAAAAAATATTCCATGCCAAAGCGCAAAAGGTAATATTGATTCTTCGCTCGATTTGACTCCAGTAGACTTTGGTTTGTTGGCAAGCGGAAAGTTTGAACCGGCTGTAACACAAAACCGCGTGTTTCTTCGCTTATCAGTTGGATCTGGACATTTTCAATGTACCCACAGAGTTGACCGTGATATTTGGACGAAAGTGGCCTTTATTTCTTACCCTTCCTAGTGAACTATTCCACGAAACCGCGCAAAAAACTAAACGCTTATCCTCAGAAAGAAAAACACTAAGTACCCGTAATCACTACCGTTGCAGAACTTGAAAGACAGGAGGGGTTCGGAATACACTGAGACCGAAGAAAAGTTGAAAAGCGATCCACCGCGAGAGACCGTTTACGATTGAAGGCCAACAGCCGATATTCTGATGGCACATCTTCATTCTGTGCGTCGCGCCGCCCTCTCGGGCAAAAATCACGTAACTGCCCGTGAGGACCCCGCGAGTATGTGCTGTTTTAGCCCGGCTCCAGTGTGCATCGGCCGATCATACGCGGATATGTGACGCGGGATTCCCGCGCCAGATGAATCTCGACGCCCCGAAATTTATGAAAAATTCATGCGCCGCGAATTCGTGCGGAGGATTTCGAATTTCGAATAAATTCCCCCGTGCATCTGCGAATTTCCCGTTGGGAGCGCATCCTCCGATTTGTCGAGTGAGGTGACGAGAAAAAATTCCAGATTACTCAATCGGGCGGTAAAAGCCCAATCGGCGTAAACGCCGAAATTTCGAGGTCGCGGTGGCTGAGATTCGGTGGGGGTGGGTGGGGGGGGAGGGGGTACAAAAACTCGCGGTTGCGATTGGACGCGCATGAAAATGGGAAGACCCCGAGAACGGTGTTTTCACCGGGGAAAGTCGGCAAAATCATTTTTTTTTCCTTTTTTCTTTTTAAATATTTTAAATATTAGGTTGCAAAACTGCGGTAAAAACTACGTGTTTTTCGAATAACCGCGGTAAAAATCATCCGCTTTCGAATAACCGCGGTAAAAATCATCCGCTTTTCGAATAACCGCGGTAAAATCATCCGCTTTGCGCAAAATCGCGGCGATTCCTACGTACAGTCACAAAACAGGTCATTTGTTGAATTTTTTTCGGAAAAAGGGGATTTTCAAATGGGAAGGCTAAGAACTTTCTGCATCCGGGAAGGGGGGAGGGGAGAGACGACGACTTGTACGCGAATTGGATCGGCTCTAGTTGATTGCTGAAAAATCGAGCGAGAAAATTATATTCCTTTATATGAAAGTGTTCGAGGACCTGAGATCACAGGTTTTTTATAACATATTTTTTGCTGATACGGAAATCGGAGAAAAATTGACTTTCAAGTGCCTTGTGATGTCATGAGGCATTTCCCATTGAAACGCATGCATATTTTAGCAGATCATATCATTCTGTTATAACTTTTCCTATAATTGTTGAATTCAGAGATGAGGATATATTCGTATTAAACTTACTCGAGTTCTCATTTATTGTTCAATGAGATTCATAAAATTTTAGACGCTTGCGAACTCTCTATTGCTTCCATTTGTTGTTCAATATGAACCTTTCATTTTAATGCTTTAGAGCAGAGAACGAAACAACACTAGCTGGAGTACATGCTGAGAATACAGTCGTGCTAAGAAAGAACGCCGTATGAACATTCGAATGTTGCCAAATTTACTCTCAGAAAATACTTATTTTTAAGAAAAGTTATGAATATTTTTCATTGAAATTTTCAGATACTTTGGATCAATTTACGAATAAAATTCCCTAAGAATTTGGAGAAAAAATACTCACAAGATTCCCTGAAAATTCGTGATTCTTCAAAAGGAAGTTTGGCAACGTCTCGAGGCTCATACGTCGTTTTTCCTTAGGACGGCAGAATAAGAGCAAGGATACGGTGCTGGAACCGAAGTTCCATTGAAGAAAATCGATGAGGAAAACTGCAATTAACCGCGATGAATAAATATATTCACGAACCTGCACTCTCCATTTATTTTAATAACAGTCGTTCCTTTGAGTGCGGGGTCACGCTAATGAGGGAAGTATTAGAATTGCGAGAATAGCATTTAATTTCCGACGTGGCTCTAATCGCGCCGGCAAGATTGAGACATGGTTCGTAAAATTACCGGATTTCCGACCGCTAAAGTATTGCGGGAAGTTTATACATGAAAATTCGGAAACAATGCATGGACAGGGGTGAAAGAATCAAATAATTCGGCATTCTAGCCTGGGCTATTTTATGTTGAATAGTGGACATTTTTTTAACGCTGCAGGGTGTCTAGAAGTCCGGAAGTAGTATTGATTTTTTAAAGGCGGTCCGCAATTTTAAATTCCGCAAAAAGGTCCGGAATTTTTTAAATTTTTTGTCATTTTTGTCGCAATTTAAATTTTTTGTCATTTTAGTCACAATTTCAAATTTTTGAAATTTTTCTAATTTCATCAAATGGAGGTACTGAAAAAGTAGGGAATTTTTCTGTTGGAGGGGGTACTGAAAAAGTACTGATAGAACGCTGGAACTAATTGTAAGCGTTACCAGATATGCTTTCGGAGGTCTTAGAGCTTATATATGTGATAGTAAATATGTTTCTGCCACGAGTGTGATGGTTTTCTTGTTAAACTTGCTTCGTTATCAAAAAAAAAAAAAACAGAAAATTATCTTGCGAGACGCGCGGATAACTGAGGTCCTACTGTACGCAATTTATGACGGACCCGAACCGCGGATAAGTGAGGTCCAACTGTACGCAGAATTTATGACGGACGCGTGTACAGCAGACCCTCGCCTCGCGGAAAGTCGGTCAGTATAATTTCGCGCCAGGGTGCGACCTTGGTATAAAAACTGCGAATAATCTGCCAAAAAATTATGTAAATGGCGCTGAATCTTCGTAGGAACGCACGAAACTCGCGGATAGCCCGGCAGACGTCTCGTCTCTTTCCGTCACATCCTCACTCGCCGTAAGAAAAGCATAACTTGATTATCACGTGAGCCCTGGGAAGCGAGGAGTTATATGGACTACAGGGCTTTTTTCAAATCCCACTTGAGCTTTTTCGATTGGATCCGTCGAAAAAATTCGTGAAACCCGGCAGGCACCTGCGCCTCGGGTCAAGTTCAACCTTTGAGGATTCGGACCAAAATTCAAAACCGAAACTCCATGAATTTTAACCTTCGAGAAGTCGTTAAAATCGAATCGAATTATGCATTCCTCAACGGCGGAAAAGTTTCCCATGAAGAGATGGACTGCATTTTGCAAAAAGGAACCAGTCTATCCGGCTCGTTTTAGACACAACCAATGTGACATTTCTATTGGACCGCGTTTACCAGAAAGGAACTAAGCCACATCAGCTATTGCCAAATTTAACTGGGCAAAATCATTTTTTACGGGAGGACGTTTGTGCGGATTCCTTTGAAAAGTTCTGGGAATTTGCTTCGTATTTTCAGAAAATTCACTGAAATTTGCGAAAAAAACCGCACAATCGTTTTTATGAAAAACAATTAAATTGCCGAATTAAACTTGGCGATAGCTGATGTAGCTTGGTTCCCTTCTGCTTAACGTAGTCCAGTTTCCCTGTGCAGATACGCGTTTTCATGGATGAGTCAGGATTGTGGTTCCTGATTACGAAATGTAGTCCACTGATGTTGGAACGTTTTTTAAACGGACTACATTTTACAAGGAGGAACTGCTATTTTTGCCTCATTTTAGTAACAACTTATGTGCCATTAGTTTACCGATGCAGATAGCAGTTTTTGTGAATGGGCCGAAAATTTTAGTTCCTAACTACAAAATTTAGTCCAAATAAAGTGTAGATGCTGGAGATCAAAACACTGATTTGATCAAAATTTACAGGGATATGATAACATTGGAAAACGATTTTCGAGAACCTCCAGAGAAAGAAGGAAATAATAAGTGAACGGAATGTATTTCGCGGATTTTTCAATATGTGCAGTAAATTTTTATGAAAAAAAGTTATTCGCAAATTCTTTTAAATTTTGAAGGACTTTGTGAATTTTTACAAAAATCAGAGAATAAATGATCATCATAGAGCTTGTCTGTTTTTTTTTTTTTTTTTTTTTTTTTTTTATGTTTGGAGGTTTGCAGCGTATTCGCATTACTCACTCGAAGAAGTACTCTTGACTTCTTGTCTCTTAATTTCGGCCATTTCTCTTATCTCCTACAACCTAATCAGCGAAAGTGCTTTCATGGCGTTGTTTTCAGGGACTGCAGCTTGTAACCTAATTTCATTACCTCTACTGGGGTGTTCTCTTCTTTCGGAGCTGGGAGCATTCCGAAACTAGCAATTCAATTTAAAACATTTTAAAGTTAACTTGTACACTCGGCCAACGTAACTGCTAAATACAATTCATTTTATCCCGCTCTGGTTGTCAACCAGATTACTTTTGGGATTGAGGAAATAAAAACCAAGTGGAAAGATGGAAAAATAGAGGGAAAAAATTATGATCATCAGCGACTAGACGAATCAGGTGATTGTGAGATATCAGGGTAGGTCAAATCAGATCCTTGAGGCATCCAAGCATTCTCAATTTTCATCGTTCACGACACATAACGTCAAATCATGGCAAAATATTTGCCCTAGAGGCTCGAGGGTGACATTAGTAAAAATGTGCTGCGAAATTCACGGCGCACATTGGATCTGATCGATGTAAGAATTTGGACAAAATTTGGAAACTTTAAAAACTCGTAACTTCGTAACTTTGGGGTTCTGAATGTGGCTCCATTGGTTTTTTCAAGGAATTTTCATCTGGAGGCACCCCTTGAAATTAAAAATGTGACTGGATAAACATCAAAATTTGCAGTTTTAGTCTATGTATATTTCATGTCTGACCTCTCCAATTGACTCGATCCACTGTGCGGCGCGGGAATACAATGACTCGGCAATCCACAACAAAGTGGCCAGAAAAAAAGAGAGTTTAAGAGGCAGACTATTAACTTCTCTGATGGACCAAGTAAAGAGCAACTTCAGAGCAACTTCAAGATTTATACTTGCATTGAACGGGAGAGAATGAAGTTCATCCGAAGTTGCTTGTTTCAGGTCGACTAGACAAATTTTGAACCCCGCGGTCGAAAATTAGGCCGGAGCAGTGAAAAATTGATTAAAAATCAAGTTTATTGCAAGTGCGCAATTTCTGGGTGTATTTCATACACTGGGGAAAAAACACATTGGTTCTAGAGTCCAGGCTCTTAAAAACATCGACAAGAAAAAATACTCTTGATTCAATCAGATTTAAGCTTACAATTAAATCAAGAACCAAGCCTCTTAATTTGCTTAATTTCCTGCCTCTTAATTTCCTTTTGATTTAAGCTTAAATCTGCTTGAATCAAGAGTCCTGTTTCTTGTCAATGTTTTCAAGAGTCTGGACTCTAGATCCAATGTGGTTTTTTCTAGTGTATCAGGCATTGCGATGTTGTAGACTCCCTGTCATACTTTATTTTTTCTATGGAAGACTAGTCATCGTAATTTCTGGAGAACGTTCGTTATTTTTCTTCTCTGTTAGAAGAATATTCTGTGTACATTTGTAGTTAAAGAGTTGAATTGTTTCTTTCCAAAAAAATAATACTATAGAAATGGAGATTGTGAAACACCGCAATGGATATACGTGGTTTCGCACTTCGGCCATCGATAAAAAGCTTGCAATGTGGCTAAGGTTGTGCGACGACTAATTATTTTATTCTCATATAAATATGAAGAAAACTCTTAAGGCCCTTTTGGTAAAAATTCATGGCAGAGCTTTGGAATAGGTCGAAAGTATACATAGAGCTGAGCTGCGCAATCTTAGCAGCTTTGAAAGTCATATGCGCTCTTTTACCGAGGACGTCTGAATAGTTGTCAAAATCGAAACTTTTTTCACGATCGGGCAGCCTGGACTAAACTCAGCAAAGTCATGTAGAGAGAGTGCAGAATATCGTGTCGAATTAATCGATTTTAGTTATGACGGCTTCAGGGAATAGCCTGCAGTTTTATTGTCAGCCAAGTTCCATTTTGTTTACATCGGTGACGTCATCGGCGAGTGTAAACACATGCCCGGCCCGGTCTTCTCCCTTTCTTTTTTCGCTACGATCATAAAAGGGACGGAAACTATGTCTACACTGCCGTGCGCTAGGGAAGAACGGCGGGGAGGGTAGGTGATGTATGACGTCACTCATCGAATTTATCACCGATGATTCACGATGCACAGAGGCGATTACACCAACACAATCGCTCGTTGTTACCGAGTACTCTATCTCAACCGACAATGCGTCCTTTCCCGGACGAAGGGACCTAACTTCATTCCAAGATCCAAACTTGACTCGAAAAATTCGATTCTTTAAAACAATGTACCTGTGTAACTTTAGCTGAAAATTCTGCCGGCTTTTGAATGAAATCAGAGGAATAATCAGTGAAATCCTCGTTCCCCTGGTAAAAATGCGATGTGCGAGGGAACATTTGGCAACATCGAAATGTAGTGACTGTCACGGTGGAACGAGCTAATAGAAGAGATCGGACATGAATTTTCCCCCTAAACTTTTAAATTTCGGTGTTTAAACGGTCTTAAATTCAATTTCAAGGGGTGTTCCTGAAAGACAATTTCACGAAAAACCCAATAAAACCACTTTTGAACTTCTTTGCTTCATATTTTCGAAAATATGAGCTTTCAAAGTTTCCAGATTTTGTCCGACTTCACCAATCGGCTCGTTCCGTTGTACATTTTCTCGTGAAGGAAACGACGAACTCACGAGACGTAACACGTGCGAGCGACACGGACACATCCACGTCCAAGTTAAAATAATGGCGGATCGTAAGTCTCGAAGCGATAGACCATTCCGAAGGACGTCGAAGACATTAAATGGACATAACTCCGAAAAGCGGAACGACATATCGACGACAAACTCGGGTGATTATCTGCACACTCAACCGCCATTACAGGACGCAAAACGCCGAGATGACAGGACAGGAGGAAAAACACTTTTAAAAAACGCAACGAAGATCGAACGGACCTGAGGAAAACGAACCACTCACCAGCTCAATTCGACGGAGGCTACTGCCATTCTAAACCCTGCGAACTTTCGACGCTAACACACTCCTCGAAACTCGCAAACTTTGAGGAACTTGAAAATCAACTGACACAACCAGGGATCGGTGACTCTTCACCTCGCGCGGTGCTGTCAGGTGAGACGGAAAAAACACCGATTTTCCGGTCGGTTCCGCGAGGATTTGAGTGGTTTTGGCAACGGCGGCCGACATCAACGTCGCGTTTTAGGTTATGCGCGTCGTTATCAAAGTTGAAGTTTCGGACGCACCGCGTGGTGAGACGATTCGCGTACCACTCGACTCGACGTCATCGTTGCTAGATCGTGCTGAAATTCAGCTTATTGCCCCCTTGGACATGGTCAGGGTTTCTACCGATCTGGCAACGTTCCTCGACTTGGCTTATCGGCTTCCTTCTCAGGTACATACCCACTAACACCCTGCAATTCGGAAAGCTTCAAGGACGGCGTGCGCTTGAAAAATTGCGCATTCCCGCGGGAAATGACGTTTGTGAGTGATAAGGGGCCGTTCATACATGACGTCAGACACTTGAAAAGCGGAGGGGAGTCTGAATGTGCTTGACATGTGCGAGGAATTACATTCGAAGTACCTGCCAGATGCAAGCGGGCTGATTATTAGCTCGATAGACAAAGCTATAGACAAAGAAGCGAATATAGACAGGAAGCGGGTGGTTGTAATGGACAAATAAGGTAAGTAAGTAGTAGACTAACTAGCGCCAACTCAAGAAGGACTTTACAGTTAGTCCATCATTCTCTCCATTAGTCTATAATAAAACTCTGTTTCGACCAATAGGATCGCTCCATTTTCCTCTCGTCATCTTTGTCTATAGCTTTGTCTATGAATTTCCATAATCAGTATGCAGGCCAAGGAACTAACGCTCCGGACCAACGAGTTACTCTCCCAAAAAGGCTTAATGATGGAGGAAGTGGAGAGGGTGATTTTTGGATAAGCTTCTATTTTTTACATCCGAAATCATTTTTTTAGAGTTAGCCAAAGCTGAAATGAGCACACAGAACGGGCTGAGATGCATTGAGAATGTGTCTGACTGATCCGAACTCAGCTTTAAGAACTTTTATACTTGTTGGACAAGAATAAAAAATTCGTTCCGGTACAACTCGCGCTATGTTTAGCACGGATTTGTGATACAACAAATAAGGCTTCTCTGTCGCATAAATTGCATAGCTATCGAAATGAGGGAATTTTCCTTGAGCGTACTTTCATCATTCAACGAAGCGTTTCTTAATTTTTATTTTAATTCAAATCCAGCTCTCAGCCAGAGAATTTTACTGAGAATTTTCAATTAGTGTTGCATGAAAACAAGTGACGGATGAGGTATGCGTTATTTAATCCATACTTAAATGCACGACACTTATGTTATGCTATACGCACCGCCGGCGCATACAATCATTTTTTTCTTCTTCTTTTTTTAATCGTCTTTTTTCTCAAGATCTTCTGCATCCTATTAAAATGTTCACGCACTTCAAAAGAGCTTAGGGCATAACATGCTGACACAAGAGATCTTAGGTATCCGGGAGATAACGAAAAGTCAACCCATTTTCACACGCCGTACTTTTTACGAAAAATACAGGTCATGGTTACAGGATACATTTAACTTAATGGTAAAATTTAGGTTCTTCTTTCATATTTACCAGAATTCGTTGTTTCCCCCACGAAAGAACGAAACTACATTACAATGTTGCAAAATTTACCCTCGCAAATTACAGTTTTAACAGGAGGATCTTGGGCGTTACTGACTGAAATTTTCATTGATCTTTCTTCTGATCTCATGCGGAAAGCAGAGACATTTTGGACAAAAATTGCATAGGTATATTCTTGTAAAACATTGGATTACTTGAGTCAATTTGGAAACCTTGGAATGGGGGTAAGTGCCTTCGTCCGGGAGACAACGAAATGTCATTTTTTTTTTTTTTTTTTTTTTTTTTTTTTAAATAAATAAACATAAAACATTCTGAAGAACAACTTGGTGCAAGATTGACGATAGGAGAAAAATATGGTGCAAGACAAAGGATAGAACAAAATTGCAAACGTGTTCGCCTAGTAGGATTGATTGGTTGGGCGGGACAAACGCTACAGGTTTACAAGCCTGGACGCTCATTACAGGAACGTAAAATCGATCGAAGACAGAAACATACCCATGTCGGTTCGTTCGATGTGTTGTGAGACCCTTCTGAGGGCACGCCTTGTAAAGGGTCGGAATGGACTTCTTCAAGAACATTTTTTCCGAGAACATTCACGACATCATCAAATCGATTATTCAGACTCTTACCGAACCACTCCGCAACGTTTATAGTGTTAACACGCAAAAATTTTGGTTCACGAAAGCTATTGTTTGTGTTATCATGGATTTATAAATGCGTGTATTTAAACGTGTCCAACAAGTAATACTATTACAATACTTTACACCGGGCTGGCTTGAGTTACTTTTGGGAGTGTTTGGTTTAATGATCTGAGGAATCACGATTGAAATGTCAGAATCGATTTTATTTGCAGGCACAGCAAGCGAAAAAAAAAAAAAAAAAAAAAAAAAAAAAAAAAAAAAAAAAAAAATCCTTTCGGCTAACCAAGAAAAATCCATTTTGGTTGTCTATCGATTTTAGCCTACGTGTTCAAGAGGATAATAGCTCAGAATGAAGAGGATCTGTTCCAGTGGCGCGGCGTGAATGATCGATTATCGATATTTCCCCATTTAAGCTGAGGTGAAGAATCGATTATCAAGGTGTTCGTTGCAAACACCTTGTTTATCGATCCTTTTCCATAGGTTTAAAGGGCAGATCAATCGATGAATCGCAAAGCAAGCCACTCCACTGGTCTGTTCTTGACCCGAATGGGGTCCAGAAAAAGTGCATCCAGAATACTAGACCTCCAAATACTGCATCAAATGCGATTTTTTTTTATCATATTTTTACTGTCGTGTGGAGACATGAAAACACATTAAAGACAGACAACCACGGTGTACGGCTATGAAAAATTATGATTCAATTCATGATGGACTAACATTTCAACTGAATTCAGAGTATTCGCGTGTCATACGTCGCAATATTAGGGTCTACTCTAAGCCATTACAGTTGCAGGCTGTAAAAAATCCTATTCTAGGTATTCATAATATGTGAAGAGTTGAACTTTGGGGGATTTAAAATCACTTGGCACTATTTCAGGGTTTTTTTTACGTTATTACAATTAATTTCAAGTGCACACAGAAAAAAACTAATCAGGAAGTGCTGTGTTTAAAGGCTAGAAACAACGCAAAGCAATTTTGACAATATTTTGGGGGTCCAACATTACTCGGCACGATTGGACCACATTTTGAAATAAAGAACCACTATCTCTAGCTCGTTTTAGAACCAACATATGTGCCATTGGTTTCCCTATGCAGAAAGGTGATTTTATGGAAGAATCAGAGATAGTAATTCCTTATTGCAAAATGTAATCCAATTAAGAGACCTCTCACGACGAAATTCGAGAAAACGAGCTTGAAAATAAATCACGTAAAGAGAAACAGGCTCCACGTAATATTTTACGATAGGAAATTACTCAAATTTCTTATGGCGCAAGTAAAATTTCGTAAATATAACGATTAGTATTCCATGGGTTGGACTAGAGAGACTTTTCTCAGAGCAAGTACCTGAATGTATCAGAGTTCGGACCACCGGCTCATGCAGCGAAACCGAGCGAATCTTGCTCGCCAAGCACTCGGTATCCTCACAAACGATACATGTGCACAACACAAACTGCGTAAGAACTACGGAAAAACTACTGAAAAACCCACAAAAATTACGGAAATTGCAAATTTCTGAAAAGAGCAGGGCCAGCACGAATGATTCATTCCACGAATCCACGAAAAACCTGGTGAAAACCCATGAAATCATGGAAATTACGGAACTCAGAAAAAAGCACGGCTGGCACCACGAATTCACGAGAAAAAGACCAAGCACCTATTGAGAAATCCACCTAGTTTCGGAAAATTTACGGAAATTACAGAATTTGGGAAAGCCGACACGAATGATTCATTCCACAGTCCACGACGAACCAACTGAAAACCCACGAAATCGCGGAAAAATTCGGGAAATTGCGGAACTCGGAAAAGAGCAAGACCGGCACGAAAAATCGATTCCACGAACCCATAAACAACAGACAAAAAACCTACTGAGTAATCCACTGAGTTTACGGAAAAATTACGGAAATCGCGGAGCTCGGAAAAGAGCAACAAGGCCGGCACGAATGATTTATTCCACAATCCACGAGAAACCTAGTGAAAACCCACGAACTCACGGAAAAATTACGGAAATTACGGAACTCGGCAAAGAGCGAGGGCCGGCACGAACGATTCATTCCACAAATCCACGAAAAACCAACGAAACACTTACTGAGAAATCCAGAGGAATTACGGGAATTGCGGAGCTCGGAAAAGGGCAGGGCCGGCACGGAGCGCACTAACCTCCGGTACTGAGGGGCGCCTTGCGCCTCGCGTTGCGTGGACGTCGCGAAAATCGGTGACGCACGCACGACGCCGACGCGACGTGACGGCTCACGGGAACGTCTCGTCTGGCCTGGCTCGGCGTCGAGACGCTTCTCCGACGCCCGCCGCCGCGCCGCTGCGCGCAGGGCTCCCGCGCTGGAGCGCCCGCCCGAGGTGAACAATCTGAATAATAATAGATATCGATTCCCCGCCGCCGCGTGGAGGGACGCCCGACAACCGCCGCCGGCCCCAGGGATTACAACGTGGAATCTTGGGCGGATTAGTCGGAAGCTATGAATTAAAACGTTCCTACAACCGCACGGATTTCCCCTTCCATTTTTACAAGAAACGTACGTTACGGAGTGTCTGTGTGTTCTGTAGGGATTATAGGCGCTATTAGTGGCGCGTCATCATAGGGATTCTCCATAGTATCGAATTGGATCCAAACAATAACATAAAAAACGTTCCTACAACCGCACGGATTTCCCCTTCCATTTTTACACGAAATATACGTTACGGAGTGTCTGTGTGTTCTGTAGGGATTATAGGCGCTATTAGTGGCGCGTCATCATAGGGATTCTCCATCGTATCGAATTGGATCCAAACAATAACATTGGCATAACCTCTTTCAACGCGACCAATGCGAAAAAAATCGGTATACATCGCTTTTATGTGACGTGGCACTAATAGCGTCTTCGATTTTGTGCACCGATTCCAAAGTCGATTTTCGGCTTGTTTTCGTATTGACCAGTGGCGTGGAGTGCTTTGTGATATATTGATTGATCTGATATTATTTAAACCTATGGGAAAGGATCGATAAATAGGGTGTTCGCAACGGCACCTTAATACTCGATTCTTTGTCATAGGTTCCAATAAATATCAAGAAATATCGAAAATCGATTATTCACGCCTCGCCACTGACATCGACGGCGAAACAACCGATACCAAACTACATGTCTCGTTTGCAGTGTTTTAAAATCTTCACTCTAATGTTCCACTGGAAAAAAATTTCTTGAGATATTATTTTTACTTTGGGCGTAGTTTCTTGCAGACCAACTCTGCGTTTCTTTTTTTAAATAGTTAAATCCACGTGGATTTAACTGAAAGTCAGCTATTTTTAGTTGCAGAATGTTGTTTTGCAATCGTTAAGTTTAAGTTATAAAAACGGTAGCAAAACGACGTTTCTTTAACTCAAAAAACCAAATTTTGTCACAAATGTTATAGGTACTTATTTAACAGAAAACTATGCAATATATCCTTTGAAATTTACTGAAGACTGGATATGCAAAAAAAAAAAAAAAAAAAAAAAAAAAAAAAAAAATACAGTCGCAAAATTGCAATTCAGAATTACTGTCAACGGTCATATAATTTAAGAGATACAGTAAAATTGGGTGAGCGAAATATACTTCAAGTATTTTAAAAAAAAAAATAAATAAACAATTACGAGAAACGTTCAGACTATACAGTCTGTAGAATTAGAAATATTATATTTTTAAATGAAAGCAGAAGAAAAAGTCAAAACTTGAGTCGTTGAAACGCAAGTTGAATACAGCCCCTAGATGCAACTATTACTACTTGATAGTTGTCTGTGTTGCATACAGATAAAATTGAAGGCGCTTTGATACTTCGCGAGCGTCTTTCTTTGAGAGACGTACGCTTTGCGCCTTTTCAGACAAGGTTGCCATAGGATTTAGAAAATGAAATTTCCTGATATTTCCCTGATTTCCCTGACACATTTTGGTGAAATTCCCTGACAATTGAAAATGTGACGGATGGTTATGAGGGCAAATATTGAAACTAGTCTTTAGGCAAAATTTGTTGTTTAAAATCTCAAACCCATTCTAGAAAGCAAATAAAGGTGATTCAACAAATTTTCTCTGACATTTTCGTCATTTTCCCAGTTTTCCCTGACATTTCCCAGTTTTCCCTGACATTTCCCAGTTTTCCCTGACATTTCCCAGTTTTCCCTGACATTTCCCAGTTTTCCCTGACATTTCCTGGTTTTCCCTGACGGTGGATGGTTTCCTGGTTTTCCCTGTTCAGATCCCTAGGATATTTTTCGTCCCCTGGTAAACACTCGTAATTCCTCAATCCCAACTGATGGGTAGGTCTGTCACCCTACTGATGACACCGATGTCCGCAATTCCATCGGCTTCAAGACGAATCGATAGTATTGTCGCGAAAATTCGGTGTATGTACTTACGTCATGCCCTTGCGGAGGGACTTGACGGAGAGCCACTGGCGGATCTCGTTCTGGGTGGGCGGCTGGTCGCCGAGTCCTAGGTCCGAGGGCGGCGTCGACGAGAGGTTCGAGGAGTCGAGCTCCACCTCGTGGATGGTGAAGTCCTCCTCCGGCTCGGACATCTCCTCGTTTTCGGGCTCCATCACCGTGATCACCGGGCCCCCCGCGCCCCCCGCCGCCCCGTCCGGACCGTCCGCCCCCGGCACCGCCCCAGGCAGCTCCGACAGCACGAACCGCCGCGAGTTCCGCCGCTGGATCAGCGACGACATCTTCGCTTTCCTTCACGGATCCCGCTCAAAGGTTCACTTTTCGGCTGGGAGATCACTTCCGCGCACTTGGAGGAACGTCTTGCACCACATTATAGCCGCACTAACATACGTCGCACTGTTGTTGCAAAGAGATTTTTTATTCAAGGGGGGGTTTTAGGGGGTTTTTGGGGGCTGGATACTTTTTAAGAGCTTACAAAGAAATCGTATTGCCGGTCAGCGAGCTGATTATTGAAATTGATAGACACAGCTGTAGACAAAGAAGACAATAGGAATATGGAGGGATCCTATTGGTGGAAGCGGGTGGTTGCAAAGGACAAAGGAGGTAAGTAATTGACTAACTAACGGCAACCGACAAGAGACCTGACAGTTAGTCCATCATTTTCCCCCTTACTCTGTAAGAACCACCAGTTGCAACCAATAGGACCGCTCCATACTCTCTACGTCATATTTGTCTATAGCTTTGTCTATCAATTTCAATAATCAGCCCGCTGGTTGGCCTGGTGGTCAGCGCGACTAACTTTAGGTCAATCGGTAGAGGCATCAAATTCACGGGACTGCGGCGAGAGGATCTGCAGAAACAGATTCTACTCGGACTTAATCGCTGAAAATTTGAAAAGCCTGGGGCATGGATTTGCCAAATCCTCGATGTCTACGGACCATAAAATACACTCTAAAGTTCGTTGAAAGTGCTAGACACGAAGCCATGTCTTGATACACACTGTTCCGTTCGGGAGAAATACGTCCAATTACGCTTAGATATATAATGAATGGTTTGAACATTGGAAAGTACGTAGTAGTTTCCTTGTCGCAATGCGAAGTATTGGAGTTATCCCGACCAATGGTGAAGGGGCGCAAAATATTCACGAACCAACGACTAATTGGACTGAATTTTGCAATTTGAAGCTATAAATTCTAACTCATCTGAAAAAACACTTATGTGCATAGGGAAACTAATGGCACATACGTCGTTTTTAAACCGGGCTAGAATGTATACTTCCAAATTGCAAAATGTAGTCCAATTGGTCGTTCGCAAGGTGCGCTTACGGTGGAAAAATTGAAAAATGAATGATACGAAATTTAAAACGTTTCCATCAAAATGCACTCGATTTTTGCGTAAACCTTCCAAAATTGAGTAAGCGCGCTCTGCCGTGCTAAGGAAGAACGCCGTATTAGCCTTCAGGCGTTGCCAAATCTCCCTCGATAAATCACAAATTTTCGGGAAAATTTGTAAATAGTTCTCTGCGAATGTTTCAGGGGGTTTCGCTCATTACTTGATCTAAAGTACCTGAAAATTTCAGGGGGAAATATTCATAAAGTTCTTCAAAAATAAATATTTCCTGAGAGGCAATTTGGCAACATTTGAATGCTCGTACGGCGTTTTCAACACGGCAGCGCTGCTCAACGCATTTCCAAATAGCGTACGCGTCTTGAAACTTGGCGCGATTCGCGAATCAAGAGCCGAGGGCGAGCCTGGAGATCAAGTCCCGCCGGCGCAATGCTTGAAGTATTCTCACAGTTTTGCAGGCGCTTCCCTCGATCGCTCATCACGTTAAGTTCAGTTTCGGAGGTTTTCTTCCGGAAAATGAGGTACCTTTCAACAAATCCAGAAAGGAGTGCAGGAACTGAATGAGATGAAATGCGTGATACAACTATTTAGACTTTCGAGAAGGTAAAATTGCAAATCCACTAAATGAAGGAGAATCTTTTTTCGGCTGACTTAGAGACTTTAACGCAGGAGTAAAACAATTGGATGGGACGAAACGCTTGATACAACTATGCTGCCACGCTAAGGAAAAACGCCGTATGTTCCTTTAGGCGTTGCCGAACTTATTTTAGTAAATCACGAATTTACGGGAAAATTTGCGAATATTTTTCTTCCAATTTTTCAGATTATTTTGCTTGTAATTTCACCGAAAGTTCCAGAAAATTCCAAGGAAAAATATTCATAGCTTTCCTCAAAAATAAAAATTTTATCGAGGGAAATTTGGCATCACTCAAAAGTTCATATGGCGTTTTTCCTTAGCGCGGAAGTATTCGTGGCGTATTTTGTGCGCGGCACGAAACGTGTGCGCAATTAAAGTTAAAAAATATGCTTCACAATTCAAGCGACAGATTACTCAATAACATTTGAGTTGAATCTTTATTCGATCAAGTCTCAGCACACTTATTGCCCTTCTCATTTGACAGAGGCGAAATACCTAGTGTAATTGTTTGCTCCCTATTCTAAATAAACATTATTCACACATTTCTTTTCCCCTTGATTTAATCTCCTACTGACAGGCATTCTTAATCACTATACATGTATGATGCCTCTTTCAAAAACTTTTCCGTACAACGTATTTCCACCGAAACCGGTTTTTAGAGGTATGGATACTATACCCACTGCGGTACTCTCTATTTTGAGGAAAATGCATGTGTTACTCGAACTGTGGAAAGTTATGAGACTGCAGGTCGGGAACCCCAAACTTAAAAAGATGTAAATGAGGGATTAAAATGTGGTCAAAATATGTAAATAAATAAGTTGATATTACGCAGGCACAAAACCAGTGAGTAATTGTCTTGGGAAAGAATGGCGAACCTTTCTGGACAGGTTCATACTGGAAAAAAAGTCTCTTGGAGCTAGAGTCCAGCCTCTTAAAAACATTGACAAGAAAGAATACTCTTGACTCAATCGGTTTTTTACTTAAATCGAGAGCCAAGCCTCTTAATTTAAGCGGTTTTCCTATTGATTCAAGCAAAAATCCGATTGAATCAAGCATATTCTTTCTTGTAAATGTTTTCAAGAGTCTGGACTCTGAATCGAAGCAACTTTTTTTTCCAGTACACATTCGCAGGGGGGCTCTGAACGGGTGAAGAAAAGTTTCAATCACTCGGCATGTTTCTAGGTTTTCCGGCTTCTTCAACTCGGCTAGAAGGTCAAAAGATTCGGAGGGTGCCGCGACAAGAAAACCATCAACAGTAAAAAAGGAAAACCCTTACGAGAGCCTCATTTCAACCCGAAGATGGTTATGTTGCCGGAAACGCGGAATTCCAAGACAACGCTCGCCGCCTGCTGGCGACCTTGCACTAGGACTCGCTGATAACAGGTTAGCAGGTTCTGATTGCACATGTGCAGCACCGACCGGCTCCCTCCATGCACGGTGCATGCTGCGTTTTGGCCATGTTGCCAAATTCTCGTCAAAATTCATCCATTCTGCGTTGTTCTTCTTGGAAAATTTTTTTAGGATGCCGTCGTAGTATCAGAATGAGCAGCGATGGCCAAATTTTCAAAATTGAGTTTTCTTAAAAATTTGACTGATCCGATTCTAACCGACTAAATGTTTCCACTGACATAGAGTAAATCGTTTCGTTTTCAAAATACCTAGAGTTACGAAAGAGTAGGAAGAGAAGTATGCATAAGCAACGGCCACACGAACTTGGGCTCAAACGAAGCACCGAAGTTTTCGGTCCAAGTAACCGAAATTATTGGCCATAAAATTTTGGAATAAAATATTTCGTTTTTGCACGTACTGTATCCGCGTATTTGAAAATGCTTGATGCATTCTTGGAATTCTTATAGCCGGCTATAGTTCCTACCGCCGGGCTTTACACTTTATCGCCTGGCTGTTGCTTTTTCGCCATCGATTATAAAAGGCTATAAGAAATTGTGTAAATATTCGTGTGCTTTGGAAATCATTAAGTTTGATACGGAACCACCTTAATATTTACAAAACACACATTATATTTTCTTTTAATACATATTTTTTTTCATCAATTAAAATGAGAATAATCCATACAGGATGTGCAAACATTTGAAAATCATGAGTTGAATAACGCTGACTCCGCCAGATTAAATGTTAGAGCCTAACACAAAGCGGAGCGGCGATGCACTGGCGCCTACAAACCTAACAAGGATACTTCACGCATTGCGCAACGCGTGAAGTATCCCTGTTAGGTTTGTAGGCGCCAATGCGTGTTTCGCCTGGCTGCCCGCCAGCCACGGCGCTTGAAGCAACTATTTCACACCAGAGGTATTGCACAGTATCATACGAAACTGAAGGCGCTCTAATATATTAGGAATGGCAGGCATCCATCAAAAGTACGGAGCTTTCCTCGCAAAATAAATCAAGATACTACGGCCCAAAATGAGAGCAGTATTCCAAAAACTCACTAAGTCCTAGCATCCGTAATTAGTAACGTTTAGCATACACTTTATCGCCTGGCTGTTGCTTAATCGCCATCGGCTATAAAAGGCTATAAGAAATTGTGTAGCCGGCTATAGAAGCTATTGGAAATTTTCACAGCCGGCTGTAGGTCTATGGTATTTTGGAACACAGATTCTACTGCCAATTTTTACCAGGGTTCTCCCTGACTTTTTTAAATTCTCTAACATTACCCGGTATTCCCTGATCGTGGCAACCCTGATTGAAGTAAAAAAATTTTCAGCTAGGACATTACCGGGTCCATAATCTCACAATTTCATTTCTAACATTAGCGCTCTCCTCGGCAACACAGAGAATCGTTGTCCGTAGTTCACGTCCGAGGACAAGGCTCACAACCAGACGAGTTCTCGATGCTCGTCGACCGATGACCAACGACGAGGCAACAAGGCAAACACCTGCCATCGGCCGTTGCCGCGTTTCCAATAAGAATTCGCCTCTTTTATCGGAAGAAGTATATAATTATAACCTAGCCGGCAACGTCTCTTCAACTTGCTACTGGTTTCGCTGCATGCGAGCGATGAGATGCATTCTGAGGTTGTTCTCCAAGTTCGCAGCCTGGTTGCTTCCGCGATACGACACGTCATACTGTCGAACCTCGTTAATTAGGATTCAATGTTATTGGGCAGAGAGGGTCTATCTGCAAAAGGAGATTTTAAAAACAACACACACTGCGGTAGCATTGCCTGAGAGGATACGTGATTTTTTTAAAACTTCTTGGGTAGATAGATTCCTGCGTGCCGATTATTGCAATTGATCGGACAAAGCTATGACAAAGACGACAAAAGGGATTTGGAGGATCCTATTGGTGGAAGCAGTGGTGGCAATGCGACAATGGACATAGGAGGTAGGTAATGGACTAGCAACGGCAACCCACTAAAACCGACAGTTAGTCCATCATTTTCTTCCTTAGTCTATAAGAACCGACCAAGTCAAACAATGAGATCGCTCCATACTCTCTATGTCTTCTTTGTCTACAGCTTTGTCCATCAATTACAATAATCGCCCGCTAATCCTTTCTGCTTCAATATCGGCTCGGCCTCGTAACACCGGCGTACTTTGCGATATATCGATTGTCTGCCGTTTAAACCAACGGAGAAGGATCGATAAACAGGGTGTTGGCAACGGACACCTTAAAAATCGATTTTTTTTACCGTAGCTTCATACGGTAAAATATAAATAATCGATCATTCACGCTTCGCCACCTGAGTTTAATTTCAAATCGATTCTCTCATGAGAAGACGGGCCGGAAACGATAATAAGTGGTGATCATCATAGAATTCATAGATACGATCCGAGTCGAGATCTTACTTCATCGGAGCAAACGAATGCGCCCGCGATGAGCTGCGATTGCGTCATTCGAGAGGGGGGGGGGGGGGGGGGCAGGGTCCTCGGCCGCGCGGCCCCAAAGAGTCGATGCCAACCAATGTCAACAAACCGTGAAAACAAACACCAGCGTTGAGAAAACAAAACCGAAAACCGAGCGTCGCCGCCGTCGGATACGGCCAACTTCTGGTGCGAATGTCTTATACGATACGATACGCCTCTGCGAAATATTCGCCGAGGAAAAAGTGGCGCTGAAATTAGGGATCACGTTCAGCAGGAGGCAAAAAAATCCCAAAAAAATATATTATCTTTTTTTTTTTTGTTACGGGAGCCAAGTTTTTTTGGAAAACGAGACACGGCTCGCTGCAGTATTTTCTTTCTATTGAAAATGAAAAAAATTTAAGCTTCAAAGTATGAATTTTAATAAGCTGCACAGAGGCTTCATTTATCTATTTCTGACCAAGAGAGTCGAGGGAAGTTCATCAATAAGGGTCGTTTTTGGGCCAACTCTAGCTGAACTATACGAGTTTTTGCTCATTGAATTTCTATATTTTACAAAACGGCATAGCCATGAATATAAAGTCAGTTCCAGCAACTTAAAGAGCAGACCACTTGTTTTCTGGAAGAAAACTTAGTTCCTTCAAGTTCAACTCGATCTTTGTGTCCTTAGCTGAACGGAATCATACGCTCCAAACTCAGAGAGAATGACAAACGTCATATAATCCACGCTGCCTTCCACACGGAGAAAAAAACCTCGTGCGTGGGACCCGAAGTTAAGGTCATATGGGTCTCTGAAGTTTTTGGATTGAGCATCTGAACACTTTAGGTCTAGTTGTCGAGGTTCGGATCACACATCTGAAACTCCAGTTCTTACATCTGAAGTACTTCAGATGTGGGAACGGAAGTTTTTCGGATGTGAGAACCGAAGTTGTTCGAATGTGAAAACCGAAGTACTTCAGATGTAAGAACTGAAGTTTCAGATGTGTGATCCGAACCTCAGCAGCTGGACCTTCAGTGTTCAGGTGCTCAATCCGAAAACTTCAGAGATCCATATGACCTAAACTTCGGGTCCCACGCACGAAGTTTTTTTCTCCGTGCAGGCTGAACTGATTCCGGGCGCAAAGGAACTGATTCTGATTTGAATTAATCCAAGTCACGAGAAATAATTCGTCAGGAAGAACGTTTGAGTAGGTTGAAAGGGGAACGCAGGATCCGGAATTTCGAGGTCTTTGAGAAACCGTTGTTACACGATGTTGCGACTCCTGATTGAGAAAGCTGATTACGTGCTGACTTTGAAGCTGGATCCAGATTAAGTACACTTTCAGTGTACATAATCCTTTTCCGAGTCTTTCTTACATTCAAGTGTAAAGTAATCTTGCATAGAAGTCAATTGAATCGGTGAGAGCGAAAACGCACCAACTCGGGACTCGCGAAAACGCAACCAATTTTCAAACAATCGATCCTGTTATAAATTGGACTTAAGGGTACAGACCACTGATGGTATGATGATTCAAAATATCCTCTAATACTCCTACCATCCATTCAAATGATCAGGCCCTAAGGAGGGGAAGACGATTCAGTGCCCTTGCTATGCCAGGATTTAGCTTCTGCTGGTTGTTCACTGACAAGAGGACTTGCGCAAGTTTGAAAAAGCAAGATAGGTGGGGGTGACCGGGGAGAGGGTGTTCAGATCGACATCGCTCGACTAGAAAACTGAATGGAAAAGTACCGAGTTAATAACATGGGCGTCTTCTTCCATGAAACAGTTAAAGATTTTTTTCTTCATTTCTTCATTCGACTGTTACTGGCGTTTGTAATGCATGTGATCAATTATACTTGGATTGCGATATTATGTGTATGAAGGACCACCCTTTTAATCTGTAAATGAATGCAATTTTCTTCTTGTTAATATCACTTAACTTCTTTGTTAAAAAACAGACGAGGTTTGAATTACGAATTGCTGTGCTTTGACCAAAAAACTTTAAAGGGCAGTCAATTTGTTAATGTGATTCACAATGGAAGAGGGAGGGGATTAACTTGCAAAAGTTTCAAAAAGATAGTGGGGGATATTAAAAGAGATGGGAGATGCAGGTGAGTCAAAAATCGAAATACACTGCGCCTGAGCAATACATGGACGGCCTTCAAGGGATAAAAAGCCTATGATAAAAGAGAAAAAAAGAGAAGAAAAATGAAAAAAGAAGAAGAAAATAAATATGAAAAAAGGGAAAAAGTTTCACGAAGAATAAAAAAATGATTCCCAATAAGACAAACATTTCCATGTTAGACAGGTGAAAGAGAGAGACAGCCTGCTCCTTCAGATACGCTATATATTAGTTTTTCAACACTCATTTTAACTCCAACCCTAAAAAATCTTCGTTAAAAAGAAGGCTTAAATTCAAAATCAGTATTTTTCCAAGAGTGCCCATCAAATCGATCTCTGTGGAGCCGTTGAATATTTAAGGCTCCGCGAGGTGACATTGGTCGACTTTGAGGCTTCGCTGGCGGCGGCCTTCCCCTTGAATTTTAAATTCCGCACATTATTTCTAAGCATTAAAAGGATAAACACCGACAAGTGTTTGCAAGACGCTTGTTCGCGGCGCAAAGTGGACTATGGTCGTAGAGTAGGAGTAGGAACATGATACTTTCGGCCAGCACGATGCTAAAAAATCATGGCACGTCAGTTATGGTCGTTTTAGAATAAGAGTCTAATGCCTGTGGACAGGAGGGGGAGGGCATTTTGCATTTCCTGTCCTTTGAATAAAACGCTTTCTAGAAAGCAGCATGTATATACTCAAATTTTTAGTGGAAATTCTCGCAAATTGGAGCCACTGTTTCGTCCATTTAAATCCATTGTAAATAGTCGATTACAGAGGAGACAGTCTTTCCCCGATGAAGATCGATATTGTAGGATATATTTCAATGGAAGAATTCCAGTGTTGCAAACTTATGATATTCCTATAACGACTAGTACAAAGTCTGGCAACTATGCATTCAGAAACTTTTTTCCTATGTGAGCGGTCGAGCAAAGAAAGTTCTGTTTATTTTTTCCGTCCCCAATAGCAATTGGACTAAATTTTGCAATTAGGAACTAAGCCCACTTATATTTTAAGTATACCTATTACACACACAAAAATGCCAAGACTGATGAAATAGAAATGCCAGACCACAGCTTTTGTTTAATAAAATATTACACCCGTCAGTAAAGTTTCTTCCAAACGACTGTAGGGAATGGACTCAATAATCAATCAATAGTAGAAAGTTTTACACGAATGATACCGATTTCGTGTTTCCAACGCCTCAAGTCAATACTACATTGTGTGCGGACTGCGGAAACCTTGGCTGAGGAATAATTACGACAGGAGGGAAATCTTTTCCTCACTCTTGCGCTTCTTGTAAAATAATTATGAGATAATAATTCGATAAACTCCAAGAGTAGAAAAATCTTAGAATGCATTGTAAAAACGCTTGCAAAAGATAGCCCGACTAAATGTAAGTGAAGTAAGTATTACGGTGGCGTCCACATGATTGTAAAAAGATCCCCATAAGCGACAAAAAACATTACAATGGCTTTCATTCAAAATTTTCAGTAAATATTCTTCAAGTTGGAGCTATTTCCTCCCTGCAAAGATTGAAAACTTTGAAAACTTGAACTTGGAAAACTTTGAAAAACCGCGAAATGCACCAAGGCGATTAAAGTTTCACAAATTCGGAATCCTGACCAGGGAATGATAGGAGTGAATGCCGTGCTAAGAAAGAACGCCGTATGAGCCTTTAGCCGTTACAAAATTTCCTCCGATAAAAACCGAATTTACTAGGAAAATTGCGAATATTATTTTCGACATTTTCGGACAATTTTGTACGCAGTTTAATCCAAAATATCTGAAAATTTTAAGGAAAAATAAGCATGAATGTTGTCAAAATATGTGTTTTATCAAGGGAAATTTGGCAACTCTCGAGTGATCATACCGCGTTCTTCCTTAGCACCGCAGAGTACTAACTCGATCAAAGTGGGAAAAACAAAAGGCGACTTACTCGGTGTTTATCATGTAAAAGGGCTGATGACTGGGGCGCCATCTATTATTGACGTGACAAACGTTTCCGTCCCTTTGGGCCATTGCGGAATGGCAAGCTTGGCTCGACCCGACGAAAAAACTACACCGTTTCAAGCCACCGGCTTCCAATACACCGAATCCGCATCGCTAAAATGATGCAATAGCAACGCTCCACAAAAGAATTCTGCAATAAGTCACATGTTTCGCGTCGATCGGAGGTGCCACTTGGAAACCAAACAGTGACGTAACCTCTACCGTAACGTAATGCAAACCAAACAGAAACGTAACCTCATAAAGTAAACAAGGATATGATCGGGTTATAAAAGTTTTTTTGGCACGCCAAAAATCTGTGTTGGCCGAGTGTTGGTCTCCGGTAGAAAATATTACACTAAAGGAGGACGACATTTTTTTCGTCCTCCATTGATTGGTCTCTAAAACATGTGACCGACTACGAGAAAAGGAATTTTCCTTCAGAAAATTAATTCATTAATAATATAGCATAGAGAAAAGGAAAAAAGAAAAAGGAAAAAAAAAGAAAAAAACCTAAATATATCACACAAACCAGAGATATGACGAGACTTTTTTGCAGTTAAAGAAATGTAGTTCCAAGATAAAGCTTTCTAATTCTAATCCGCGATATTCATGGCATAAAACTTCTGGATCACAATGAGACTTTACACCCTCTTCCTCTATGAACAAAATACTAAATTAAACTGGAGTCAAATAATTCTTGGGGACACTAGCGAGCCGTCGAACGATTCCCGCTTACAACACAGACATTGATATCGTATCTGGCACACGACAATGTCTGCAAAACTTTAGCGCCAATTGTTTACTCTTGGAGGTTACGTTTCAGTAAAGGTAGTGTGCTAGACGAGGTACGAATGTAAGCATTCTGATGCATGTTTCTAGTCCAGAAATTCACGTTGAACACGATTTTTGCATTGAAAATTACTATAATCAGTTCCTAACTAAGTTATCACCTTTATTATTTTACAGTGTTTACGAGAAATTTGAATTGCCCTGTCAGTCACAAGGAACGTAATACTCTACGTGAGCTAAAAAATCGCGCCTTACATCGGTTTTGGCAGGCTTCTCAATCGAGCATTATTCCTTTCCCATATTTATTGTTAAAAGTGTAAACAATTTGTTATAGCTGAGTCAAAGCGTCAAGATTAAGGTTGCCATGTTTTCGTTCCGCAAAGACTGACACGGTAACGTTTAGTGTGCGATTTGACTCACGTAGACCATTGCGTTTTCATGAGCGGGAGGTTTGCATTCAGTCATTACCGTTGAACGAATCGTGTTCGGCGTGAAATTTTGGTTCAGAAACGTATAGGTATAAGAATGCTTAACTTTGTACCTTGTCTAGTGGTCCATTGTCTATCATAGCACCAGTCGCGGGCAGATTATCTCTAGAACATATCGTCTCCAGTCTACCACAATAATACTGCCGTGCTAAGCAAGAACGCCGTAAATCCATCAAGATTTTCCCGCGTTTTTTGGAACTTAACGCTTTATAAAATATAGACTGTTTTACCTATGCACCTCAAATTTTCAGGTTAAGTTCTTGATAGTATTTGCGAAAGAGTTCCGTAAACACATTGTCCCAAGGTACACAAGTTTTTCTGCTATGATACATTGTTTCCAAAAACTTTAGAACGGCGTTTACGGCGTTCTTCCTTAGCACGGCAGAAGAGGACACAATGCTTGCAAGACGTAAACACGGATTTGATCTCTTTGAGGTTATGTTACTGTTTGGATGGAAGACGGCGACACCGGGCTGACACTGAACGGCGGGGCTTCCGACAAGCGATGACGGACGCTACCACGACGCGACCGCACACCCGACTCGACTGAGGCGCCGATCGGCCACCGGCACATACACCTTCAAATTAATAAGAATTGCGAAACACGAATACAAACAAAACCTCCTCGCATGACGACCAAGATGACGATGACTATCTGGTGGGAAAGTTGAAAAGAAGTCAGAGTCGGTGTCGGTGGAATGGCGGCGTCGCGGCGCCCCTCTCCGCCGCCGCCGACGCCGCTGGCGACGCCGAGTAGCGGTTCTTCTCGCTCTGACTTTCGATTATTACCTCTTGCTTGTGGTAATAGTGAGGTGCATCTTCGACGGAGGACCCGAGTTGCGTCATCGATGCCCCGGTGGTGCGTGTTCCCGTGCTCTTGACCGTCGTCGTCGTCGTAGCGTCAAGTCCAGACGCATATAGAGTGACCCGACGGACACGGGTCCCCCCCCCCCCCCCTCAAAGACTCTTGGGGTTTCCTCCATTTCATGAATGGTCCCTTTGAGACTTTCGAGGCTATCAAAAATTGTTTTCTTTGACCTACACTGAAAACAAAATCCGGCCGTGGCATACCGTCCGCGTTCCGGGCTCGGAGGCCGAAAGTTCCGGGCGCAGCACCTGGAGCAATCAAAGCTACGGCTCCAGCATCCGGAATTTTCAGCCTCTGAGCCCGGAACGGACGGTATGTCTATACAGCCCGTAATTTTTTTTTCAGGGTAGGAACACTCACAAAATTTCTGGTCTATAACTCAATTTGTTCAAAAGTTACAGGGGTTATGCCTTAGGGTGTAGTATGAAAGGGTGCTGCGGGACTTTTGCATCACCCTGTATATCTCATATGCCCCTAACTTACAACTTTTTAGTCGTCCGTCATCGAACTCAACGGGTGCTGGATGCCAGGGAGTTGGGAAACACGGTTTTTCTCTCCATTTCATCCTATGAAAATGTATCGATTCTTGGATTGACTAAGTGCTCCGACAAGAATCGATTATTCTACACAGGTTTAAACAAAAGCCAATGTTGCAAAATTGCTGGATCCGCCTCCAGGGATTACGCTATAGGTTAATCGGCTTTGTTTCTTGAGAAAACAAGGTATAGTATCGAACTGATTGAGTACATCGAACTTCGATACATCGTATACATCGATCAATTTTCGATACATCGGCTGGGTCATTACCTACACATATCACTGTTCAATGGTGTCAATAGAAACAAATCCTTTCGCATTTACTCATCGTAAGATTCGGAGAACGCCAAGGCATGCCAAACAGTCGGATACAACTATTCGAACACGAGTGTAGTGCAGTGTGGTATCAACCGAAAATGAAGGCAATTTTACTTTTTCTTGCCTTTGAAAGTATTTTGACCGTGCTGAAGCGGTCCAGAAAAATAATAGATGATAAGTCCATAAAATTCAAGAATATTTTATCCAATCACCGCTAGGCTAAAGATTTATGAGACATTTCAGAAAATACTTCAATTAGTATTCTCGATGTGATGCTGTATAAGGATTAGACATGGAGCAAACGAACGTACTTGAATCAAAAGGAACCATACCTATTTTGACATGAGCCCTATCATGCATGTATTCTTATGAATCTCAGGGCTCATATCAGAGGAGATATAGTTCCTTTTGATTTAAATACATCCGAATGTAATCAAAGCTATTTGCAAGAAGAGCCAACGCACCATGTCCAGGTGCCGTTCAAGGTGTCACACTTGAAATCCTCATCAAACACCATCAAGCGCACTTTATTTTACCGGCTTTAAACCAACTAATGCTTGGTTAAGATCCGACTCATCGAACTCGCGCCATGATTCTCGGCAAAGGAGCATTAAAACAATTTTAAAACTTCATGCCTTGTCGTGCTTTTTTTCACACTTCCAAGTGAATGCCCAAAGCTTTTCTCACCATGCACCGTGACGCGGCATGTATGCAAAATTGCCAGTCATCGGGTGACTACCAACTTGAACGATAAGCTACAGCGACAAGATTGACTCGAAACCAATGATTTTCGGTGGAATAAAACGAGTCATATGAAGGAACTTTCTCGTTCGAAAAAAATCTCGGGTCAAAAACAGTCAGCTGTCACTAACGGCTAATTTTTACATAGTATTGACACCTTACTTAGGGGCCGTTCCTAAATTACGCCCCCCCCCCCCTTCAAACGCTTTTGTGACGCAGATTTCTATCCTTCAATACGTAAAAACAAAATGGCGTAACGCTTTCCTCGACACCACTCTCCTACAGTGCGTAACGTAATTTACTGACGGCCCCTAAATTATTTCCATTTCCAGGTGTTTTTTCTATCCTTTCGTTTAAGTCTCCTTGATCATAGCGTTTGAATGCAACTATTCCAGCTCTGCGGATGACCGTGTTGCATACACGGATTAATGTAGGCGCTCTGGCTTTTCTGACACTTACAGGCACGTGCTCAACCACAAACAGCTTTGTATATGAGAGCGAGAATTTTGAATAGAGGAAAACGTTAAGAATTATTCTTTGAACACGTGATTAACGTCGTAACGCCATAATGAACGCTTTTTCACCATTCAAAAGTCTCGCTCTTATATATGATGCCATTCGTGGCATGGCGCGTGCCTCTGAGTGTAAGGAAAGCCTGCGCACCTACATATTTTCGTGTATGCAACACGGTCATTCGCAGAGCTGGTAAAGTTGCATTCAGGCGCTATGATCAACTCAGTGTCTTTTACAATGCATTTCAGTTCCATTTATCGAGTGTTTTTACGACAAGTTAGCTGGATATAATAGGATAAACTGAGCGCATTGGCAATTTTGTATTAACTATATACACTACAGCCATCGAGGAATTGACGCCCATTTTTACATTCTTATCGGATTATACACAGGGTAGCCACAGAATTTGAAAAATGAAATTCCCTGACATTTCCCTGATTTCTCCTTCACAGTTTGGTCAAATTCCCTGGCAATCGCAGATACGCCAGACGGTTAAAAAGACAAAATTTGAAAAAGTTTTCACGCAAAATCTGCTGTTTGAAACATGAAACCCATTCTAGAAAGCAAGTATAGAAGACTTAAAACTTTTACTCTGACACATTGGTCATTTTCTCTGACATTTCCCTCTTTTCCCTAACTTTTTAGAATTCCCTGATATTTCCCGGTTTTCCCGGTATTCCCTGACTGTGGCAACCCTGATTATACATACTTTAGGGAACGATTCACAGTAAAATTGCCAATGATACCTCGGAAAAAAACTTGGCGAAGTTTTCCGGCACTACTTGGCAGCGTTGCCGAGAGTGCGGTGAATCGGTGATGCTGCTCTAACAGGGAGAAGAAGGCATGGGATTGGGCGACGGTGTGCCAGTGCCAGTGTCCGAGAGTGCCCCCACAGAACGACCCTGAGGCGCCTCGAAACCGCGTCGCGCCATTTTAGCGAAAATGACGACCTCGAGGCATCAACTTTTGTCAATGCGAAGGCGAAATCTTCGTCGACGGCGCTTCAAAGGATCGGCATCGGCGTCATTGTCGCCGACCGTGATCCGATCGATCTTTGGGGGAAAATGGACAGATCCAACTTGTTGCAACTATGGCTCCACCGGGTGGAACACTCTACAGGGCAATAATTTGACTAAATTTTGAAAATAGGACCTACATAAATCCTAACTCAGTTTAGAGTCTATCGACTTTTTCAAAAATTCTCAATTTATCTGAGGGTATTTGGCAATAACTGAAGGTTCATACGACGTTATTTCCCAGCAGGGCAGTGTACACGGAAAAAAGAACTTCGTGCATGGGACCCGAAGTTGAGGTCATATGGATCTCTGAAGTTTTCTGGTCACGCATCCGAAAACTTGAGGTCGAGCTGCCGAAGTTCGGGTCAGACATCGAGGCACTTCGGTATGTACCGGAGTACTTCAGATGTGTGACCCGAACCCTTCGGTATTTATCGAAGTACTTCAGATGTCTGACCCGAACTTCGGCAACTAGACCTCAAGCTTTTAGATTCGTCATCCGAAAACTTAGGAGATCCATATGACCTCAACTTCGGGTCTCACGCACGAAGTTTTTTTCTCCGTGTAGGGGTGCAGAAACTTCCCGATTGAGATCGCAGACACTTCCAAAATAGAGAAACTTCAATTTTTTTCCATTATCAGGGAAGTTTCTCCATTGTGGAAGTGTCTGCGATCTCAATCGGGAAGTTTCTGCACCCCTACACTGTCCTGCTTAGAAATAACTAGTCTACAAGAACCATCCATTTCAACAAATAGGATTGCTCCATGCTCCCTATGTCTTCTTTGTCTATCGCTTTATCTATCAGTTTCAACAATCACCATGCAGATCCCTGATCACTTTACGTTACGTAGACGCTAGGTGCGAGAAGAATCGGTAACAAAGAAATATCGCCAGCTTCCTGGTGATGGAATTCTCGAAGCTGAAGAAGCTGAGCCAGAACGGCGGCTCGGCTTCTTTTCAGGAATTCTTCTCAGATTCTTTTGCGGAAGCAAAAAATTCGCAACTGGAGCGCGATACAGCTGTCGCCTGCGTCGCGTTGGTGACAGTCCAAGACCTATAGCCTGCGGGCATCGCGTAGTGAGCTCGTGAGACGATTCAGACGAAAAGGGCCATCGGGTAGGTCGCGCGGTTATGCAAATCTCGCGAGGTCGTTGGACCACTCTCGCAGAATCGCTAAAAAGCTCTTCTCACGCACGTAAAGAATTCCGAGCGGCTGTATACTAGAGTACCTGTACAGGGAGAATTGCTGTAAACCTCTTATTAGTAGGACGTCATTTTTCTCAACCGGGGGTGGCTACCGCCACTCTTGATACAGACACGTCGAATTACGACAAATCAAAGGTGATTGGGGGAACCGATGGGAGACTAAATTCGGCAGCTGAATGCCACTTGACTTCCCGAGGAGTAGATGGTCACTTGCACCCCCGCATAAAAAAGTTCCTAGCTGTGATGCCGTGCTAAGGTAAAACGCCGTATGAGCCTTGAGACGTCGCCAAACTTCCTTTCGAAAAATCACGAAATTTCGGGGAATCTTGTGAGTTTTTTCCTTCCAAATTTTCAGAGAATTTCATTCGTAGATTGATGTAAAGTATCTGAAAATTTCAATGGAAAATATTCATTGCGTTTCTTTAAAAATAGGTCACTGGTAAAAAAAACCTCTTGGACCAATGCCGCGGTGCATTGACTTAAGAGTGCAGTTTCTTGTCGCCGGATTTAAGACTCTTGAACTCTTGTTTCAAGCGGATTTTGCATTGATTCAATTCAAAATCCGCTTGAAACAAGAGTCCAGACTCTTAAATCCGGCGACAAGAAACTGCACTCTTGAACCAAGAGGTTTTGTTTACCAGTGGTATTTTCTGAGAGTAAATTTGGCGACATTCAAATTATCATACGGCGTTTTTCTCTTAGCATAGCAGCATGTTCGTAGTATCTGGCTGCGTGCAAACACTTTCGATGCCTCGCATTTAAAATTCATCAGTAGCACTTGCAAGCAAACCTGGTGCATTGTGCTGTTACTAATGACTTGATTTTTTTTTTAAAGACAGTCGCAGTGGTGAGACATTGAAAAAATGGGGTGCGAGAGCCGTGACCCGCTGATGATTGCATGAAAGGAAACACAAGTTGTGCATGGATGCATATGTTCGCGAAATTGGCAAACCTTTGCGAAATTTCAGTAATGTTATACGCGAACTAGACACATCAGGGTACATCATTACTTTCACGATTCTTTTCAAAGAGCCAAGCCGCGACTAAGCCTTGATCAAGACTCATTCGAAAAAATAGGTCAGACATTCAGACACTTACAATGAGATCTCTGGTGAAAAGCATACTTTGGCACTCTTCAGTAAAGGTTACAAGAAAAGAGGAAAGGACAGCAAACACTGAAAAAAAATTCCTGATATATTATTTTGACTTAAAAGCGTTGTTTCTTGTAGACAAGGTTTCTTGGTTTTTTTTGAGCTAAAGAAGTGTTGTTCCGCTGTCGTTTTTTCCACTTAAACTTGATGACAAACCTACGCTTTTGTAACTCAAAGAAACTGATGTTGAGTTGAGTTTGCACGTATTTAACTCGAAAAACCCAAATTTTGTCGCCAAGAAACGACGCTTTAGGTCGAAAGAATAATATCGCAAGAAAAAAAATTCAGAAAAGAAAAGGAGGTAAAAGGACAATTCGTCCCGTTGGTACCGCGGGGATTCAAATTGAAAGAGAAAAGGCGAATCAGTGGGGGCATGAAAATGAAAATTTGAATTCGGTTCATTAAGAGCCTGAGACTCTTATTGAAAAGTATCCAGCAAGAGAAAGTATTTTTAAATTTACATTGGTTTGATCAGATTTCAGCTAAGACGCCAGAATTGCACGAAATGTTGAACCAATGATACATTCAACATGATATTCAAATGTTAAAAACATTAGAGTAATAAAAAAAAACAAAAATACCGCGGCGCAAAAAACGAAGATACGAAAGAATGTCCAGTCATTCACTTAAAATATTGACGAGTAATCAGATAAAAATAAAGGAGAAAACGTCGAATAAATCCATAAAAAAAATTATTCGGTTATTTTTCTCTTTCTTTATAAAATTCCTCTTGGGAAGAGCCCCAGGAATTGCTGCATGCTAAAAATAACTATGAGCTCTCAAAAAGTATCCAGCCATTAATAAGGAGAGGACCTCAACATTTAAGGGATCGGGAGAAATTTCTGTAAAAATGTTCGGGAAAAATTTCGCCGATCACAACCGAAAAATGGAGCACGAATTTTGAAAAAAAAAAACCGATTAAACTCGTGGTAGGGGCTGAAATTCGCCAATTTCGGCACTTATAATTTCGAACTTTCGAAAACTTTTTTTGAGGAAAAAAATAGAGAAAAAAATCACAAATCACACACAAACCATGAGTGTTGACCAGCGCCCGCGCACTTTATCCAAAATACGCGACACCCACTCACACACCAACACTTAAACAAACTAAATCGGATGACCCGGGGGGATATTAGGGGTAATGGGGGGGGGGTGTACTTGGGGGTGTATCGGGGGTTGTCAACGAATCGCGAAGCACTACTGGGTCACCGTTCCGTGGGAACTGAGGCGCTATTTACTCGACTCTGCGTAACAATATGAGCGATGCTAGAGCTGCGTCGTCGAAGGCGCTAGCGCCCAGTCAGGCTATGGGGGCGGAGGGTGGGGGGGGGGGGGGGGGCTGGACTTGGAGGACCGAGGAAGGTCTGCCGGCGGGCGGCCCAAGAGATCTCGGAACTGAACGTCCGTCTGTCCACCACTGCGCGACAACATCGAATTTGCATGCAATTTTTCATTGGTGTTAGGGGGTTTTTGCTTAGCAGAGGAGACTCCAAGCCGCACGGTGGAATAAGCCTTCGGGAGAGACCGGACATGGAACAGGGTGATGGTAATTTTTTATGGATTTCGAAATTTCCGGATTTGTCCATGAATTTTTGGGGGTTGTGGGATGAAAAATTTCCTGGCATAGCTTTTAAATATTTTTCCTGCATAATTTTCATGAAGATATTTTTCACAAAAATTCTTTAGTGAATGAAAAATTAAACTCTTCTTCTACTCCTATTGATCTTGATATTGAGACATTTCAAGAAGCCTCTTGAACTGATGATATATTAATTCAATATTTCGGTCCGAAGGAAGGATTTTACGGTTTCGCAAGGAAATTTAATGACTTTTAAGTGACGGGCAATATTCCCTGACTTTTCCAGGTTTTCGATGCCATTTTGAGAACTTGTCACTCCGTGCAATTTGGGCCTAAAACTGGAAATTCTGTGGTTCATTTCGTCACATTATAAATTTTAGCGGGTGCCTTTTTCAGGGTAGTGCCATTTTAATGACATTTTAAAAACTTGTCACTTAGTAAATTTTTTGACTGAAACTGGAAATTTTGCTGTTTTTTCGTCACATTATAAATTTTAACGGGTGCTTTTTTCAGGGTTGGGGCATACACCTGACTTTTCCAGGTTTTCAATAACTTGTTAAGAACTTGTCACTCAGTGCAATTCTTGACTGAAACTGGAAACTTTGCTGTTTATTCCGTCACAATTAGATTTTATAAGGAGTGCGTCTAAAAGGCAATTTTACGGAAAAAAAACAATAAATTGACTTTTAAATTTCTCCTTTTTGTGTTAACGAAGTTGTGCTTTTAAAATGTCCCAATTTTGTCCGACTTCTCCCACCGATTCGGTCCACTGTGCGACAAGGATCGGAATCGGACCGGACCGCGGGAGTCGCGCCACCTTGAGAGCGTCGATATGATAACGAGCCGATCGCTGATTACTGATTAGCGAACGATACCATTTACGATAAGTAAGAAGCGCTTAAATCCAATGGAAATCCAATGTAGATCTGCGGTTTTTTCTAAGCCATTGGATGGATCAGCGTGAATCGAGAGGATCAGGACAGGAAGAGCCATTAATCGCTTGAATGGAAAAATTTCTCGCACGTCTCCATTAACCGATTCAAATTGGACGTATATTCTGTCAAACGGAACTATGTTCATTAAGACATGAGCCCTGAGACCATAAGCATATATGCATAACAGGGCTCACGTCATAATGCACATAGTTCCGTTTGGCAGAAATACGTCCAATTGTAAAAGACTGGGTAACGATTTGCTTTTGTTTTCCTTTGATTACATTGGGAGTCAATGTGATTCTTCCGAAATATTTTGGCATATGCAGAACTCAAAACTCAAAAAATACACTTCGACCGAAAACTTTTTGCTTTGCATCAATCAATTCGAATTTAGTCCAATTAATTTTTTTTTTTATTATTATTTTTTTTGGGGGGGGGGGGGGTCCAATTAATTTTTTTTGGGAGGGGAGGGGGGAGGGGACGTCCATCGAGCTGAAGTCGGAACTAGAATCAATTGAAGATTCCTCGCTAATCTGTATAGATCGATTTGACTTTCGAGCGATTATGGGTACCGAATTTTGGTTTCCTTATTTCTTTGACATTTTAAACTCTATTGGGATTTTCCCCCAAAAAATGTGTTATCATACAGAGAGAACTCATAACCCAATGAAAAAAAATTAGTAGGAATCTTGCTCATCTGCAGGGATCGATTCGAATTTTAAAGAGACCGTGTGATAAATTCTGGTTTTCTTCTTTTTTTTCTCATTATTAAGTTCAACAGGATTTTTTCTAAGTTTTTTGGAGACTTCCTAAAGAACTTAATTTTAAAAAAATAAAAATCAGTAAACTTGATGATCTACACTGATCATTCATGTTTAGATATAGACTATGTAACAAAAATATAATAGCTCCTTTTCTTCTATTTTTACTCCATGTTTTCAAAAATATTTTAAGGCGTCATACAGAGCTTAAATCCAACAACACAATATAACAGATATCCTCCCGAAGACGACATAATTTTGCGATGACACGCACCGTTAAAGACTCACTATCAGATGAGAATTGGACTTATTTCTTCCAAACGGAACTATGTGCATTATGACGTGAGCCCTGTTATGCATATATTATTATGAGTCACAGCGCTCATGTCTGAATGCACTTAGTTCCGCTTGGCAGGAATACGTCCGATTATACATCGTGTCAACCAAAAATCGGCATACTCTTGAAAATTGAACATTTCCGCTGATTTAGTGAAACAGAGTCTCCTCAGCTTTAGCCTCAACATTCTCCGCGCGGGACCGATGCAGTAATTACCGGCTATTTTAATCAAGGTTAAAATAACAATCTTCAATCTAGCGGCGATGCCTCATAAATATAAAAACGCTTTTCGAACAAACTTTTATGATTCCATAAAAGCAGCGATAACGCGAACACAAGTTGCGGGAAATGAGGACGCTAATCACCCGTGCGGTTCATCTTAATTGAAATTCGGCTATTGAAATCCCACAAACTAAAGAAAGAACGTCGTATGAGCCTTCAGACAATGCCAAACTTCCTTCCCTAAAGTGGTTATTTCCCGGAAAACTTGCGAATATTTTCACTCCTATTTTTCCGAGATTTTTATAGACTATTGACTCTATAGTAAATAGGAATTCTGAGGAATAATACACTCGAAAATTTGCTTTAAAAAAGTAATTTATGGGAGGAAATTTGGCAGCCTCCAAAAGTTCATATGGTGTTTTATCTTAGCATGGCAGATTATCGAGCAGCATCTCCGACATAGCCTCTGTGCGGTAGTCAATGATGTGAGTTTTCTCCACAAAGGACTATCTTCCAGACTGATGAGTTGTAATTGGAATGCATTTTGCAATTTGGAACTATAAATTCTGACTCTCCTGGAAAAACACTTATGTGAATAGAGAAACTAATGGCACATACGTTGCTTTAAACCGGGCAAGAATTTATAGTTCCAAATTGCAAAATGTAGTCCAATTTTCCCTCAAGCATGATTAGTTGTATCATCATTTTTTAAATTTTTTTTTAGCTATGCAACGTTCTCCACTTGAAAGTAGTGAGGAATTGTACGTGTCGAATTCTTTTGTCTCCAGATCGTTGAAGGCTTTAGTGCAAAGGATCCATCAAAAAAAAAAAGAAGAAGAGAAAAAAAGAAATTTAGTTCGTAATTTAGTCCGAATAAATAAATCAATCAATGTAAAATAAACTGCGTCATATAAAATGAATATAATATTACGAATCATGAATATGAAAGTAACGATAAGATACACCCTTCCTTGCATTTCATAAAAAACTGTCATTATTATTGAAAAATTAACAGCCCCGGCACCAGGGCACACCGCAAATAGTGTCGAATACCCCTTCTCTGACGTTGAATAATTCAAAAGTCACTTTTTTTTTATTCCAACACACGCGCGTGCACCGTTTGATTGCGATCTTATTAAGAAACTAGGGGCCTTGCCCCTGACCGCTACGCGGCCCAACCCCCGGGAGGGCGCTTCGCGCCCTCAGACCCGCTTCGCGGGCCCTATACGCATATGTGTAGGCAAAATTGTTCTTCCATTTTAATACACCATTTTGTGTTCGAGCTGCATCGATTTCAAAATTTTTGACGTAACACTCAGATTTGTAAATGATGAGGAATCGATGGATGTACATAATTTCACACTCCACTTACTGGAGAAATTTCCATTTATTATATGTTATTTTTAAATACTGAATGGAAAAAAAAAAAAAAATCGGATTTCGACCGTTAAGAGTTATGGTTCGTCCCGACGCGACGCAGCGCCTGCCTTCTCACTTTGTATCTGCTGTTTATCTGCTGTAAGTATTAATAGAAATTCAGCGATCAAGTAAATTGACCAATGCCACAAATCGAAGCCGGAAGAATGGAGGAAAAATTGAGTTAAACCTTATACCTTGGACCTTGAACCTTGAACTCTGAGCGATGTACCGTCGCCTCAACTCTTCGAATGAGGAGCCCTTCACGAGCTTTTCCATTGTTTTATTGTTTATTCGAGTTACTCAGGTATAATCCCATACCTTGACGTTTCTTGCGGAAACGACATATCTCTCACGCTATTAACATTGGACTTAAGTGACATGAGCTTTAAAAGTTCTACAACATTAAAAGTTCGGGGTTTCATAATTTTTTGCACATCTACATCTACTACAGATGACATACATGTAAAGATCATCCTTATCGGTCCGGCAGTTCGTCAGATATAGTGCTTCCAAGATTTTGCTTGTAGCTGTATAATATAGATGGATCCTACTTATTTTTTTAGATCCACGAAGTGTTCGAATGTTCCATAGGTAAATACCTTTTTTCAGTTCCATTAAAACATTATTGACAAGATTTAAATTGTTCAGCATCGTAATCGGTTTTTACAGGCTGGCGATGTTTTATAGACGAGCTTTGAATAGGAGCAACAGCTCCTGTTAAATCGGAGCAAATGCGTCTTGTTAATTCGCATTATCGTATTTTAGGAGCTCAGTGAGTTTACTGACCTGCTTACCTAATAAAAGGCGTAAAACGCGCGAATTTTCTTTTGAGGACACCAGACGAAAAGTATAATTTTTTCCCCTGATTTTCCAAAAATCAGATTGAATAGAGGAGGAATGGTACTGCAGTTGTACATCGTTGGTGTCAAGTTTACTAGGAGGAATATAAATTGCCTTGGCATCATTAACTCTCCAAATTATTGTTTAATGTACTATTTATTGCAGTAACAAGGACAGGAAATAACCGATGGTCCGAAGTACAATTTGAACGTTGGTGGGAAATGTTGCACATTGCATGGAGGTGGGGAAAATCTGAAAATATTCCTCGACGAGAGCTGAATTCCCGCACAAGCATGATATCTGGCGCCATCACGAAAAAAATTGAGAATAAACCAGGAAAAGAAGTTGAAATAGTGCGGAGAGACAACTCGCAGATTCATGACTTGCGTCTCTCTGACTTGCCTGCACGGAAAATCGCCTCTAGTTCCGCAGTCTGTCATCAGGTGCAACAATCAAATATGATGAAAGTACGAAAAACGTCGAGTTTCACAGAGAACAGTCCTGCAAATCTCTGGCGTTCAACTATATGTTTGAGCAAACAAGTTATTTCCTGGCCGCGTACTGTGTAGTATCATCATCAATACTGTGAGCTCTCTAAGCTCCTAAATGCCATTTTTCGTCAAAGTTCGCTCTACCATTCTACTGGTCCGATTTTCATAACTTGAGCGGCTTTCGATGGATGATATTCTCTTGATGAGCTCTCTCTGTTCGAATTTGGGCAATATAAGACAAACGGTTTTCTTAATTAAGTGGTAAAGTTGTAAATTCTCCCATTAAATGTTCATAAAAAAAATGTCGCATGCGGTATAAATGTTCATTAATTTTCACAGTTTGTTCTGAAGATCTACCGAGCCGATTTTCAGGATTTTTGGGGCTAGCGATAGGAGATAGACCCTACATGAACCCGTTCTAATTAGATTACTCGCGGGCTAATTGTTGAAAATGATAGACAAAGCAATAGACAAAGAAGACATAGGGAGTATGGAACAATCTTATTGCTTGTAATGGATGGTTCTTTTAGACTGAAAATGAGGGTGGAAATGATGGACTAATTATATAGGGTTTCTCGTGGGTTACCGTTGGTTAGTCTATAACCTACCTTCGTCCATCGCAACTACCCGCTTCCACCGATAGGATCCTTCAATATCCCTCTTGTTTTCTTCGTCTATAACTTTGTCTATCAAGGTCAAAAATCGGCCCGCATAACTATATTTTGCAATTTATAAGGAACTAAAATTTCTGACTCAGTTTAGAAACAACGTATGTACCATTAGTTTCCCTGTGCCCATAGGTGTTTTTACAGGGGAGCAAGAAATTTTAGTTCTTAATTGGACTACATTTTGCAATTTGGAACTATAAATTCTAGCCAGGTTTAAAAACGACGTACGTGCCATTAATTTCCCTGTGCACATAAGTGTTTTTCCAGTTGAGCCAGAATTTATAGTTCCAAATTGCAAAATGTAGTCCAATTGCAAACTGTAGTCCAACTCACGAGAACCTGCAAGGCAGGTCTCGGATAGACCAAAGCGCCTTCTGGAAGTTGGGCTGTCTAGAAGCCAGGGGGCATAGCCTCTTCGTATACGACTATAGTTGGGGCTGAGATCTTTTCGAGACTGAGCATTGCAACGACGCGAATAGTGAATGAAAACGTGCGACTGCACCTGACACACATCAATCATTCATAAACTCTCACAATCAGCCGGGTCGGTTCATGATCAGTCAAGCAAGTCACGATGGCATCGATGCTGTTACGAAATTCGAAAAAGAGTCCCATTCTTCAGAGCCGCGCGTTCAACTGAGGAGTTAGATCAGATGCAAGGAAGGACGAACGCAGAGGAAGGAAAGAAAATTGGGGCACCAATGGAAGAAGAGGCGCTGTAAATATGGGAGAAGCTTTGATTTTTAGGAGCCCGATTGAGCAATATGGTCTGATCGCGATTACAACTTTCGATTTCGGCGGGCGATGAACTTTCGGGAGGAATAATATCTAGGAGTGGCGTGGCGTGCTTTGCGATAAGTCGATTGATCAACCGTTCAAACCTATGGAAAAGGATCGATAAACAGTGTGTTCGCAACGAATACCTCAATATCGATTCTTCACCACAGCTTCAAATGGAAAAATATCGATGATCGATCATTCACGCCTCTCCACTGAAAAAAATCTCTAGGAGGACCTTGAGACTGTGAGGTCAAAATATTACGAAACTGTGTTCAGGACGAGTAAGAAGTGTAAGTAAAGTTTATTTTTCCTTCAGCGTCAGTCAGTAACTGATAGTGATTGATCAGACGTAGTTCTTGTGTGATTTTAATATGGAGCTTAATTCAGATCAGGGAGATTGGTTAAAATCAGAGGAGGAATTTGTTTGTGTCATTAATGTTTTTCTTAGCGCTTCAGAGCAGATTTTTGAAACGCGTGAGTAATTTATGAAGTTCAATTGACTTGGCACAAGAAATTGCATTTACAAAATTCACACGATTTCCTCCCTTGAAAAAGAATGCCGGGATAACTGAAACCAAAAAAGATTAGACAGTTACATTATCACAAAGATGATACTCCCAGACTTTAAACCATTGAATTTGTCACTGCATTGCAAATTATACTGCAGAACGAATCTGGAAAACAACGGGAAAAAGGAAGCGAGAGTCATCATAGAGAAGAAACAATCGTATCATATCTTGCGACGAGTCTGAAACGGACAATGACAAAGTAGAACTATTTAAATAAGCTCTACCTCCTTTCCGAGAGTGCAGTCTCAAGGTCCACTTTTCATTATCATCAATTTCGGTTAAAAAAAGTAACACAATGTTTCTACAACGTCAGTTCAAAATTTTCCAAAGCACTAATTACACTGCACACACCGCTTTGACGATGCACGGTTATCTGCTCTCATAAGTAAAACGCCGTAAAAGCCTTCAAATGTTGCCAAATTACTTCTTTGAAAATGTTTATTTTTGAAGAAAGTTATGAATATTTTTCCTTGAAATTTGCCGACTTTTAAGATCAAAATACGGACGAAATTCCTGTGAAAAATAGGAAGAGAAATATTCACACATTTTCCTGAAAATTCGTGATTTGTCAAAGGAAATTTGGCAACTCCTGCAGGCTCATACGGCGTTCTTTATTGGCACAGCAGTGCCGTTCAGCGGTGCAGCCACAATCGCGTCGAGCAATGACGCCGTATGAAACGCCCACAATCAGCGAGGTATGCAACTTTTTCACCAGCTGGTGCGAATCAAATTGCATAGGCTTATAACTGAAGGCGTTTCTAAGCGATCGTGGTGAATGAAAATAGCTGAATAACTTGGGTCCTTCACCTTCATTCTTCTCGAACTATCAGATCCGGACAAGAACCTTTCCTTGCGTGACAGACCAAGGGCTACGCCCCCTGGCCACTACTCGGCTTTACCCCCAAAAGGCGCTACGCGGCCCCTATGAGTTGATCTTCATGGATCGGGCTCATCTAGGGGCTATCTCGCATTAGTCGCATCTATCGCTGCAAAAATCATTAAGATCGACCCGGGAGACTGTTAGAACGAACCGTCATAAAAATAAAAAAAAAAAAAAAAAAAAAAAAAAAAAAAAACATAGCTTAAATAGACAACATTTGGCAATTAAGAGCTACCATTTCTGGCTCATCCGTAAAATCACTTACGTGCATTGGGAAACAAATGGTACTGCGTTGTTTCTAAACTGAGTAAGAGATTGCAGTTCCAACTTGCAAAATGTAGTCCAATTGGGAGAATTCACAAATTTATCAAGTAAAATAAAAGCACCTGGGTCATATTTCCAAAATCTGAATAGAGCGGGCTCATTTAGGGACCATCAGTTGTTGATAGCCGCAAAAATTATGGAAAAGACCCGGTGGAACGATAAAGCTAACTGTGATCAAAAAAGAAAATTTAGGAGCCAGTATCATAGGTCTGATGGACTACTAAACAGGGTACGAAATTTTGCACCACATAATGAGTTTCCATACCGAAACTTCACGGAGAATAAGATTGATGTTTTAAAACTTTCAAGATCCATCTCATTGAGTGAAAAACTAGCGATTTTAATTAACGTCAATTTGTATTTTCCGCTTTTAAAAAACCGACGTCTTTCTGATACGTCAAATCAAGCACTACATTAATTTCTGTATTTCTGTATATTTTACAATGAGTAATAGATCCTGTTAGGTGACTTTTTTTGACAAATTTGGAGGTGCAATTAGGAGAGAATGGAAATGTGTAAGAAAAAAAAAATCCAGTTACTTGCCGAACGTATCCGTTATTTCAATGGCTGATTTAACCTACGTTTTACGTTTAAGCGGGATGTTCGGATTTACTTTTCATTTTGTTAACTACATGGACAAGTAATTTCGGAGGTTTTTTATATGTTCCAAATTCTGCGCGAAATTTTGACGAGAAAACACGTCTCTAGGAGGTCTAATTCTTACCACTGATCCATTAATCCAGACATTTGATGACTTGGGTCCATATTGATTTAGACGTATAATATAGAACTTTTGAGAATACTACGTCTCATAGTTTATTAATCTATTAAAACGGAAGCCTAAGTCCCATTGACAGTAATTCCGTACTTTAGAAAAATCCAGTTGTAAATCGGTCTGATCCTTCACTATTGACTAAATAAGTCACACAAGGAAATGATACTTGAAACATAGGCGGATGGTAACTAGTTTGGAAAATTACAGTATACCCGGGATTATATCGTCGTTCCTCTGACGTAAGAGCGAATCTTAATTTCCACGTGAGCCCTGTTTCACATATAAATTCATGTTTCCTAGGGCTCATACGGAAATTGAGATACCCCCTTACGTCAGAGGAGCGACGATATGCGGTCTGAGATGGGGATTGGCCGGTTTCGATGGCGGGAATCGGATGATTTAGGATCACGTGAAATGACGTAGAAAGCTGAGAAGGCAGGAAAACTTGCGCCGGGTATTTTGAGCTTTTACTACTTGAGATGCATGTATTGCACGTGCGCTTCATAGATACCGAAAATTGAAAAATTAATTGATAGAATAAAAAAGGAATGAATAAATAAAGCATCCGTAGATTTTTTAAGGGAGGACAACTTTTTTAAAGAGCAGATTCAAAACACCTATAATTAATTTACGATCGATAAAACTTAATTTCAACAATGAGCACTGAATGACCAAAGTCTGAATAGAATTTTGTAGAGAATCATGAGAATACTTAAAACTTCCGAGAGGAAACAAATTCCTTCTCAAAACTTTTCTGCTTAGTACAGACAAAAAAGAAGAATAAAATCTTTCTATAATATAATTCAGAAAGAAGGGCCTCTGGGCCTTCTATTAAACTATAAAACGTGTTCACACTTTAATTGAAACTGAAATTATGGAACAGATACTAGAAAAACCACTCACTCGCTCTCTTACTTCTAAATACTGTAACAACTTAATTAGAATTCAACTGATTTATAAATTGATCATAGTATCATAAATCTCACTTCAACTTTTAAAAAACTGGAAGCGTCATCCTCGTTGTGATTGATTAATGGCTCAATAACTCTAATAGCAAGTCATTCAATGTTCATTGATATGAATTGGTCTTGCGATAAGGGTGCTAGAACTTCAAGAGGTGAGAAGTGGCGTTTATGCGGATTTAACGACATCAAGACGTCTAATTTTCCCTATAGCGCGTGCAGACACGAGGCACACTCAAAGTTCATCACTCCGTTTCACAAATTGGGGTTTCGGGTGACTTTTTAATGCTTAGTAACCGTCCCTCAATGTTCCTTGCACTTATTTATTTTTTCATTGGCAGAAATTCACTAGATTCCGATTGGAGTGTACTGTTGCTTAGATTCAACGAATGAGGGATTCAACCAATAAGCAATAAGCAAACGTATCACTAGTTATTGCCCACTGGTAGTTCCCCTTCAATGCTGGCGGATAGGCAACAAACATGCCCCGGAGCTCGAATAGTTGCCTGATAGAAAAACATCATTGTCGCGCGGAATGATTTGATGTTGATATCGATCATTCAAATATAATTATAATTATTTGCCATTCAACTAGATAATTGTCGGACACGACTGTGAGTCAGTTTTAGGGTTTTTTGAGTGCAGACTTTGCATGCATCTGACAATAATTATTCACGAACGCTGATTGGTGGAAACCTCGAATTCTAAGAAGTTAAAAAATTGCAGAGAAATCTTGATCCTGAAATTAAGTTGAAGGTTCTCAGGCAGAGCAGTTTGTCTCATTTGGAAATTCCAAATAAGACAAACTGCTCTGCCTGAGATTTTCCATGAAAAATAAAATCTTGAAAATTCATGTGAAATACTTTTTTAAATTTCAGAAAAGTATGAAAAGTAGTAAAAAAGTAGTGAAAAATATTTTCCGAAATTAAAAGCAAAATTAAATGAGAAACGACTGGTTTTTGCTTTTTGGTGTTCCTTAGTGCGTGTTGCCGACCCAGACCCTGAAAATTGTTTAATATTTCTCAAAAGTATGTGAGATTTCATGAAATATTTCACGTAAATTTTCAATGATCCATATTTTTCATTTCATCCGTGCTACCCTGCCCCCGACTAGCTCAGTAGTTCCGCTGTTCCGGCCATGGTCTGGATCGCACTTAGCAAAAAAGGAACCAGCGTGATTACCTACAGTGTTTTCAAAATCGTGCCACTTCTTTTTTTCCTTTAAAAATACTAAATGAATTTACAGTATTAAAATTTACCCAATTACTTCCCATTATAATTGACAATTTTGTGGTGAGATGCAAAAACTATTTGCTATTTTGGGGGATTTTTTGGATGATTATCAAGAAGCAACATTTTAACAACCATCAGGGTGTCTACTAAAACAGGCTGGCCAAAAATCAGTACGTTTGCAGTATTTTTCCAGTCCATTTCCAAGAAAATCAGTACTTTTTCAGTACTTCCAATTGACGAAATTCGAAAATTTTTAAAAAGTTGAATTTCTCGTTCGAATTGCGACGAAAATGAAAAAATTCCGTACTTTCTCGCGAAATCCCGCACTTTTTCAGTACTTTCCGACCGCCCTTAACAAATCAGTACTGTTTCCGGAAATTCCAGACTTGTAGACACTGAAATTGCGCTGGATCCTTTTTGCTAAATGCGATGCATTTGTAGATTTTTGAAAAGTGGGTCTTACCTGAGTCGTTTACGCCTCTCGGCGAGTCCGAACATGTCCTTGTAGGAGCTGCTGCTGCTGATTATTCCGGTGGGCCCGTTGCCGGAGGGGAAGGAGTCCCTGTTCTCCCTCCGCTCCCGCTCGTCCTCCTCGGAGATGGTGTTGATCCCGTTCGGGATCTCCCCATCCTGCCCGTCGTCGCCCACGATGAAATTGACGTTGTTCGCCTTCTGCCCCGTCTCCCCTTCCATTATTCCAGTCCTCGCCAAGCCCGGGATCTCCCCCCTACCACCGTCTGCAACACACACAAACACAAAATACGTTACTCGTAATACTCAAATCAAAAGGATTACCAGACATGAGACGATTTAAATCATATATATTTATGGCGATATAAGAAGAAAACACTAGGAAGTGTCCCGAATACTGTAGAAATGGTGCTGAGTCCACATCATTTCGCGGGGAAATTAAAGCCAAGAAGTTCCAAAAAATTTGATTAGAGTCAAAAATAATTTTTTTTAACTCTAATGAGTACCAGCACGAAACTAAGGAGGGGGGGGGGAGTGTTCAGCTCAGGCAGTTTGCATTGGAATATTACTTTGGAGCTTTATTTGGAACTTCTTGGCTTTGATTTCCCCGCGAAATGGTGTGGACCCAGCACCATTTCTCCACCTTTATGACGATATTTATCAATTTTACGATAGAGGCTGCCGTGCGAAGGCTAAGGAAGAACGCCGCACAGTGGACCAAGTCAATTAGAGAGGTCGAACCTGAAATTTTTTAGCTAAAACTGCAAATTTTTGAGTTTATTTCGTCACATTATAAACTTAGAGGGGTGCCTCATGAAGAAAATTTTACGAGAAAGCCAAAGGGACTACTCTTAGAACTTCAAAGTTTAGTATAAACGGAGTTATGAGCGTATAAAGTTTCCACATTTTGTCCGACTTCTCCTATTGACTCGATCCACTGTTTGCCGTATGAGCATTCGAGAGTTGTCAAGTTTCCTCGAATAAAACGTGTATTTGTGAGGAGAGTTTTTCATAGTTTTCTTTGAAATTTTCCGATATTTTAGATTAAATCGCGAGCAAAATTGCCTGAAATTTTTGAGAGAAAAAATATTCACGATTTCCCGGCAAATTTCATTCTTTTTGAAGGAAATCTGGCAACATCTGGAGGCTCATACGGCGTTTTTCCTTAGAACGACAGCATGGGTTACCACGGTTGAGGCTGCGGTGATCGGGATCGAAGTACTTGTAGCAACGACTGTTAAATTTTTTTTTTAAAAATGCGTAAATTTTAAAATGAAAACTCTAAGAAACAATGTTAAAATGTTCGTTTCAGGAAACCCTTATGGGATAAGAGGCGGATTTGGGGGGGGGGGGGGGGGGACCAGGGTGCGGAGTAAAGAGGAAGATGCATGATATTTGGTGTTCCTTCAAGACGAATTGATTCGAAGCTGTATTACATTGGATGCTTTAAAAATGTGAAAATTTCCTGAAGGGAGCCCCCCGCCCCCCCCCCGTTTAAAGTGTCTGGATCCGCCAATGTTTTGGGTTTTTTTAGAAACAAATTTACGAGTAAAGCGGTACGCAAACTCAAGGATGAATAGAATAGCACTCAGAGTACTCGAAATTATGCGCGTCGCGCTTGAATAAAAGAGTGCTGCGTTTCGTCTCTAATCGCAAAAAAAATCACTGGTATAAAATTTGGGTCATTTTGAAAAAATTTTGTTCCAAACTTGGCTAGGGAAAATTAAACTTTAAAAAGATGCGATAAAAAAATTCTTCCGGTACCGGGAATCGAACCCGAGCCTCCTGGGTGAAAGCCAGGTATCCTAGCCACTAGACCATACCGGATCGGCGCAGTGGGGCGAGCTAAGACAGAGTTACGATTTTCCTCCGTAAAACGACTGTACAAACTGCGAGAGGGAATAAAATCCTGTTTTTTCAGGTTATCCCCAGTTCAAATGACGAAAATTCTCGAAATTTATCAATTTATAGCCTACCTGTACGGTGAGCTTGCCTGAAATTTTCTATGGTATGGAGAGAATGTATAACGGGGGAGGGCCCACAGGTATAGAGAGGGAAAAAAAAAAGACTCAAAAGTTCAGAAAGAAAAAGAAAACACCCGATGATTTTTCTTTAAACGGGAAAATTCATGGGACACCGGGAGTAAGGGGGGGGGGGGGGGGTCTGGACCACCGACTTCGTTTAACAATTGGGGGGCGATAGTTTCTACAATTAATTTCAAAATTTACCCTACACTGCTTGATTTACACTGGATTTGGGCGCGAATTCAAGGGGGAAAACTTTGGTTTTGTATTATTAATTATTTTACTCCAAAATATAAAATCACAAGAATAACGCGTAACGCCTGGGACGCGAAGCGTTTCGGGGGTTGGACCTCGATGCAGTCAGACTGCGTAATAATAACCGCTACTTTAATTTAAAAAGTTTCAAAATGTTTACAAACAAACCGTAAAAGGAGAATCTCAAGTTCGAAGAAAATTTCAATCCGTTTCATAAAATTATCAGGAGATGTTCTGTATTCCTTGACAATTACTGAAATGTTTCCATTACAAAGTAAAGTACGCGGGAAAAATTCGATGCAAATTCAGATGCGTGTGTTTCCACTCATGTCATCGAAATTCAAATCAGAGCACTACTGACTAGAAAAAACCCTCCAATGAGGCGGAGGCGGATATCATAGATTATATGTATTTTCTCAAAGTATTCACATTTCAAATAATACGCGACATGATAATTTCACCAAAAGATTTTTCAGTGTTTTAATTAAATTATGATTTTCAGTAAATAGAATTAATGATCAAACGATTCTACGATAAAAGGCAATGATCAATTAAAGGGCAGGGCAGAAGCGGAGCATGCTATTAGCATCAGTTAAAAAAATTCTTTAAAGTATGACCTGTTAATATAAATGAGCTTTCGTGAATATTGAGTTCAGATACTTAGCAAAGAAAAAAAATTATACAAATGTTAATCGGTATTGGAAGGAGAAAAATTCGTTTCAATGGCACGTTCTTTGATTTAAAATTGGAGGATTTTTGAAGGCTCAAAATGAATATTGAATAACAACCCCGTAATTAAATAAATTTTAAGATACAAAAATTCATACAACAAAATATTCGTATAGTTGTGCAATTAATAGTCGGTAATAAACACTCATTTTTTTCAAAAAAACAAATAACAGTAAATAAAAAATAAATTTAAAAAAGTTGATTAGAACTGGACACTTAACTTTTTTATTAATAAATCAAATGACACGAAGCGGCGGTAAAATAATAGCGGTGCGAACACTTTGCATTTTCGACGTAATATTCTCAGGTGCGAACGACATAAGTAAATAATTTGCATACGTAAAAAAATAAAAATTAGCGGAGCACTTGAATTCAATCGAACAAATAAGGAAATATAACACAACCGCGCGAATTAAAAAAACAGACCGAATCGCTAGGGTTAACGGCGGACAACTGACCGGGTCTCCGTTGTCGTTACTCACAATCAGTTCACGTAATGCGTGGAGTAGTGAGTAATCAGAAATTATTTACGTTGCTACTGATTTAACGTAATGCGTCAGGTAGACATGCGTCGAGAGATCAAGATATAAACACTTAGGCTGTTCTGCCGTGGTAAGCAAAAACGCGGTACGAGCATTTAGGCGTTACCAAATTTCTTCTGATAAAATGCAAATTATCTGGACAAAAGAAGAGTGTTTTCTGTCGAAATTTTCAGACAATTCTACTTTTAACTCAATTTATGGTATTCCAAAATCTTTTCGAAAAATACCAATATCTCTCAAAAATAAATATTCAATCAGGGATGATTTGGCGACGTCCGAATATTTATACGGTGTTTTTTCTCAAGCAGTAGTATATTGCAAGCGCAGAATCCACAGAATAGTCGTTATCGTAAAAAAATAACTAAAAAATTGAATCTAGCGGCTGAAACCTTGACTGCTAGCTCATTATAGCTTCCCAAATAATTGAATGCTCTTGCGTTTACCCCCCCCCCCCCCCCCCCAAAGAAAAAGAAAACAAGAAAAAGATAGTAAGTGTAAAAACCTGATACTTCAATATTATTGTGCACCCTGCGGTCCGTTAAAAGGCGTACATCCGAGGGTTCATCAGAAAATGAATTCGATGAGATCCCACGCGCAGTATAATTGGCAAAGTAATCGAATGATCGCGCAACGTGTGACTGAAGCCGAATTGTGATGAATGAAGACGGTGTCATTAAATAAATATTAAGGTGAATTAATCACTTGCATTGATCATGCCTCTCCTAGTTTTACTTGACTCCAAATCCAGCTTCCAATTTTGAACTTGCATGTGGCATTAAATCAAATATCTGTCTTGCCTACATATGCACTCATTTTAAAAGCAATAGAGTTCTTAGCTTTTCTTTAACTTCTTTGAAAAATTTCCTGGTTAGGTTTGGCAAATCCCTCATTTTCACTTTAAAAAAAAAATATTATCTTCAAATGGATATACCCTGACTTCCTGCAAAATTCCTTAAGTCTTCAGATTTTCATTTAAAAAAAAAAAAAAAAAAAAAAAAAACCATTCCCCGACTTATGCAAGTTTCTGTACAAGGAGGAAAAACTTCGTGCGTGAGACCCGAAGTTTAAGTCATATGGATCTCTGAAGTTTTCGGATTGAGCATCTGAACACTTTAGGTCCAGCTGCTGAGGTTTGGATCACACATCTGAAACTTCAGTTCTTACATCTGAAGTACTTCGGTTTTCACATCTGAACAACTTCGGTTCTCACATCTGAAGTACTTCAGATGTAAGAACTGGAGTTTCAGATGTGTGATCCGAACCTCGACAGCTAGACCTTAAGTGTTCAGATGCTCAATCCGAAAACTTTAGAGATCCATATGACCTAAACTTCGGGTCCCACGCACGAGGTTTTTTTCTCCGTGTAGAAGGTCGCAATTCTGCTTGCCTATTTTTTAGATATTTCAGATCGCTAGCAGCCCTTCCTACTATTCAGCTCAAACATGGTGCGTCTGGAATTCCAAATTTTTTTCATTGATATACTGATTTTCCTGATTTTCAAGGAAACACTCCCTTGCAAGAACCCCGGATTCTCTCTCGTTTAGCGCTAGATCCTCATGGAAAAAAGAATACTATCGACTTTTGTCACCTTTCGTCTGATTCTTGAAAGCCATGTCCACACGGAATTCAAATTTTATGAATAACTAGCCCCCTGACCGCTTTGCGGTCCATCCTCCTGAAGCGCTTCGTGCTTTAAGCCTTATCAGTAAATCTACGATTTTATACAACTAAGAAAGATTCAATATCCGAGCTAAGAGAAAAAAAATCCTCGAATTTTATCTTCAGTATCCCGACAAATTTCCCAATTTTCCCGGATATTTTTCATTCCCGGATGAATGAATAGCCCCGGTTTTTCCAGGTCCTCAACCACGTTTCAAGAGCAATTTTTAAAATCCTGCCGTCATTCCAGGGATCAGCAAGCGATATAAACATAACACGCATTTCATTTCAGGAGCATCGGAACGAAGAAGCAGAAACGGCACCGATGGCAAGGCGTGAATGATCGATTATCGATACTTCCCCATTTGAAGCTATGGAAAATAATCGATTCTTTGCGAACACCTTTTTTATCGATCTTTTTCCACGAGTACCTATAAATGGAAGATCAATCGATATATCAGAAAAAACGGCCTTGTCTCCACGGGACGTTTTCATTGGATTTTTCTCAAGTTTGAATCGCAGGAATGAAACTTCTGGGATTCTTCCCAGTTACCGTCTCCACGGGACGAGGCTCATACGGTCCTGCGACTAGTTTGCGCGGGAAGATAAATTAGATAAAGTCGAGTATTTAACCGGGATTAAAATAATAATTGCACTCAATTGACAATTAGACACATTATTTTAACTAAAAACTATGAACAATGGAGTAATCAACAAAATATCGCACAATTCGTTTACACTTCTTCTTCCTCTCTCAGTGGGTCCTGTAAGGGTAAAAGGACCATACTTGGCACTGGGAAAAATATTGATTAACTCAATATTTTTCCCAACTTCGTAAGTGGGATTTTTCCCGGGGGCAAATCTCGTGAAACGGCCCGTGGAGACAAGGCTTTCGCGACGCTACTGAACGGCACACGCAGAAATACGTGGGATTAACTGTCGCACGAGGATCCCGGAACATAGCTTCAAGATGGGCGCGAAATGACCCGGCTCTCCGGGTCGAGGACCAGGCGGCCGGTGCCGTGCGGCAAGCCTGGACAAGAATCAGACTGGTCGGCTGGCCGCTGCTGGGACGACTGGCCGGCCCAGACATCCTGATCATGAGTCACCTTGCGGATCACTTGTCTCTCATTGAGAGCGCGGTCGCCGGCGACGACTCGCGGTTCAGGAGTCAGGATTCCGTCGGGATTCCCGTCGTCCGTCGTCCCCATTCCAGATTAAGAAGCTCCGCGGGTGAGTCTGAGTCTCTCGGGAATCACGGGATGGAATTTTCACGAGGGAGTGGATGAGTACCTTCGTCGAAGCAGGGAAGTTCAATGACGCATGACTTTGACCTTTAAAGTTTTCGCGCTGGAGCGCCGTCATCCGCGGAATGATTATTACAATTTATAGACGAAGCGATAGTTGTTGAACATCGAATGTTGAGGGTCTGAAACTCCAAAAGGTCTCAATACACAATCAAATTCCCGAACCAATTACCATCGAAGTGTCGGGAGTCATGAGTCTTAAAATCATTAATTTGCTTAATTTTAAAATGAAAACTTGGCAGAAATGTTTCCTGTGGCAGGAAATGATGAAGGGTGGCACTCCATTCTGATAAGAATTTGACGGCCCATCAAATTTTGATCAAAGAGGACTGTTGCATGATGACCATCAGTCATCAAGTGGTCTACTTTGGTCACAGTTGGTTCGGAATTTGATCGTGTATCCAGGCCTGAAGGAATACGGATTTTTCGGAAAAACGACACAGTCTAACGTTAAGTCTTCAGAAAAAATCTTATTTTCATCCCAAAAACTTACCCTGAAAATATCCGCATTTAACTCTGGGATACCCTATATTTGTTTCGATAAAAGTCAATGGATCTGTTGCCCGTAAGAGCTACAGCTAAATGAATATACTCTTCACGCGTAAAATCGCACTAAAATCACGTTGGGCACGTCAATAAAGTCTGAAATCCGGGCCTTGGTGCGCATTATACGTAGTTTCTGACGCGCTTTTTCAAATTTCCCGCGTCTCCGGGCAATTTTTCTCAGTTACCATACAGGATGTGCAAACATTTCAAAATTATGAGTTGAATAACGCTGACTCCGCCAGATTAAATATTAGAGCCTAACACTAAGCGGAGCGGCGACGCACTGGCGCCTACAAACCTAACAGGGATACTTCACGCATTGCGCAACGCGTGAAGTATCCCTGTTAGGTTTGTAGGCGCCAATGCGCGTTCCGCGCTGGCTGCCCGCCTGCCGCGCCGCAGCGTGCCACGGCGCGGCGCTTGAAGCAACTATTTCACACCAGAGGTATTGCACAGTACCATACGAAACTGAAGGCGCTCTAATATATTAGGAATGGCAGGCATCCATCAAAAGTACGGAGCTTTCCTCGCAGAATAAACCAAGATACTACGGCCCAAAAAGAGAGCAGTTTTTCAAAAACTCACTAAGTCGTAGCATCCGTAATTAGTAACGTTTAGCATACACTTTATCGCCTGGCTGTTGCTTAGTCGCCATCGGCTATAAAAGGCTATAAGAAATTGTGTGGCCGGCTATAGAAGCTATTGGAAATTTTACAGCAGGCTGTAGGTCTATGGTATTTTGGAACACAGATTTTACTGCCAATTTTTACAAGGGTTTGCTTCCTTTTTATTTCTGCACTTTGCAAAATTAAAATCATTGAATAAATTAATATCTTACGCAAGGAGAGTTTATGACAAGAGATTGTTTGTTTATTTAAGTTAGGTCTCTCTCCGGGCAAACCTGACCGCCGACCACCGAGAAAAACTTCCCGGATACGCGGTAAATTTGAAAAATGGTGTTATAAACTACGCAGATTGCGCAGTAAGGGGTGGATTTCCAGGCTTTTTTGATGTGCCCAACGTGATTTCCGAGCGAATTTGCATTTATTAGGCATATTCAGTTGGCTGTACCTCTTGCGCGCAACAGACCCATTGATCTAAAAACTAAAAAATTATCATCTTTGCATGTGAAGATTAATGGTCTTGTTGTTGATGATGCAGAATTGCAAAGCGCGGGAGGAAAAGACCGTGCTATCTCTAATCTGCCGTGCTAAGGAAAAACGCCGTATGAGCCTTTAGACGTTGCAAAATTTACTTCGATAAAAACTGAATTTACCGGGAAAATTGCGGATATTTTTTCCAAAATTTTTAGACAGTTTCGTACGCAATTTAATCTGAAATATCTGAAAATTTCAAAAAAAAATTTGCATGAATGTCTTCAAAAATACGTGTTTTATCACGGGAAACTTGGCAAATCATGAATGTTCATGCGGCGTTCTTTCTTAGCACGGCAGCAATGCTGGCGTGCTAAGGAAGAAAGCCGTATGAGCATTCAAGAGTTGCCAAATTTTCTTCGATAAAATGTTTATTTTTCAGGAAATCTATGAATATTTTTCCTTCGTATTTTCAGAATCTTTGGTAAAATTGTGAACTAAATCGTCTGAAAAATTGGGAGGAAAATTTTCATAAATTTTCCAGGAAATTCGCATTTTATGAAAGGAAATTTGGCAACGCTTGAAGGCTCATACGGCGTTCTTTCTTAGCATGGCAGCAATGCCTCAGCCCGGTCGGATGGATGCTCGACTGCTTATCCTTTATTTACTTATGTACTCGCGTGAAGTATGAACTGCATTCTGCAAAGGTCTAATCCTCGAGTCAATATTAGACTGACGTTTGGATTTGAATTTATCAATGTTCCCCAATTGCATCGTAAAATTCCACAATAACAAGTCGTGACGCACACTAACAGAGACAGAGGTCAACGCATTGGAAATGTTCCGGAATCATGCAGCTTTTAGAGTCGATTTATGAACCACTAAATATTTTGTAGACTTCCTGGAAAAGATTTTGAGGAAAAAAACAATACAAAATTGCCTCGCAAATCTCAGATTTTCCCTGGCTGTCCAATCTAACATCTAAAACTTACGCAAGGTGAGAATTGAGGTGAGATAAATAAAAAGTCTTCAAGTTGAAAATCTTGCACACGTCAAGCTGATGTGAAGTAGAATAACGAAAGAGGAAGTTAAGGTGGCATTTTCTAAAAACTTGAGATACCAGCCATTTCGAGTAAACTCCTCGTGTGTTTACAATAAGCATGCCCTGAGAAACATAATGCACTTGCTGGGGAAAAAATTTGAACGCTAAAACTCATTTTTCGTCTCAATAGTCAGGTCAAAGTTCATATCAGTCGCACGCTTGCCATTTTTTCTTCCGAATCGTTTGCGTATGTGAAAAATGAGAGAAAGACAAAATTTTGGCCTTCAAGGATCGGTTAACTTATTCGCAAACTCGTTTCTAGAGCATCAAACTAGGGTGACTCAAGGGTTTCGCGATTGGGAGAAAAAATAAAGTCAAATGAAATAAACAAAAGGCGAACAGCCAGGGGAAAAACACTAGCATGTTTGCATACAAATCAGCGAAAATTATTCACGAGAAAATGAAAGGTGAAAACAAGAGAAAAAAAATGGTTTAAGTAGGATTTTATCACCGATTCCCTGTAACCTGTAAGGAATACTGAAGTACAATACAAAACCGATTTAGCTGGTTTGAGTTTTTCAATGGCGAAACGTGAGTGGTCGATCATCGATATTTCCCCATTTGAAGCTGTGGTAAAGAATCGATTATCAAGGTGTTCGTTGCGAACACCCTGTCTATCGATACTTTTTCAAGGGTTTAAATGACAGATCAATCGATATATCGCAAAGCATGCCGCGACACTGGTGGTGAGCTAAGAGTCAAGATCCGTTCGGCGGTGGGACTAGAACGAAACCAGTTTCTCAATTAGCGGCAGTGGCGTTGATACAAGTCCCCGACAGGAGGAAGAGAACGTGCGCTTTGGAAACTTAAAAAGGATTAGAAAAGAGGTTACACAATCCTCCTCGGATTCTGGTCCGCACGCGGCCTTCAAAAATCTGGCAAAAATCGATTTTTCATTCGCTAGGTCGACAACCGAACCGTAACCGTGCCGCCGCCGCCGCGGATAAACTAGTTTTACTTGCAGGAAACTTGCGTTTATTTTTAAATTCTTGAAGGAATTTCGACCTCAAGTAGTAAATGTTGAGAGAAAACCGCACGTGCGGCGAGTCCGACATTGCACCAAAAATGGAGAGAAAAACGTTAAAATTTTGAAGAAGGGAGACCGAGACGAACAAAAAACCAAAATTGAACGCAAATTCAACCAGAGCGTCCACAGATCCGGAAAAAGTACTGATTTTATGAGGGCGGTCCGGAGGCATTGAAAAAGTATGGAAATTCCGCAAAAAGGTCCGGAATTTTGAACTTCATGCCACGCATGTTCTTTTAAAACAGTCCGGGAAGTATGCAACCCCTTGCGCATTGATTCATGGTGTCGTATTTTCCCGCTAAATCGTGATTTTCCAACCGGATTCAATCAGACTATCGATGGGTTGCGAATTTCTATAATACATAAGGCATAATAATAGGCAACATAATTTTAGTCGTGATTTGCGTGTGAATTTCGAAATTTGTCGAATTTCGTCACGTAAAAGTACTGAATTGTTTTACTACTAAATTTGATGGGGAACTACTGAAATAGTACTGCAAAATTTCTGATTTTTTGCTGGCTAGTTTTTATGGAGACCCTATTCAATATAATAGCGAAAAATTTGATGATAACTTGACTCTGATAAACTTGGTGGTTCATTTCGTCAGTATGATGCAAATGGAAAATGAGTTGAAATAAGATGTGACAATTCTCGATACTATTATCAAGAAATATGCGTTTGAACGGATCGTGTTATTTTTGCTTTAAGAATCGCAATCACCATCAAAATGCGATTCTGCGACCAATGCGACCAGAGACAAAGAGAGACTCTCAACTGGTATCTTGGCCATGGTGGAAGTTTTTACTTTCGGGACTTGAACATTCAACTGTTCACCTACCTACTAGGTGCATAGTTAACAACGTGTTGAGCATTTTGTTTTGGAAACAAACCGAAGTTTGGTAAACTTGTTTGGCTCATTACGTCATCCGAAGCTTAGCACTCACCCAGTGGGTAGATCAACGGCCGAAAATAAGGAGATGGCTGTTCGAACTTGCTAAGGAGGAACACCATATGAGCTTTGAGACGTCGCCAAATTTTCGTCGATAAAGTACGAATTTACAGGAAATTTGTCGATATTTTTAAATCAACATTTTCGAATGATTTTGTACGCTGTCTAATTTAAAATGTCTGAAAATTTCTGAGGAAAATATGCATAACTTTTCTTAAAAATAAATATTCTATCATGGAAGGTGGAGCACGACAGGTGGCTTAAACGGTGTTCTTTCTTAGCACAGCAGTAATGCAGCATCATGATGGACCAGTTTCGCTGGACACAGAATCATGATTTGATGCTTGATTCTCGTGGATGAGCTAAAAATAGTAAGATTCGTCCAGACAGCAACTTCCTACCTTCAACATTAACCGAGATATCGCATTTTGAAAAATTCTGTTCATGACGTCATTCACCGCAATAGTGACATCCTCGGTTTCTTCCGCCTTGCTTTAATCAATTAATGAGGCACCCATTTGCACTGGTTACTCACCGTGAAACTCGGATGAAACCAAGGGTGTCACCACCGCGGAGAATGACGTCATACACCGATTTTTCAAAATGCGACATCTGGCTTAATATTCAACTTAGAAAATTGCTGTGTTGACAAATTTCATTATTTTTAGCTAATTTACAAGGATCAAGCATCAAAACACGATTGTATAACCAGCGCAACTGACCCATTGGGCCATTGGTCATAAGAAAAAGTTAAAGCCCGAAGAGAAAAAGTTAGGTTAGGATGATTAGGTTAGGTTAAGATGGTTAGGTTAGGTTAGGATGATTAGGTTGGTTTAGGTTAGGTTGGTTTAGGTTAGGTTGGTTTAGGTTAGGATGGTTAGGTTAGGTTAGGTTAGGTTAGGTTAGGTAGTTAGTTTAGGTTAGGAGAGGGCATCTTTTGGTCTTGAGTACAACAGACCCATACGTCCAATTTCTACCAAAGTCGACCCCAATCTGCGCAACCAAACTTGAGAATAAGAGGCGGTACCTACCATGGTTCACGTCATCGGAGGACAAATAATTCTCGTCGGAGGACTCGCTGAGGGAGCGCGCGACGTAGTCACTACATTCGGAGGCGGCCGAACCGGAACCGGAAACGGACGCCGAGCCGGAACCGGAAACGGGGACGTTGATGGCGGAAACGTAGTCGGAACCGGACGCGACGGACCCGCCGTCCACGGAGCCGGACCCCGAACCCGACTGGGGCGTCCCTGCGGTCACCGTTATCACCGGCGGCACCCGGGTGACGTCATCCATCCCTCCCTCGGGGATCTTCGCGTCTTCAGGGGTGTTTCCTTCGGGAGTGTTCGTGGGGAGGGTTTCGTCGCGCGAGGTGGAACCGCTCGCTCCGTCCTCTGCGGTTTTGGGGGTTTCGAACCCGGTCAGTCTTTTCAGGAAGTTGAACATTTTTTTCGGCTTCAGAGCTTTTTTGGTCCGCTTCCACTTTTTTGAGCTTTTCATCGAGGCGACGTCACGTACTCCGGATCGAGTCCGGGTCTCGCCCGAAAGGGTGCTCAGCGTGCCGGATCACTTCAAAACAAATAATGGGTGTTAGTAGAGACAGTTTGCGGGATGTCTCGAAGTTAAACGAGAATACAACGAAAAAAGAGTGATGCAGATTTAACATTCCGGATGTAAAAAAGTGTGCGAGAATTCACAAAACGCTGATTTAACAGCCACAACAGTTCCTAAAATAGCAATGTCAAGATGTAAAACTAGCTGCTGTGGAGGTTAATTCAGCGTTTTGTGAGGTCTTGCATACTTTCCATATCCAAAATGTTAAATCAGCATCTTTTTTTCGGTGTATTTACAGAATCTTTTTTTTTTCTTCTTCTTAATTGTGACGGTGTTGTTAATAAACTGCCAGAAAATTGCCTCTTATGGGTTCTTTTACACGCTGAACACATTTCTGACCTCAAACTGAAATTATTCTTTTCGAGGGGCTCGAAAAGAGGGGCTACACCTCTAGAGGGTAGGGGAGATTTTTTGGGAAAACATTATGTTGAACAGAGAAGGCCTATTTCGATCCCTAAAATAGATTCTGAAAAATTCGCGTTTCATTTTAGGGCATCCTGTAGAATTTCTACGTTTGCTCCTTAAAGTTTGAGATACAGCCTAAATTAAACGTAGTATGGAACACGTTAAGGACCACTTATTTCTACGAGAGAATCAACGGCAGATGACGTAGTTTCTGACAAAACAGTTGGTTCCTTTCTTCCAAACTCGGATTGAAAAATCTCAGATATATTCAAAACATACTTAGCATGAGCTGTTTTAAAATTAGATATTCTAAGCGTGCGTAAAGGATATCTCACCGATTCCCGGTCTAAAATGTAAATATAATCCACATTTCTTTCATCATTCAGTCAATTCATCTTAACTTTCTCGGGGCCAAGAAGAAAATATTGATTCCATCGAGATTAAGCGTAGATAGTTCTACATTAGGGTACCCTATTTTCATTCATTTGCGGTAAGCTACTTTATAAATAAATCAGACACGGCAATCAGTTCCGATTAAACCTGGATTTGCCCGGACAAATCCTCTCCAGAATGTGCTGCACGCTAGATCCGTTTCGTTGGCAGCGTTCACTCCTGCGCTGAGTTAATCTTTGGCTTTTCCAGAGTTCCTGGAGCAACGCAACTCTTACATCGTGTGACTCATGTGAGTCGGTCTAACTGACTTTAAAAAGTCCACAGCAGGATATCTGAAGAAAACTTTTCGGGATTTATACAGTATTTTTTCGGTTCGGTGATCTTGTGGTACATTTCCGCGATAGTAAAACAGATTAAGTATCCGCATTGGGGAAGAAATACGGTATGCTATATGGTGAACTCCCAAACCACGTACCGTGGTATACGACGTTGCAGACTTCCTGTCATTCTTAATTTTCTTTTAATGGAAAACCACCCGAAGTCAATTTTTAAAAACGTCTATGGTTTGTCTTCTCTGTGCGAAGAAAATTCTGAGAAAACTGCGAGGAAAAATTTTGATTTTTTTCTCCTTTGAAAAAATAAAACAAGAGCGGAGATACGTGGTTTGGAAGTTTCACCGTCGATATACTATTTCCGCCATGATTTAAAGTCGAGCATTTCAGAATAAAAATGATTTGACTACATTTTCCAAAACGGAATTATTAATTCAGAATTATTTATAAAACATCATTCTGCATGGTGAATCTAAAGGCACTTACATTGTTTCTAAAATGAGCAAGAGATAGTAGTCCCTTATTGCAAAATGCAGCCAAAAATAGAATTATGACAAGATCCTCTGAATTTCCACACATCTTAGGTATTTTCGAGCCCACCTCAAAATCAGCGCACTCCCCTGGGTCTTCGGATCCCCCCCCCCCTTACTCCCCGATTATCTTCGGATTTTTCCGGGCCTTTGAAACTTTCCTGGCATTTTCTTGTTATGAAGATTTTTACAGGTAACAGACGGGTAGCCTGGTCTACAAATGCAAATCAAACCTATGTACAATGTCAGTCCTTGCCTCGGGAGATTGGGGGGGGGGGGGGGGGTTTCCAGGTCCCTTTAATTCCCGGAAAACCACGGCTTCGAGCGATGCAAACTAACGTGACCCGGACCGCGTCTTTACATCAAGTGTGAATTAACGACAGCAGTAAAACCAATGACATTTTCCTAGCTACGAAAACGAGTTTGAAACCTTCGAATCCGTAGCATTTCGACGTCGACTCGAGGGGAAAACTCCTTTCTAAAAAAACAAGTTCAACGCAGAATGCAAATAATCTGTTTAACGGTGGAAAACTAGTTCCACTCCACCGCCAGACGGAAAAAAATCCACTTCGGCGGAAAAAGGGAGGCAGGTTACGTTTTGCCCTTGCATGGCCAGGAACGTAGTTTGATCGACGTTCAACGGCATTTTGACCTTTAAACGGTAAATGAGCTCAAAAATTGTTTTTATAGGATTTTCTCGAAATAATGCTGCACTCTTCAACAAAGGCGTGAATGCAGGAGAAGTAGTGGATGGCAAAATTTGTTATTAGACGTCAAGGTTGCTAGGTTGTGTGATATGATGTTTGAAATGGAGGAAAGTGCTGATTTTTTAATACTATTTGGTAGTGGCAATTTCGCAAGTTGGCAACGCTATTTTCCTCCACTTTTAAGTCCATTAAAAAGATCGATTTTAGGTGAGGCAGATTACGAGTATCTAACCGAAATTAAAATAACTCTAGTTTTTTTTTTTATTGTTTTTTTTTTTTTTTTTTTTTTTTTTTTTTAAAAAAAAAAAGAAGAGAACGCAGAAGTTGCGAGCTGCATTTAACATTTGACAAGATTGTTACACCAATGGAATTTTTTTTTTTTTGGAAGATTCTTGTGTCTGCATCTGCAGCGAAAAGTTTAGAAGCGATGGTACACGAAAAACAGTGAAAAAATAGTGGAAAATGGCAGTTTAAAAGGGACGAAAAAAGTAGATATTTAGTTACCCAAGGAATCAAGGTGTTAAAACTTAAAAGGAAGTGAAAAACTTCGGAGAATTGAAAAATTGTTCATTCGAGAACAGTATTTTGCTAATCGATCGGGCTTTGTCTGCATTTCCATTTGAAATCTAGATTGCGATTTTCCGTGAATTTTTGCTTCCATTGCATTTGCGTTCTTTCTTGCTTTAAGTATGTAAATTATGTTCGAAGTTAAAATTCGCGGAAAAAATAAATTTAAAAAAAAAGAAGATTTTTCTCTCTACGGGATAAGTATCTCATCCAACAGCTCAGCATTACCCTATGTAAATTTCCATGCAGTTTTGTCTGAGACACTCTCAATTCACCTCTGAGAAAAGGTGATGGTTCATGACTGCAGTGTATGAAGTTTCCTTCTAAGCATGGTCAGCCGACAAGATGACGAATGCGCATTCATTATTCCCTTTTCTCAAACACCGAAAGCGAAGACTCGCATCCCATCATTACGAATATTGCGTTAAATCGGTTGAAGACGCGGAAGGAAGGATGGCCAATTTTAATACATGCAGCTATCGAAGACAAAAATACCCGCCTTTTTTCCCCGACCCAGAAAATGATCCAAGTGCAATGGAACGAAGTTTGCCAAAATAAGCTGAACTACGCATCAATTGCTGCCTAATTTTCTCTTAAGTTTAATTTTTTAAGAATATAAACAAGCAACACTCTGACTTGAAGTTTTACAAAAAAACTCTTCACGATTGATGAAAAATTCACGAAAAGTCTCAAAGAATTCATAATTTACTTGCCTTTAAAAAAAATCAGACGAAACTAGGCAACGCGAAACGCAATTAGGCTGATTTTTTTTAAAGCCATCCACTTTGACTTCAATTTGCAATAAGCTCATATATGCATCGGGCAACTGCTAGCACACACGTTGTTTCTAAAATGAGCTAGAAATTATAGCAATTTCTTATTGCAAAAAGCAGTCCAGTTATTAAAAATGTATTTTCCTGGCGCCGAACTATCTTCTGAACACATAATACGAGCGACTATCAAAATGAACCTCTTTCTTGTATTTAAGACGCAACTGATCAGGTATGAAAAACAAATATGACCGTGAGGTTCTATCTCGACTGAGTATTTTTTACATCCAAACGCATGCCTCAGTCTGAACAAAAAAATTGGTTGGTGACTCAACTCTCGTAGGTCATGGTGAAATGTACAAATGAATGAATGCAATGCCGAAATGCAAAATCGCAGAGAAAAAAAAATTGAATGTTTACTGATGACTAAACTGTTCGAGTATGTCTTTTCCTCTATACCGCTTTACTTAAACGCTCGTCACGAAAACGTCGCAAAGTCACGTTTCTTCTTTTCTTATTTTTTTTCTTCTTCTTAAAAAAAATAAAAGAATCATCAATAATACATTTTTATTTAATTTATCGACTGCATATGATTAAGTAAATTATTCTTCAATAATCGACGATCATTTTTATAATCGCTGAATTCAAATGAAATTTAATTACATGCTAACACTCCACAATTTCAGTAAAATGAGTTTCAATGCCTATTGTAAAAAAATTACACATTGTTTTCTTGGCAAAAGCTAGTTTTTCATCTATACCAAAAAATTTTATATTAAGAGCGATGTGGGATACAATAAAAAAATACGGTCCGAGATCGATGCTCTTGACAATGTCTCAGGTCCGAGTCCGGCATTATGGACGTATGCAATGGTGTAAGAAAATAGCTACTTTTCGATGTGAGGCAGCTTAAAATCTTTGCTAAGTCTTCTTTGTTTGATGGTAAGTGCATCATAAAAATCTATGTCATGAAAAATGAGAAAGATTTTCTTGTTAAAAATGGAACCCTTTTCTGCAATGCATACGAACAGAAGAGCGAAAGTTCAAGTGACTGTTTCTTTCATTTGACCGTAAAAAAAGATAGGAAAAAAAACTGGGTATTTGGGATTTATTTTTCATTTTTCTTCCTACCCGCGAGTAATTCGTAGATGTATTCCAATTGATCCTGGGTTAAAGAGTTAAGAATACTCACAATCGAGACAGCTGAGTACTTAAACTATCTCACCATAAGAATCCGGCATGATACAAACAGTTCCTTTGCGCTATTTAAAGAAATCCACTTTTTTCAAAAATTTACTTCGATGAAAAAAAAGCAATCACCTTCAGAGAGAAATTAAAAAATCGCGATAGGTTGTATGAAGTAGATAAAAAAAATCACTGGCACGCGTTTCTTCGACCCAGAAACGGCTTTTCGGGCCGACACTTGGTACCTTCACCGCACTATAGGTAACTTCACCCAATATTTCTTTTTTTTTTAAAAAAAAAATAAATAAAAAAATCGAAGCTGTAACAAAGAAAACTTGAGGTACCTCGGCAACAATCGAGAGAAAATCGTCGAAGCGGCGACCACCGCTAACCCGCTCGAAACACTGGAAAAAGGAGAAAGGCGCGCGGAAAGGGCGTTGGGGAAAAACAACTGTGATGAAAAAAGAACAATGGTGGAGGGGGCAGCAAAATCACCGACCGTTGGGGATCGACCACGACGCGTCGATTCGCGAGGGAAAGAGCGAAAAATCCAAATCCACCACCGGGAATCCAACTCCCCCGCACCGGCGAGAAAACTCGAAAGACAACCCGACGCGACGCGTAACCCCTTGACACGCGGCTCGACGCTTGAGTAATCGCGCGAAAAAAAAATCGAATTTTCATTCTCGCGCGGGGGGGGGGGGCGTGGCGGGGGGGGGGGGGGGGGGGGTCGCGGGGAAAAATTGGGTGGCTGAAATTGCGGACTATCCGGTTTGGGCAAGAGGTGAACCGGAGGGTCGACCGATCCGATCGGCATTGATAAACCAGATCTGCAGGCTCGCGGTAGTCGCGGATAGAGCCGAGCGGCGCGGCGGCCTAGCCACCTCTACGCGACTCCATTCCCAAGTGACTGGAAAAAAAACGGAGTTTTTGCCGGTGTCGCGGCCTAGGTTCTGACACCTGACAATGACCGCGCCGAGACGAAGTGCCCTCGTTTCTCGACGGCCGAAACCGTGACGGGGTCGATTTTTTCGAAATTTGGCGCGGACTTCTGAAAATATACTAAAAATTAACCATATTCAAAGACTAACTTGCATTTTTTTTGTGGGGGGGGGGGGGGAGGTTACATTTGAACGCGTTATGATGGTTCTACCCTCAATTGATATACATTTTGCGATTCGGAACTACAGTTTCTAACTCGGTTCAGAAACAACGTATGTGCAATCGGTTTTCCTAAGTACAAAAGTGTTTTTACGGATAAGCCAGAAGTTGTGGTTCCTAATCGCAAAATATAGTCCAATTAATCCCTCCCAAGTGCAAGTGAGTCCTAAAACGTTGTTAATATTTTACGTTTTCTTGTGCGGACTCTCGCAAAATGTGCCGAAAAATTGCACGCGAATGGAGTTTCCCAGTAAAATTGGAATTTTGGCGTCTTTCTGGAGGTCAAATAGACCGCGATGAGTACTGAGCAGAAAGGAACCAAGTCACATCAGCTATTGCCAAATTAACTGGGCAATGTAATTTTGTACATGAAAACGATTGTGCGGATTTTTGTGCAAACAGTGAATTTTCCGCATGGTGAGCGGCAAATTCCGTGACATTTTTCAAAAGAATCCGCACAGGCGTTCTCTTGTAAAGAATTGAATTGCCAAGTAAAATTGCTGGCCCGTCACGGACCCGATTTTTACCTGGATCCCGGCTCCACAAAAAATTCCCTGACTTTTCCCTGATTTCCCGGTCGAGGTGCACTCCCTTACTTTCCCCAATTTCTCCAGTTGCTAGCCACCCTGTGCAGAGCCGCCAAACAGTCAAATTGTAGAAGTTTTTAGAGAAAAAAGGGTTTTTTAAATGGGAAGGTCGTTTTAAAAAAATGGGAAAGCTAGGAACTTTCTGCACCCCCACGAGCATCACTCATCAACCATCGAAGGATTCGAAGGATGATCATTAATGCGGATCCCAGAAAAACAGAAAAGTGGGGTCTAGAGAATTTTTTCTCCGATCATTGATTAATGTTTTACGTAGCTGTGATTCCAACGATCAGCGAAACGCGGCGCGGCGGCGCTACCACCGAAAGCGAAAGCCGGTTGCACTGATGAGTCCGGTCCTCGGTGGTTTGGTGGACAACCTGACCTGAGACATGAACGCGTGCACGCTACGAAATGAGTGACCTTCCTTCCGGTCTCTCCGCGCCATGTTGTCGAACTTTTGGCTACAAATGTGCTACTACAAAAAAACGAGCGGGAAAGCCCTTGTACGTTCGTGTTAGAGCAGCGCTCAGCTGTTTTCTGAGTAGGCGCGTTTTCAAGTTCCCCGAGGAAAATGAGCAACGTTGAGTGAAAGAACTCGCCTCACCAACGTTTCAACAATCAATTTCGAGAAAAGCACACTAACGTTAAAAAAATAAATTATAGAAAAACTATTAACGTCCTTCGCTCTTTGATAACAGAGGTATTAAATAAAGGTATAACAGATATTCAATTTCTTGGGGGAAAGGTCTCCGCTATTTCTGCCGAAAACTGATAATGAGTCAGTACCGTTGGTTACAAAATCTTATTTTAATGCTTGATTCTTGGATATTAGATGAAAATAATAAGCGGAATTATAAAATTCGCGGAAGAATCATTCCGATGTTGCTACGGAAAATTCTGGCTATTTTATTTTAGGTCACGAGAATCAATATTTTTATGAATATTTTCCACAAGAAGAAAAAGAAAAAGGTGAGCGCTTCTTGCAATTGGTCATTATTAGAAACAGAACGAGGTACCGCGGTACCTTGCCGCCGGACATTGAGACGTGGATGATGACGACGCCTTGATAAAACTATTCGCACTTAGTGGATGTCCGGGTTGCATACCTAAAAAATGAAGGCACTTTGCCTTCGTAGCCCTCGCTTCGCTGGCGGCGCAGTTCAACGAATCTGACCAGAAGTTATTCTGAAGAAGAGAAGAGCTTTTTCAGAGCAAATGCTACGCAGGAATGCTATTAAGGGCCGCCATCGAATCATGACGTCGCAATCGTTAAAAATTAGGGAGTGTTCATTCTGGAGGAACAGTGCGTTCAAACTGCTGCTCCAGAATTGTTGACAACTTCCGGATTTCGTTTTGATTCAAGCGAAAATCCGATTGAATCAAGAGTATTTTTTCTTGTCAATGTTTTCAAGAGTTTGGACTCTAGATCCAATGTGGGTTTTTTTCCAGTGAATTTTTAATACGTTAAAATTTTTCTGATAGGAAGCCCCAAATTACACATTTTGGGATAAAATCCTTCAAGCTGCGGTAATATTTTGTAGAATTGGGAACATTTTGGGGACAGCTGCAACCTTCTCGTTCCTCTATTCATGAATTCAGATCAAACATAACGTTCTTAAACTCCTCACTTCTTTTCTTAATTTGAAGATCTATACTTTAAAGTTTTATGATAAGATATGACCGACCACGCAAAAATGAGACGTCGTGCGCACTAGGGAAATATTCCAGAGATATGTTTTCGAAGTTAATATTGAAACATCAAAGGTTTCCGATGGAAAATACTGTCAACAAATGGACTAAATTTTGCAACATGGAAATACTATATGTGGCTCATCCATAAAAATAGGTACTTTTATGGATGAGCCGCATATAGTAGTTCCATATCGCAAAATTTAGTCCATTTGTTGACACTATTTTCCATCGGAAACCTTCGATGTTTCAATTTAACTGCATAGAGAAATTAGTGGCACATATGTTATTTTTAAAATGACTCAGGAATAGTCACTGGGTATTTACTACAAAATGTGGTCCGAATGTGCCACATAGTAAGTTGCCAGCGGTTTCGTTTGTTGTCTAGTTAATGGAGGGCACAAAGCTGAACTTTCATCTGACAATAAATAGTGAGCACTGCATGAGATTAAAACTTTAAAAATAGCTTTTTCTCTGTAGTACCCTCTCAATGAACTGCGAACTTCAACCGGACACAATTCCGGTTTGTTTCGACATTCTCGACGATTTTTACACCGAATTGTTAATAAGACATGCCTGAAGGCAGGCTTCCATATCATACTCATGGAGTGAGATAAATATAGTTTGAAACAAAATTTTGCGAAATTGCAACGAAAAGAACAGGGTTGCCACAGAATTTAGAAAGTGAAATTCCCTGACATTTCCCTGACACATTTTGGTGAAATTCCCTGACAGTTGAAGACATGCCACATGAAATAGTTTTCGGGCAAAATTTGTTGTTCGAAACGTTAAACCCATTCTAAGAGCAAATAAAGGTAACCGAACAATTTTTCCCCGACATTTCCCGGTATTCCCTGACTGTGGCAACCCTGAAATAAACGACTCTCGATTTGATCCCCTTAAATAGATCGTTTTCGATACATCAAATAGGTGAGATTGTATCGATATCGATTGGTTCAACATGTAAACATAGCCTCAAAAGTCAATCGAGTAATCTGAGGAAACGGGGTTTTTCTGATAGATTTTTGATTCTTATGAGTACTAAATGGCATCGCAAGATGAAATAGTTAGGAATTTTCTCACTTTCAGCTTTTCCGACTGAAATCCTGAGAGTTTTGTTTGAGGTTATGTTCTATTCTTTGGAACCAAACGATACATCGAACCACTATCGAAAACGATCTATTACGTCCGATTCCAAGTGGCGAAGCATGGTTCCGCGTTAGGAGCGGGCAGTCAACTTCAACTTGGAGCTTTTGAAACGTAACGTCGCCGCTGCGTCGCGTCGCGGCGCGCTGTCAGCTGAGCGCAAGGTCACGCCAGGCGTCGATTCGACAATAATATGACCTTTCGGTGGTCAAAGCCTCACCGGGTCGAACGGCGGGCGATGCAGACGCGAAAAAGATGCTGCTCCGGCGAAATGTGCCGCCACCGTTCCGTTTCCCGATGATGTAAGATCGACACAAACGCGCTTGCGAAATCGCTCACCCGGAAAGCTCAGTTTGAGGTTGATCGGTAAAACAAAAATAAATAAAAGGCTCGACTTGGAGACTACGTGGATGACAACATTTTTTGCAATTGAAAGGATCAAATTTTAAATAAAAAATTTCCAAAAATAAGCGACGTTCATGATTCTAATGGAGAATTTGCAAGGAAAGTATTTATTGCTCAGTCTGGAAATGCATATAGCGCTGATTTCGTGGTATTTTCTATAGTGTTTATCTGACATGGGAATTAGTGAAAAAATAGTTGTAAAAATGAGAAAATGCACCGCTTAGTGACGTCATCTGGCGGCATTTCCCATTTGGACGTATTTCTGCCAAACGGAGACTATGTGCATTTAGACATGAGCCCTGAGACCCATAAGAATATATGCATAACAGGGTTCACGTCGTAATGCATATAGTTCCGTTTGACGGAAATACGTCCATTTAAACACACGTATTTCAGTGTCATATCTTCTCTAATAATTGTTTCAATTTATGACTGATCAATGACTGCAAAGATTAGGATGAAAAAGGGACTCTACAAAAGTAAAATTTTAAGGCAAGATTGTAAGCCTTTGACTGAGAAGAACTTCTTCTGAACACATTACGAGAACCATGCGTCAAAAACGCTCAAATGGACACAGCAATTTGCATAATTTTCGAACGCAGAGGGTACAGAGTAACATTTCTTCGTCCTTCAAACACGTCCGTGGTCGATCGAGAATAGCGGACAATGTAAGGGGAGCGATGATAAATAAAAACTGCTCGACCTGCCGACGAGATTGTACATAGTGCTAACGGCAACAAGTGTGATAACCTTTCGTTAAAATAAACCCACCTCGCCGTTTCGCACAACCGACGTCACAGATCAAATTAACGATGCTATATTCGATCTGACGATTTCCTGATAACGTCCGACACGCTTGCAAACAAGGCTCCACGCTTCTCGAGCAGTCAAATGCGGGGTCAACTTTGAGGAAGCCGTTTGGCAAATCGTGTCTCAAAAGCTATGATTCTACGATCAAAATAGGAGCTCAAAATGAGTGCTCGGGTTCATTATGCAACAAGGGAGCTATACCAGATTTGAATTTGGGAGCTCAACACATTCGAGTGTTGCAATTGTTGCATAGCTCGAGAGAAGAAGGCGCTTCTCTTTTTTAATCGACATCCATCGATGGAATATCGAAGAATAGTGAAACCCGCAGAACAGATCGCAATGTTCGTTCGGTAGTAATGTATAAAATTTGATGCCCTGCAATTCATATTGCACTTATTTTAAGCTCCGGTTTCGATCGTGGGACAGTAGCTCATCAACATCTCTAAAAAACGGGGGTCAAAATCAAAATGAAGGGCAAACTGTAGATTCAGAGATTGATTTGGGGGAAAAGAAAGAAAATATTTTTTAAAAAAAAACAAAAATGGGAAGAGTTAATAACTGACAGGGAATTATTGAGGTTTCTCTTCCTTCGAAAAGAGCGCAATTTTATTTTCATGTGAGCTCTGAATAGCTCGTGGGTTTAAGCGTGACAAGACTCACCTTAAATTTTAGCAACTTTTTTATTGACAACGATTAAGGGTGATTATGGTCCCATTAGGACCTGACATTAATTAATTGCGACGCTGCCATTCCTCAGACCCCCCCCCCCACCCTCCCGGAAAAGCGGCATCGATTTCCTTCTGAATAGTTGAAGACCATTTCTTGTTGAAGGAACATGCAAAATCTCCGGTATTTCCAGAAAGATTATATATAGGCTGAGCCATGATTGTGATTTAGACTGCATTTTGGAATTTGGAACTATAAAACTTGGCTCTTCTGGAAAAACACGTATGCGCATAGGGAAACTAATGGCACATACGTTGTTTTTAAACCGGGCTAGAATTTAGAGTTCCAAATTGCAAAATGTAGTCCATTTAGAACTAAATGACTTTTTGAATGAATCTTGCTCTACAGTATCTAAGATATCATCGATGCGTTGTTACTCATTCAAGCATTTTTTCTTTGGTTCAAATTAGCAAGTTGCACCCACCTGGCAAAGCAATAGTGTGGTAACATTTCCACATTATTGCGAGGGTAATGTCAATAATACCTTTTACATTGTGACAACGCTGGGAAAATATTAATAAATAAACAATATTGCTGAAAGATGTTTTGTTCTCTATTCTATCTTTACAATGTTTGTCACACAAACTAAGATCGATTATTTCAAGCCAAATCTATGTGACCGCGCGAGCGGTTGTTCAAAAATGAAATTTATCTCGATTTAAGGGCACAAAATTATCAGGCAATTGTAACTAAAAAATCGTTCGAAAAACGAATCGCTCAAGAATTGAAACGACGCACATTTTAGACATTTAAAAACGCATTTTCTGCTTTTTCTCACAGAGGAAAACATAATTATTAGTTATATGATCAGTATACATAATCTTTTTGGCCGAATTTTCAACATCTGTCGATACGAGTGAAAGGAAATTCACAAAAAATTCCGAACACTTGGCTGAGTGAACTGATTAAAGAATGGGGACCTTTTAAAATGCTGATAATGAGATGAATATACAAATACATGCCATCATTTAATCAACAATATTGCTACAATGTTTCCAAAGCATTGCGGCGTTGATGTTGTCAGAGCATTACCGCGAAGCCTACATTGAGAGAAGAATCCCGGTAAAATTACCAATTCCAATAGCTACCTATCATCATGAATTCTCAGTAATCTTATCGTGTTCCCATTCGATTAAATTGACCTTCTTTTTTAAAAAAATGGAGCACAGTAAAATCAAAAGTGGCAATATTACCAAGAACGTGGTATAATTAACTGTAAAAGAGTGTAAAATTAACAGAAAAATTTGGTGAAAATTATCGAGAACACGGCAAAATTACCGCCAGACGGTGAATTTACCGAGGATTCCTGATGACCGGTTTCTACCGGCAAAATAAGTAATTTCCCGGTTTTTTTCTCTTCTCGGTGCATTTGCAGGGTGAGTATGCAAACGGGCACAGAATGAATTATTCCCAACAGAATGAAACCACTTACTGATTCAATCAAAGTTCCGGAAACACAATATCCCACTACAAAATCCGAGGATTTGACATTGGGAGCTGAGTTAGAAAATCGCAAAGATCTCGATTCGGAACCGGGAACGACTGAAATCCGTCACAACGAAATCCGAAAATCGGGTTCAGAGGGAACGCGGCGGGGCCCGGGTGTTTTTTTTTTTTTTTTCGTTTTTCGGGAAAATCGGGTAGGGCGAGAGCGAGAGACCGTCCGCGCGTAAACAGAGCACAAACTGAGTGGAAAAGGAAGGTCCGCGGGTGAAGATGGAATTATTTACATTTTCGTGGACGGATGACCGCTTTGCTCTTCACCTCCGCAAAGGTCGCCGCGGATTTTGCTGTAGGTCATAAAACACGCTAATCGGCGATCGGCAGCCACCCCCCCCCCCTCCTTCCCGAGCGAATAAAATACTGATTAGGGCTTTGCACTCGAGATTTTGCGTCTGCCTCGTCGAGAAAAAAAAGTCGCGCTCTGCGTTGAAAACAACGGGAACCAGGGACGGATCACCACTCTCCCCTCCGCACCGCTGCCGTGCTAAGGAAGGAACGCCGTATGAGCCTTCAGGCGTTGCCAAATTTCATTTGGTAAATCAAGAATTTTTGGGGAAATTTGTAAATATTTTTCCTCTAATTTTTCAGATAATTTTGCTCGCAATTTCACCTAAAGTTCCTGAAAATTCCGAGGAAAAATATTCATAGCTTTCCTCAAAAATAAATATTTTATCAACGGAAATTTGGCAACTCTCGAATGTTCATACGACGTTTTTCCTTAGCACGGCAGACCGTCAGGGCGGTAGGGCGATTTTTGAACTTCATAGACAAAACTATAGATAAAGAAGTCAAAAGGGATTCGTAGGAATCCTATTGGAGGAGGCCGGCGCGGCGGTTGCAAAGAATCGCATTCGATAATGGTTCGATGTATTGTTTGGTGCAAAATAATAGAACATAACCTCAGACAAAAATTTTAGGATTTAAGTTGGAAAAGCTGAAAATGAGAAAATTCCATCAATTTCACTTATCATTGCCATTTCATACTCATGCGAATAAAAAATCGATGACAAAAAACCCGTTCCATCAGATTTCTATATTGGCTTTTGAGGCTATGTTTAGATATTGAACCAATTGATATCGATACAATCTCGCCTGTTTGATATATCAAATACGATCTGGACAAAAGAGGTAGGTGATAGACAAACCCTAAAGTTAGTCCATTATCACCCCCTTAGTCCATGAAAACCACCTGTTTCAACCAGTAGGATCGCTCCATACTTTCTGTGTCTTTTTTGTCTACGTTTGGCTTGGTGGGAAAGTTCTTCAGAATCGTCACAAAATTTAGAAAATGAAATTCCTTGACGTTTGACGATTTGCGGGATGGTTAAAAATCGCCACTACCGAAGCTCGCTCAACATGCAACATTGTTGTCAGGAAGATGGAACACATTCTAGAGAGCGAATAAAATTTACGTAACAACTTTTCCCCTTACATTTTTGTCATTTTCTAAGACATATCCCGACTTTCACTAACTGTGGCAACTCCGGTCCTAAGAAATTGATTGCAATCTCGATCTCGCAACTCGCCCGAACTCGAGAAATTTTCTCGCTCTCCAAAACCGTCATGAGAACGCATTAGCAAAGAATTTTTAAAATTCAGCGCGATTTTCTATAGGTTTTTCTTCTCCAGTCTTCTCTTACCACAAAAAAAAGAAAAAAAATTATCTTGCCGAAAAATGTCCGCCCCTGAGCAGGGACTCGCATGCTCTAGCATATTCTGCACCTCTAGCCACCCATTGGACGTATTTCTGCCGAACGGAACTATGTGTATTATGACGTGAGCATAATACACATAATTCCGTTTGACAGAAATACGTCCAATTGACCATGCGTGCAAAAAATGCCTGCGGATCGAGGCGGACTTGAAAAGATCTCAAAGCAAGAGGTAGTTTTAGAAGTTGTGGAGCAAATCACTCATTTTGCCGTGGACTAAGACGTATTGCAATGAAATTTGGAATATCGACTATTTGGCCGTGCGGCAAAAATGCCGGATTGCGGTACACGGACAGCTCTTCGGATTTGTTTGCATTCTTGGAATGGGCTTGGAAGGAAAACACTTAAACACCTAAAAACATATTTATATTGAGGGAAAGTAAATTAAAAAAATTCTCCAAAAACTCGAGAATTTGACACGATTTAAAAGTTAACTTTGTTCATTCAAGACTTAAGACGCACGCAGCCTTGGTCAGTCAGCACTCCCCTCGCTGAGCGCCCAGGCCGATTCAATTTTCTGACCGCGCGTTCTGTTCCTCATTATACAAGATCAATCAACTTTCGTTTTCCTCAGTGGCGTGGCGTGCTTTGCGAGGTATCGATTTATCTGGCATTTAAACCTATGGAAAAGGATCGATGAGAGGAGTGATCGCAAGGAACACCTTAATAATCGATTCTTCACCATGGCTTCAAATGGGGAAATCGATAATCGATCATTCACGCCTCGCCACTGGTTTTCCTCTTTGGAACAAGCTGTCCAGCACGTTTTAATTCTTCTAGTGGACCTCTATTTCCTCATTATTCAGTCTCCGACGAGGAAAAGAGGCCCACTTTAAAACACTTGTCCAATGAGTAAAACACTAGGGGGCTATGCCCAGCCCCATATGCGCCCCCTCCTCTCTAAAGCTCCCTCCGCGGGCACCTATGAGTTGGACTACATTTTGCAATTCGGAACTATAATTTCTGGCTCATTCGTAAAAACACTTATGTGCGTGCATGGGGAAACTAATGGTACATACTTTGTTTTTAAAGCGGGCCGGGATTTATAGTACCTAATTGCAAAATGCAGTCCAGTTGATAGAAACAGAGCGGGCTTATCTAGGGACCATCTCCTATCGGTAGCCGCAAAAATCATCAAAATCGGCCGGAAGATCTGTCGAACGATAAGTGTGACAAGATATGAACAATTACAATGTTTAAATGAAGTATTCCTAACTTCATCTCGCAATATACAAGAATTTTGGGCAAATTTTCAAAATCATGCTGAAATTCATATTTTCCACGAAGACTGCGGTTTTTGACATCTTTGACGGAAAAATTTAAAATCCCTCACGCACTGAAGTTTTTTTCTCCGTGCATTTTGTGATAACGTACTACAAGTAGAATACACAACCGGTGTGAGGGAGGAGGGGAGGGGGGAATCTTGTTATTTTCTTTAATAGTTTTCATTTTTTTACATATTGATCCTTTTTCTGTTGCCTTTACAATTATAAGTATATGTTTTATAACTATCAGTTTTACTAATGGATTAAAATTTTGCATAAATTATACTCACTGATCGTTGACAGATCAACTTCATTGCTTTCTATTTTGTTTTTAAATCTATGACATAAGGAGGGGGCCTCCTTTCTTTGAGGAGAGTTGGGTAACCTAAGAGCCTCTTAATTTATCGTTTGGATAAGGAGTTGACTCGAATCGAGGTGTTAGGAACTAGACTGAAATTTTGAATGCCAAGATCAGGATGTTAGAAGCGAGCACATGTACCGACGAATCTGACCTTGGTCGGTCGACAAGGTAGCTGGCTTAAATTACTTACTTACGTCGCGCCGCGCCACTACTTTATTCAGATTTACGTCTCGCTTAATCCAAGAGCTGCAGCGCTGGTTACGGCTCAAATCTAGACTCGATCCGCCTGGGGGCAAAGCCCTTTTTATACCCGCTTCTGAGGATACGAAGGGATAAAAGATAGATAACCGCATGAAGAAAAAACTTAGAAACTGGGTACATGAGCCGGCTCAGTGTAGTAGCCGCTTCTCGGTGCGGAAAACTGAACCCTCAGCTGCGCAAACCTACCCTTTTGGTTAGAAAAGTCGAAATTCGGAACCGAATGCAGAGTTCGCCATAATGGGGGGGGGGGTGGGGGTGGTGGTTTACCCAAACTTAATGTTTCGGTCTCACCGAGCCGAATGTCGGTTACGCCGCTTGAAGAAGTCGGTTTGAGCAACTGAGGGTTTCACCAATCGAAATCTCTGCACGGAGGAAGTTTGGTTCATCTCGAACACCAAAGTTTTCAATTCAGGTGATTTAAGTTGTCGATCACAAAAACCGAACTTTGGTTCAGCTAACCGAAATTCGGTTTCCAAGACTGAAAACTTTGGTTCCGTAAGCCAGAAAACTTTAATGTTCAATACGAAAAGAAGTTTTTTTTCTCAATGTGCAGTGCACTCAACTGAAGAACACGAAATATTCTGATAGGACCGAAGTTATTGATCGAATAACCGAACCGCAAAGAGTGCTCAACCGAATTGAATCTATGTGAACATACTTTAACCGAATTGAACAGCCCTCTCTATCCCCTTCATATGTGTACTTCCTCTGGCAAAACGGAGATATGGTGAAACCTAAAAAGGACACTACGCTAAACTGCTTAAGTGAACAGTTGGGGTTACTTTCATTTAAGACTATAAGTTCTGGATAGTCATGGAAATCAAATAAATTCTCACAGGGTGAGAGACAAAAAAGCAAAGCAATGCATTACTTAGAAGTTATCATGCAATTATATCATGCGAAATTAGAACAGAATAGCATAGCATAATTTAAATTTTGACGAAGAGCGAAAAATAGATTAAAAAGCAGAAAATTGTTCCCAGATTCCGAATATTTTGGCCTGCCTTGCGAGAAGCAAATTTGCTATCTGGGAAGGTTTAATCCAATACCTTGTGAGTAAAATAACATGTCATAGGTATAAATCATCATTATTAGTAAAGTAAATAATGCGTTAAAAGTAGAGATAAACAGATGCTCTTACATTGCTTATAGGCTGCTCGGGGGCCATTGCCGGTGCCAAAATTTATAAAAACCCGCTTCTTCATTTCCTAAAAAATCAAGAAGTGGAAACGTTGGAGCATTTTGTTCTCCTTGGATTTGTAACAAATGATGATCAGTCGTTCAATTGAGCCGAATCCTTCCCTGCGACTGAAATTTTGATGCCGAAAAAATGATCGCTGCCTACCGTGAAACTAGATTTTTCCCATTTTAAATTAAGATCGAGAAAGATGGAGTCTGAGGAGTTTGATAGCTTAAAAAATAAGAGAGTTTACCACAGATTCACATCACCCAGTGCTACCACAAAGCTAGCTTTCCAAGACCTTGATCTAACTACAGAAACACATATCTTGATTGCTGAGTTTCAAAATTTGTACTCTAGTGTAACACATTCAAACTTTAATTAATTTTAGTAAAAATTGAAGATTTTCATCAATTTAATTAAAAATTGAAAATTTTCACAATTTAATTAAAATGGAAAATGTTATGGAATTTTTACAGGATACTTTAGGTGACGAAAAATCACACAACGTTCCAGCAAATACTTTCGGTTGATCATCTTTCTCTCTAGGTCACAAAATTTTAAATTTTTGTAAGGAAAGTTGAATGTATGGCAAATCATGACACATATTTTTCAAGTTATAGCATGAGGAAATGACGTGGGAAAGAACAAAACATAATGTGATAGCAGTGGCGTGGCGTGAATGATCGATTATCGATATCTCGCCATTTGAAGCTATGGTAAAGAATCGATTACTAAGGTGTTCGCTGCGAACACCCTAATAATCGATCTTTTTTCATAGGTTTGAGTGGCGTATCAATCGATATATCGCAAAGCACGCCACGCCACTGTGTGATAGAGTGATAGGGGCAAGCAAACGGTGCAGTGATACCTAAAGTAAGAAGTTTCGCGCCAACTGACCCACTCCCACTGCAATGTGTTTAGCGCAATGCGAGAAGTATTCATACAGTCTTGTAGGCGCTAATCTGCGTTTTAAGTTGACCGCACTGTTTGGCGCAATGCGTGAAGTATTCCTAAGGTCTCGCAGGCGCCGATATGCGTTTACACCGGTCGCACTATTGTGTTTGGCGCGATTATTCGAACTCGCGTTAGAATAATCGCGGCATCGACTAATGGGGCTTAAAAGGCACATGTTGTGTTCCGACGCCGTATGAACATTCCAACGTAGCCTCGTTTCTCCCAGTAAAATATTTTCGCCGAGAAAAGTTAGGGAAGTTCTCTGCGTTCGTTTTCTTGGATCGAATGGACCATTTAACAAGGTACGAATTTATAAACGCTCTGATAAATGATTCTTCACCAGAATTTCACGTTAAATACAACTCGCGCAACGAAAACTACTGAGATCAACTACAATAACCTTTATCAGTGAAAGCACTTGGATACGGCGTGCATTTTCCGTCTCTTTGTCGAAAGCGAGAGAAATCCTTGTAAAACATTTTAAGAGTTTAAAGGGGGTCCTTCGATGCCTCCTCTCAATGTAAGCAGCGGGGCGATTATTGAAACTGATAGACAAAGCGATAGACAAAGATGACATAGGGGGTATAAGGCAATTCTATTGGTTGAAATGGGTGGTTCTCATCGACTAAGGGGGAAAATGATAGACTAACTGTCGGGTTTCTCGTGGGTTGCCGTTACTTAGTCGATTACCTACCTCCTTTGTCCATTGCAACAACCCGTTTCCACCAATAGGATCCCTCCAAATCCCTTTTGTCGTCTTTGTCTATCGCTTTATCTACCAGTTTCAATAATCGGTCCGCAGGAAATGAAAGAGATTCAAAACGGAACCCGCGCACTGTGCGTGTCGATGAACTACTCGCGGTTAATTAATGCAAATTCTTTCGGACTGGAATGAGAAAGGACAAGTTCTAAATTCCCACCCTCCGATCTCAAGCCGCAAAAAAATTGCGGTAGATTTAACGAAGAGAAGAAAACTGAAAGTGAAGAAACAAATTCCAGTCAGAAATATTCCAGTCGAAGTCAAAAACTTCCGTAAATGTGTCATTTCATTGAAATCGCTTTCTTCGGGTGGGAAATTTTGTTATGACGTCATGGCGCCGTTTCACGTTTTCAGATAGTTTCGTTCGCAATTTTATCTAAAATATTTGTAAATGTCGAGGAAAAATATGCACAGCTTTCCCCAAAAATCCGTGTTTTATCTGGGGAAATCTGGCAACTCTCGAATGTTCATACGGCGTTATTCCTTAGCACGGCGGCATGAGACTTGATGGCATCGATCACTGATTATGATTACAGCTTGTGCATAGTCATGGTTCACATCGTTGAACGTACATACACCAGCAGCGCTTTTTAATACCCATTCAGTGCGATTGTTCAGACCCTGCTGTATGGAAATGATTCATTGCTCAATTCGATTGGTTGCAGTAAAGACGTTTTTTCAGCGAAAGAGGGAGTTCCCTACCTTCCAATGAATGAAGAATTTGCAGGTGTCATAAATTTTGTAAATTTCATCTTTAAAACGAAACTAGCTAGGAAAACTGGGTGCGAGGATATCCTTGGTTTCTAAGTTGAACAATTATTGGAGAAAATATGACAAAATAACCTAATCTGCTAAAATACATGTGTTTAAATGGAAAATGTCGCCATATGACGCCCTATCGCGTCATAAGTGATTCATACATGAAAAAAAACCTATCTGCATAGAAAACGTATTGGCATGTGTTGTTTCTGAAATAAATCAGAAATAGTGATTTTTCATTGCAAAATTTGGTCCTGGTGTAGATAAAATTTTTCAGGGTGACGAGATGACCGATTTTTAGAATAAACTTTTCGCTTGAAAGTTTCTTAACTTTATAAACTTAGCGATCTCTGAATTTGTCACGAATTCTTATTCGAGACCAGTATCAAGTTGGACGTTGTCTTTTATCTGATCATCACTCGCTTTTGTTATTTTTTTCGGCTAAACTAACTCGTTAGTTGTATCATAAATAGCACAATAAATTGCTGTTATGCAAAATACTGTTCGTGTATGCCATCATGCTTACTTACTACTAACTTTATTATGCTGAATAATTAAGTCATCTGTGACGGCGCGTCCGTTTGACCACAAAAAGCCTCTAATTAACGACGAAATAAACGACATCATTGGCAAAAAACTAAAACATTTAATTATGACTGCAAAGCGAGCTTTGTGAGAAAATTTGGTTCCAAAACTTATCTTTAGCTCCACAGCATAAGTTTATAATTTTCAAGGGCATGTATGGGCTCGCTACGATTTCTAAACTTAAAACTTCGTTCTCCTCCGAAGAGCACGTAAACATCACGCACATCTTATATCTGACGAACATCGTTTCCAAGATGAAAGAAAAAAATTTCAAAATTTAACATTTCCACTAGAAAATGGTACTTTTATAATGAAATAGTTGGTCATTTGAAACTAAAAATTCCACGGATTTTCCTTCTGGTTACACGCAAAAAGCAGCAAAATTTTGAAGAAAAATTTCATAAAGGATATTGTAAAACATTCAACTGTTCGAGTCAGTCAATTTTTCGAGTTTTTTTTCCTTCGTCTGGAAAACGAGCAGCAGTTTCTCAGTTGAACTTCGCTCAATTTTCCGGACTTAAGGTGATTCGATGGACGCCATATTTTGTGTCAGAACGACGTGCGATATATCGCATCGATTGGCTCTATTTTTTCAGCTACTGATCATTTTTCTCGAATTTTGAGATCGCAATTCTATTGTCCGGAGACTAAAGCACTCACTTCCAATTTTTACAAACAAATTCAAAGTAATGAAGGCGCGGTTTTTTTAGAGGGAAAATATGACATTCGAGTGCAGTTTCGATATCTGTATCGAATGCTATGTTTCTCTCTGAAAAAAAACCATGCCTTTATTACGTTGAATTTCTTTGTTAAAATTGGTAAGTCTCCTGACAACAGCATTGCGATCTCAAAATTCGAGAAAAATGACGAGTAGCTGAAAATATTGAACCAATCGATGCGATATATCGCATGTCGTTCTGACACAAAATATGGCGTCCATCGAATCACCTTAAACTTAGCCCCCCCTTCCAAAGATATTATCTCCGAGCCTGGAGGAAATATTTGTCATATTTGGCATCTATGCGCTCTATCAAAACACCACAAGGTGATCAACCTCACGCCCGATCTTCGGTCGGCGATGATCGGGCCCCCTACTGCCGTGCTAAGGAAAAACGCCGTATGAGCCATCAGAGGTTGCCAAAATTCCTTAGACAAACCACGAATTTCCTGGAAAATGCTTGAATATTTTTCTGACAATTTTTCAGAGAATTTTGTTCGTGTTTTGATCTAATGTGTCTGAAAATTTCTATGAAAAATTTTCATGATATACCTTAAGAATAAGCATTTTCTGAGGGTAAATTTGGCAACGTTCGAATGTTCATACGTCGTTTTTCCTCAGCACGGCAGCCTAGTTCGGCTATCTTGGCTTCGTTACAGTATGATCATACCCGTACTTAAATTTGGCAGAATGAAGTACTATGTGTGGCGCGCCACGGCCAACGAAACAAGCTTTCCTGCTTCACTTAGCGCCTGAATTTTTGAGGTGGCTGAGAATTTTAAATTCGAAAAGACCTACGATGTTCCGTTTTTGTTCTTCTTTTTAGAAAAAAAAATTATTTATTCGGGAAAAATCTGGGGTCTTCCAAAGCATGGGTTCCGGGTGCAGCCAAAATGTAAAATTCAACACAGAAAAGGGGACGAAATTTTCGGAATCGTTCAAACATTGGCCAGGATTTCTATCATTTTTAATATCATCGTCCAAAATTTTCAAACAGAGTCAAAAATACTGTTTCCGAGTAAGTATCGATACATTGAAATCAATAACAAAATGGAAGCTGTACTTTAGACTTTACTTCGAGATTTTGGAAGAAAATTGTCGCCACGAATACCAATTCATCATAAGACTGAGATTCCGATTTTTTCAAAATGATCCACCCATAGAGGAGCATTTTGGTCTTGATTTTCGCGTTAATTAGAAGAAAAATCAGCATGAGTGAAATTGATTGACCCAGCGACAGACAAAAAAGAAGGAATGTCTATTGTATCCTGTGGCGAGGCGTGAATTATCGACTATCGATATTTCCCCATTTGAAGCTACGATAAAGAATCGATTATTAAGTTAAGTAACACCCTGTGAATGGAGATGTTGCATGTGTGAGGAATTTGCGATTTGACTGTTGATTCTGAAGTAAAAGTTCGCGAGAAACACGATGGTGCCACTGGTTTTCTCTGGAATCGACTCCCAAGCTCAAGAAAAGCTCTTAAGTTGAGGCCAAAATGGAGGGGTATCCTACGCTATCCTGAGAGTCCGCCTCTACATCAAAACAAACTCTCCATGCAAAGAAAGGGAGCAAATACATTAGCAGTGATGCCGTGTTTTCAGTTTTTGAGTCCTCAAATAAAGTGGCAGCCCTGTCAATGTATTTGCTCCCTATCTTAGCATGGAGAGTTTGTTTTGATGTAGAGGTGGACTCTCAGGATAGCGTGGGATATGCCCTCCATTTTGGCCTCAACTTAAGAGCTTTTTTTGAGCTTGAGAGTTGATTTCAGAGAAAACCAGTGGCACCATCGTGTTTCTCGCGAACTTTTACATAAGAATCAATGGTCAAATCGCAAATCCCTCACACATGCAACATCTCCATTATCGACTGTCGAAATTTCCCCATTTGAAGCTACGATAAAGAATCGATTATTAAGTTAAGTAACACCCTGTGAATTGATCCTTTTCCATGGGTTTAAATGGTAGATTAATCGATTCATCGTAAACACGCCACGCCACTGACCCAAAGACGCGGAACGGAGAGATTTTTGATGATTTTCGGGAGCGACGCGGCACCGATGACGCGGCTTCTGGCGGGCTAATAAGTATGGATATTATTCCTCGATAACTCAGCGAGCTCGTTAATCGGAATCGCACACGCGAAAAAAGCACTCCACTCATTACCAACGCTTCAAGAGCTATTACCCTATGGAATTAAGTTCCGGCCGACGGATTTGAGAGCTACGTCACGAGCTCTTGACATATTCCTCCACTCAAAACAAAACAATGACCTCAAAATCTTCACTTACGATCGCACTGCCGTGCTAGGGAAAAACGTCGTATGGACCTTCAGGCATTGCCAAATTTCTTTTGATAAAACACGAATTTCCTGGTAAACTTAAGAATATTTTCCTTCCAGTTTTTCAAAAAAGTTTGCTCGCAATTTCACCTAGAGTCCTCGACAATTTCAAGGAAAAATATTCACATCTTTCCTAAAAAATGAACATTTTATCGAAGGAAATATGGCAACTCTAGAGTGCTCATGCGACGTTCTTCCATAGCACGGCAGTATAGACGAAGGAAGAAAACGATGGAGTGACCATAGGGTCTCTTGTGGGTTGCCATTGGTCAGTCTGTTACCTACTTCCTTCATCCATTGCATAACCACCCGCTTCCACCAATAGGATCCCTCCGTACCCCTTTTGTCTTTTTTGCCTTGGTAAAAATTGGCGATAGGCGCTGCGTTTCAAAATACCATAGGAGTTCTTATGGCCGACTAAAGACGGCTATAGAAAATCACATAGCTGGCTGTAGAAAGCGGAGCAAGTCATATAGCTGGGCTATACGAAGCTATAAAAAAGTATACAGTCGGGCTATAGTTTCTATCGCCGGGCTTTACTTTTTATCGCCATTGGCTATAAAAGGCTAAAAGAAATTGTGTAGAAATTGGTGTGCTTTGGAAATTATTAAGTTTTTTACGGAACTACCCTAATGTTTACAAAACTCACATTATATTTTCTTTTAAAACACATTTTTTTTCATCAATTAAAATGAGAATAATCCATACAGAGTGTGCAAACATTTGAGAATCATGAGTTGAAAAACGCCGACTCCGCGAGATTAAATATTAGAGCCTAACACAAAGCGGAGCGACGACGCACTGGCGCCTACAAACCTAACTGGGATACTTCACGCATTGCGTAATGCGTGAAGTATCACTGTTAGGTTTGTAGGCGCCAGTGCCCGCCCACCGCGCCGCAGCGTGCCACGGCGTATGAAGCAACTATTTCACACCAGAGGTATTGCACAGTATCATAAGAAATTGAAGGCGCTCCAACATATTAAGAATGACAGGCATCCTTCAAAAGTACGGAGTATTCCTCGCAAAATATATCAAGATACTACGGCACAAAAAGAGAGAGGTAGTCCAAAAACTCACCAAATCCTAGTATCCGTATTTAGTAACGTTTAGCATAAACTTTATCGTCTGGCTAATGCTTAATCGCCATTGGCTATAAAAGGCTATAAGAAATTTTACAGCCGGCCACAGACACTATTGGAAATCTTACAGCCGGCTTTAAGTCTATGGTATTTTGGAACACAGATTCTACTGACAATTTTTACCAGGGTGTCTATAGCAGTGGCGTGGCGTGCGTTGCGATATATCGATTGTTATGCCATTTAAACCTACGGAAAAGGATCGATAATCAGAGTGTTCGCATCGAACACCTTAATAATCGATTGTTTACCATAGGTTTAAATGGCAGAACAATCGATATATCGCAAAGCACGCAACGCCACTGGTCTACAGTTGCGCGTATCGATTTCAATAATCGGCCCGCTGTCTTCCATAAAACTCAATGCTTTTCGGAGCTCATGCGAAAATAGAGATACGCCCTTCCAGCAGGGGTGCGATGAAGTAACCTGAATAAGCCTCACGCAGCTTTTTGCTGCCTCTTCTCCTCTAATTTTTTATTTATACACAATTTTTATTGCACAACGGGAACTCTGGAATCATCTCCTAAATAGGATTCTGTCTTTCCTGAGCGGCAATGGTAGACATTGCACAAGCAAGCATCTCGCAATGAGAGAGAGGCTGAGAGAACGTGAAATTGTTCGCAGGCGCAGGGATACGACTATTTCAACTTGAGGGATGGTCGGGCGGTATCATGAAAGATTGAAGGCGATTTGAAAAGTTTTCATTCCTTAGCCGTAAGTTCTTTCAAAGGGAACCTCCAAGGTATGAAATTAAAGGAGCGCGTTGCATGTTCTCTTTTCAAAAATTGATGAGGAGAACGAATCAAACTACTGGAGGTCTGGAATCAACTCCTTAACGTGATTGGAATTAACATTGGTTAAATGAAAAAAAATACAAATGACGTCGTTCATATGGACTGCATTTTGCAATTATGAACTATAAATTCCGGCCCGGTTTAAAAACAACGTATGTGCCATTAGTTTCCCTATGCACATAAGTGTCTTTTTCACGTGAGCCAGAATTTATAGTTCCAAATTGCAAAATACAGTCCATATCATCTAACTCCTATTTGATCTGTGTTGAGAACATTTGTTGATATCTCGTTCCGGAGTTGATATCTGAGCTCCCCGTTGTGAGAATTGTTTTTACGTTAGATTTTGGATTTTCTTTATAGTTTAGACCTGGTCTGATGGCCCTTTACTGATCCCTTGATTTTTCAGGTCTCGAAGTTTAAATGGACGGCATTTTGCACTTTTGAGCTATAAATTATGGCTCATCAGAAAAAACACTTATGTGCCGAGAGAAACTAATGGCACGTACGTTGTTTTTAAACCGACCCGGAATTTATAATTCCTAATTGCAAAATGTAGTCCAAATGATGCGAAGCTACACTGTACTTGAATGTGGCATAAAAACGCTAACAGGGTAAGATTGTACCTAATAATATTCTAAACTTCGGACAGAAGGAGTGTTTTTAACAGAATTTGAAAAAGAAAGAAAGAGTTTCGACTTAAAAGTATAGAATTTTACGAAATTTTTTTTCAAAATGAGTGAATCACACTCTCTCCTTGTAAGTTTACTTTGTTCCTGATATTTTGTTTTTCTTATTCTATAATTTGATTTGTTTTACCGAACCCGGTAAGATTACCCGCAAGTAAATAGTTGTATTAAAATTAATGAGCATATAATTCTCGATGATCGGTAACAGCCGGGAGCGCTGGTAACTTCACCGGTTTTTTTCCTTCTTGAAGGCACTCATGAGATCAAGAAAGTGCGAAACCAGTTACACGCCAGAACACAGCACCGTACAACTTCTTTCATAAGTTACAAAAAACCGAGCGCATTTGCCTCATTATATTTTTTGTGCAAAATTCTCTGCAATTTTACCCAACTTGAGAAAGGGAATCATTCGTAGTTACTCGTGCGTGAATTCTAGTGGAAAAGAAAGGATATTTCATCATCTTTTCCGTAAAATTCCGCGCTTGCCGCGAATTGCATTGACACACTTCGCATGGGAAGAAGGGAAGCTGTCGTAAGAACATAATTAGGAGCGCCTTCGTTGAAATTGCCGAGCAACTATTTTAACTCTCCGGAGATCAAATTGCATACCCGCCGAAATGAAGGATCTTCGAAAGCGCTCGGTGCCCTATGGCCTGACAATTCACTGCGGGCAAGACGCCGCACGCGCCGTTGTCAAGCTCATTTTAACCTCGAGCAACTATTTTAACTCCCCGGAGATCAAATTGCATATCCGCCGAAATGAAGGAGCTTATCTACTTTGGAACTGATGATATTGACCTGATTTTCTAGAGAAGTGGAAACTTGATTCTTAACTTGTGTTAATTTACGGCATGGAAGTCTAGGTCCTTATTTGTCTCTCGAAGCCTTCGTTGTAGATAAAACGAATGTAGTACATATTTTACAAAAGATACATTCGTGGTTTTGCACATTAAGAAAGTCCGCTGATTCGTTAAAAAAAAAAAAAAAAAAAAAAAAAAAAAAAAAAAAAAAAAAAAAAAACCCGCTTCTTTCTGAGTATAAATATAAGCGCTGTTTCATTTGAAATCCAAGTTATTAATTCAGATTATATTCTCCCACAGGGACCACACAATTTCTTTCACCGTTGCCAATTTTTGTGTTTTTTTATTGCTATTTGTCAAGGAGCTGAAGACAAAATGAGTAAAATATATGAGTACATGAGTGATATATGAGTGCTCCTTTCACAGAGGTGGGAAAGATGGAAGACTAAGAGAGATGGACAGGTACTAAAATCCAACCTAGACAGATATTTGTTCGATAGTGACAAAGCAAAATTAAATTTTGCAAAAATCGATTATCTTGATCGAAGATAAACAGCGATTCGATGTTGTAACTTCTCCGAGGCGGGGGGGAAGGTTAAGTGTGGAGCTGTATGCAAGCTCTGAGGAAGTAACCGTCTAACAGATAACGCCTAGGTAAGCAGAATATTTGAAATGCCAGAGAGCATAGAGCTCGATTTGTTTGGAATATACGATTCCCATTTGAAACTGATCTTACAGATGATTCATGAACGCAAAGAACGAAGAATTTTCTGTTCCTTCCGAAAACTAGTTTCACGATAAGCAGGAAAAAAGCCGTATGGGCATTCGGACGTTACCAAATTGTGCCCGATAAAACACAAATTTTCTGGGAAACTTATGAAATGTTTTACTTAGAAATTCCCACGGATTTTTGTTCAAAATGAGATTACCATGTCTAAATTTCAAAGAAAATATTCCTTAATACTCTCCAGAAGTGATTGATTATCGAGGGAAATCTGACAACATTTGAAAGTTCAAACGGCGTTTTTCCTCAGAACGGTGGGCCATGCACAAGTTTTTCAATCACTATGTGCACGGCAGCCGAAAGTAAAAACTCAACATAATGAACTGACTTAGCGACTACCTCATTCAAAATTTGATATTTCCAGCTGGAACGAACGGAATTTTTTATATCGATCGCTTTGCATGGCGATGAATCGAATGCCGTAACCACTAAATCAGTCTATTATTAAAAATAGTGTATTTTCTTCGGAAAATACACTAAAAACCAGAAAGTGGGGTGAGATGGGGGTAACTGGGCCAGTAGGTGACAACTGGAGCTTCCCCCACTCTTCCACTATGAGTATAGTCTTATTGGAACAATTGTTGGACCGCTTTTGGTAAAAAGGAACCAAGGCACATCAGGTATTGCCAATTTTAACTGGGCTCTTTAACGTTTTACGAGAGAACGTTTAGGCAGAATCCTTTGAACATTTTAGGGAATTTGCTTCGTACCATGAAAAAAACTCATTGAAATTTGCACAAAAATCCGCAAAACCGTTTTCATTTAAAACATTGAATTACCCAGTTAAATTTGGCAATGGCTGATGTAGATTGGTTCCTTTCCGTTTAACACGGTCCAATTGGACTGCATTTTGCAATTTGGACCTATAACTTCCAGCCCGGTTTAAAAACAACGTATGTGCCATTAGTTTCCCTAAGCACATAAGTGTTTTTTCAGATGAGCCAGAATTTACAGGTCCAAATTGCAAAATGCAGTCCAATTGCTGCGTCTGTACGACGTTAACTGCACGTCCTTAATAAGATGAAAGAAAACGATGGTAAAATGACGTTTAAAGAAGTAAAAGATAAAATTACAAAATCGGTGGTCTTCCATCGATAGTCGGAAAAACTTCGAGGGGTGCCAAGAGCAAGAGGCATGTCACGTGAGAAAACCGACACTTTTCCCTTTCGAGATCATTTCCAGGGTTCAAAATAATTCAGCCACAGGGAGAGAGGCTCGATCATGAATCTCATTTGTTACAAACACAGGGTGGGTAAAAAAAAGCACACTTGATCCTAATCCTAGATGACGGGACACTAACAATAAGCAACGGCGCTTGCCTCGCGCATCCACCAAAAACCGAAACCGAACGAACCGAAGCGGAAACCGAAAAACGCACCGAAAAACCGAAAAACGCGCCGAAAAACTGAAAAACGGGACGAGAACGGGACCGAGTAAAGCCCCACGCTTGGCGGTGTGGAAACTGAACGGACACGGCACGGTGCTTGCTTCCGAAAAAGAATCGTAAAACAATAAACAATTATGCGGAGAGACCTAAGGTGAGCAAGGAGGAGTGCCCTTGGAGGAGCGCACAATTTCATAAGCTAAAAAATCAAGACGCGAGAAAGATCTGATCCGGATATGAGCGGAGCCAGAGTGCTGCCGCAAATTCTACCGGTGGCATTCCGCGCTTGATGGTGTTCACGAGGGTCAGACTTAAGTCCTTAAGTCCGAGTGCAATTCCAGGAACCGCGCTTAAATGCCAGCCTCTCATTGAGAGCCCTAATTTTGACGGTCTACTACACCGCCGCACGAAGGAACGTATGACCATCGAGTTTTGCGGCCAAATTGTCCCTTTCAACGTATTCATTTTCGCTATGGTTTATGGAGGTTCAAAGGGCCTGACTTAAGTCCGCTAAGTCCGAGTGCAATTCCACGAACCGCGCTTAAATGCCAGTGTCTCACTGTGAGCCCTAATTTTGACGGTCTCCTCCGCTGCCGTGCTAAGGAAGAGCGCCGTATGAGCATTTGAGAGTTGCCGAATTTCCTTCGATGAAATGTTTATTTCGTAGGAAAGTTATGAAAATTTTGCTTTGAAAGTTTCGGGAGCTTTAGGTGACATTGCGAACGAAATTATCTGAAAAATTGGAAGAAAAATATTCATAAGTTTACCAGGAAATTCGTGCTTTAACAAAGAAAATTTGGCAACGCCCAAAGATTCATACGGCGTTTTTCCTTAGCACGGCAAAGCACTGCCGCACGAAAGAACGTATGACCATCGAGTTGTGCTGCCAAATTGTCCCTTTCAATGTATTAATTCATGCTACGTTTTATGGAGGTTCAAAAGGTGAGACTTAAGTCCTTAAGTCCGAGTGCAATCCTAGGAACCGCTCTTAAATGCCAGTGTCTGATTGTGAGCCCTAATTTTGACTGTCTGCGACACTGCCATGCTGTGGAAAAACGCCATGTGAGCCTTCAGCCGCTGCCACGCTGAAAAAAAAAGTCCGGTCGTGGAAGCCGCACTTACGGGCTATATCGACGTACCGCCCGCGTTTCGGGCCCAGAGGCCGGAAGTTCCAGACGTAGCACCAGGAGCAATTGAGGCTACGGCTCCAGCACCCGGAACTTTCGGTCTCGGAGCCTGGAACGGATGGTATGTCTATATAGCCCGCAACTTTTTTTCAGTGCGCATTTCCTCCGATAAAAGGCGAATTCCTAGGAAAATTAAGAATAAGTTCCGTCAAATTTTTCGGACGATTTTGTTCGCAATGCAATCGAAAATATCATAATATTTCGCGGAAAATTATGCATAACTTTCCTCAAAATAAATATTATAGTGACGGTGATTTGGCAACGTATGACGGCGCATACGGCGTTTTTCCTTATCGCCGAATTGCACTCAAACAGCAACAGTGACAACCTCTTTCAGTGCTATCAATGAGACAAGATCATATATCGACGGTGAAACTACCAAACCACGTATCTCGTTTGCGGTGTTTAAAAATCTACGCTCGCATTTTATTTTTTTGAAGTAGACCAAATCAATATCATTCCTTGAAATTTTCACAGAATTTTCTCCGCACGAAGAGGAAAAATCACAGAAATTTTCAAGACTGGACGTTACGTAGTTTTTCATTTAAAAAATAAAGTATGACAGGAAGTCTGCGACGTCGCAAACCGAGATACGTGGTTTGGTAGTTTCACCGTCGATATCCTCCATCGCTTTTCTGTGACGTGAAATGAATGGCCTCCACAGTTTCAGCTGAAACCGTTCTGCGTAGCAGGATCGAAGAACCGCACTGCCGTGCCAAGGAAAAACGCAGTGTGAACATTCGAGAGTTGCCAAATTTCTCGGAATAAAGCATGTATTTATGAAGGAAGCTATGCATATTTATCCTTGCAATTTTCAGAAATTTTAGATTCAACCGTGAACAAAATCGACTGAAAAAATTTGAAACTAATATTCACAATTTAATCAGTGAATTCGTGTTTTTTTTACGAGGAATGAGGCAACGCCAGAGGCGGATCCAGCAATTTGGCAACACCGGATTTTCTCCATTTAAACCTATGCTAAATAATCGATCCATGTAGGAGCACCTGGCCCCTCCAAGAATCGATACATTTCCATAGGTTTAAATGGAGAAGAGACAATGTTGCCAATTTGCTGGATCCACCAATGGGCAACGCCTGAAGGCTCTCACGGCGTTCTTCCTTAGCTGGGCAATAGCTTTCCGCTCAGAGCGGAACGCACTTCTATTTCCAGGACGAGTCATCGCGCTGAAGAAGAGGTGACGGATTGGGGGGGGGGGGGGGATGTCGGTCAGCTGCGGAACTCCAATGACGCAAAAGTTTCGGGTCGTCCGCGAGCGATGACGATGATCCAGTCACCCGATTATGATTTGCATAGCGAGCTTGGAGCCGTTGTTGCTGGATTTTCTCATCGCTCACATTCTCGCCCCGAGCGGGAATCAAACGATGACGCAATAATCATCGATTCCGTGAGACCCACCGCTTTCCGCTCTTCAGCCTCGTGCGCTACCCTGCCGTGAAGGAAAAACGCCGTATGAACCTTCAGGCGTTGCCAAATTCCCTCCCGTAAAACGCGAATTTCCTGGTAAACTTATGAACATTTTTCTTCCTATTTTTTCAGATAACTTTGTTCGTAATTTCACCAAAAATTCCTGAAAATTTCAAGGAAAAATATTCATGAATTTCCTCCACTATAAAAATTTTATCGAAGGCAATTTGGCAACTCTCAAATGTTCATGCGGCGTTCTCCCTTAGCACGGCATTATACCACACTACGGAAAAATTCTAAGAGTTAAAAGTGGTTGCACTAAATCTCTCAAAAATGTAACGCTTTCGCGATAAGTTTTTCAAAAATTCAACACATGAGCATTAATTTTCTCCTAATTTGACACTTCCGAAGTAATATTTTCAAAAATTGAACGCTTTTGCACTAATTTTTACAAAACAACATCCTTGGCATTAGTTTTCGTAAAAATCAGTACGTTGAGCGTTCAAGTTGTAGAGTTTTTGATTCGTGTGACCAAACGTTCGGTCCATGTGACCGAACTTCTTTCCTAAATTCTTTTAACCTCATAAGTTCGGTTGAAGGAACCGAACGTTCGATTAAACGGATTGAAAGTTGGATTTGACAAATCGATAGTTGAAAAGATACAAACATCATGTTCTCCTTCATTTTGGTGGATATGCAAGTTTATCTACTTTGAAGTCGAAATAGTTGTATCATGCGTTTCACCCCATCCAACTTTTCTACTCCTGCGTTAAAATATCTGAGTCAACGGAAAAGAAGTTCCCCTTCATTTATGTGGATATGCATTTTGACCTACTTTTAAGTCGAAATAGTCGTATCACGCGTTCCATCCCATCCGAATGTTTAACCCCCGCGTTAAAGTCTTTGAGTTAGCCGAAAAGAGATTCTCCTTCATTTTGTAGATATGCAATTGCATCTCCTTGGAGGTCGAAAAAGTTGTATCATACGTTTCGCCCCAACCAACTTGTCTACTCTCCATGCGTTACAATTTCTAAGTCACCGGGAAAGAGACAAAGCTCTTGTTCAATTTTAAAGATATGCGAGAAAAGAATGATGGCGCTAAACAACAAAAAGAAAACCGGTATACAGCGCCTAAACGTGAACGAAAGCTTTCTTTTTTTTTTTTTTAAACAAAACCTTGAAGAATTTCAAAGGTTTCCGATTTCAAAGATTTGGACGAGATTTCCTGATTTTTCGCGCGAGTAAGTGGACACTCGTTTGATTTAAAAATCAACGAATTTAATTAATTTTATCAAATGTTTGAAAAAAGCTTATAACAGTCAGAATTTCCTGATCCATGACGGATTTTCTTGGCATTTCCTGATAGCATCGAATTCCCTGATATTTTCCGGTTTTTCCTGACGGTAGACACCCTGACTCCTAGAAAAAAAAGGAGTAGAAGCCAAGCAAACCTCGAAAAAAAAGGGTTGTTTTTCCATAACTTCCAATTCGAAAGATAAGGACTCGAATCTGCGAGACTAGAGGATTGAAATTCTGACTGTCTAAAACTACCTCTGTATTGAAGGCTCAAAGTTTAACGTCCTAACATGATCGGAGAGTTTATTGGCTGAGCATTATCAAGAGTGGCGTTAACCACCTCCGGTCGAGTCAAACAACCTCCCACTGAGGTGCTGTTAAAAGAATTTCCAAGTGACGCACCATGCGAAAACAAAGGAACTCAGAAAGCATAGACGTTTGCACTTACAGAGGTTCATGGTGCACATTTGACGTCATGTAAACTTGTGATTTCGGGTTTTTATTAAAGCGCTTTTGCGACGTTGAAGTGCGATATGATAAGCGTCCTTGACGCCCCTTTACGGCGGCGCACAGAGGATCGATTGGATCGGAGAAGTCGGACCAAGTTTGGAAACTTAAAAAGCTCGTTTTGACGAAGAAAATCTCAAACCACGTTCTCGGTTTGCGATGTTGCAGAATTCTTGTCACACTGAAAGTTTTTTCCATCAAAAACGAGACGACTTAACGCCAATGCTTGAAAAATTCCATGATTCATCTTCTCTGTGCGAGAAAAATTCTGAGAAAACTGCGAGGAACTACGTCGATTACATCGATTTGGACTGCATTTTGCAATTTGGAACTGTAATTTCTGGCTCGGTTTGGAAACAACGTACGTAGCATTAGTTTTCCTATGCACATGAGAGTTCTTACAAATGAGCTAGAAATTGTAGTTCCGAATTGCAGAATGTAGTCCATCGGTTTTCCTCCAAAAAAAAGAAAGAAAATAAGGAAATTTTAGAACACCGCGAATGAAATAGGTAGTTTGGGAGTCTCACCGACGATATCTATGTTCATATAGAACATAGAGGTTTGAAAACTGGTTTACTTCTTATTTATTTACTTTTCATTTATATATTTATTTTTTATTTATTTTTTTTTTAAAAAAAAAATCCTGTCAAGAACCAATCCTTAAAATTTAAAAAGTGACAAAATAAACATCTTTCATTTACAGTTTTAGTAAAAATATTTTCGTCCGACCGCTTTGAAACGCTCGTTGCACTGTGCGAAGCCGCGTCGCGTAATACTGGCCAAATAGTAAAAATAAAACGTCGCGAATTTTCTATTCTGAATTATCATAAGTTCTAAAGCTAAGACCTCCCCCTTTCCCCTGCCCACCAACAAGAAGTCAACTGTAGGAAATTATGCTGATTTCTATGTTATAATATGGAACGGTTTCGAAGGAAAAAAGTGGTGAAACGATAGGAATCGGGTTGAATCGCTATCGAATGAAACTGATCGATAAATATTATTGCGAAGATAGGGATTTATCGATCCAGTCCATTCGATATCGAATCAGTAATCGACCCGCTGTTCAAGTTTTCATCCGGGCTCATGCGACTTATCACAGCCAAGCGAAGATAACGCATGGTAAACAAAAAGCTACCTGCTCCCTCGCTAAGGAAGAACACCGTAAGAGGATTTGATTGTTGGAAAACTTCCTTTGATAAAATACTAATTTTGAGAGCGGTTGAGGAAGTTTTCCCTGGAAATTTCCTCATGTGCTGACAAAGTTAGAAAGTCAAAATCTCGAAATGACTTACAGAAAAACGTGCACGATTTTTCTGGGAACCTCGTATTTTGTCGGACGAAATGTAGGTAATAAGGTCACGCGTCTTCTTCTTCTTCTTTTTTCTTTTGCTTTCGGTTTTCATAAAATTTTGATAAATTAAAGAAGCAGAAAGTAAGAACGTCAATAAGTTTATTCGGCGCCCTTCCTCAGCCCGACAAGAGAATGAATTTTGTTCGCAATACGCGAGAGAATTTCAGGACTCACGAAAAAATTTGGCTTCAACAGCGCAGCCCAGGACAGAACAGACAGTCTGAATTCTTCCTGGGAAAAAATGTTTAACCCCCCCCCCCCCTTTTCGTCATTGAATGACGATTGTCATTTGCATTGCATCCTAAGACGTTGCAACAATGTAGAAAAATCAATTATTTTCTACAATTGAGTACCGTAAGCGGTTCAGCAAATAAACGAAAAAGTCTCACAACCGTTTTATATGAGGGGCCGTTCATGAAATACTTGACGCTGAAACCCCCCCCCCCCCCCCCCAGGTAACATAAACCTGGACCCCGATCCCTTCCAAGATTTTCGTAACTCTCTGTATTGACCCTGTTACTCGAACTGGCGTTTCCTTCAGATCAATTCAGGCTGGGAAATTGCGATTTAGCGTCAGATTATCATAATAAATTTTCGAAAAATGAGCGCTTCGAGCCGATTTCAGCGTTTCAATGTAGCTAATAAGTCTAGAGAAAAAGTTATTTCCAGATTTTGCCTGATTTCAAGAAAAAGTTTCCTGCCGAAAACCCGGGAATTCCTCTCATATATTCTGCTTGATTCGCTAGTAGAAAACACGAATTTTTTGAAAAATTCAACTTTTTCTCGTTTAGTCTGATTCTCAAAGGGCGAAGTAAAAATAGACTAGTAATTTCGCAAATAATTTAATCTCGGAGCAGAGAGGGGAGAAATTCCCGGTTTTAAGTACCCATTCCCTAATAATTCGTTTCAGATACAATATATGAGGGGCTTGGAGGACAAGGTGCGTAAGTGCAGTTTTTGCTATTTTGAGAAATAATACAAGTTTAAAGTTTCGAAATACTATGGAAACTTTATGGCGGAAAGAAATTCAAATTGAATTTTTGATGGTTAAGAATTGGAATTTTGAAGCGAATTTTTCACAGAATGTACATGCAGACTAGAATTACTTGAATCATTAAGTAATGACTCAATTTTTTTCTAAATCTGCACTTATGCTCCTTGTCTTCCAAGCCCCTCGTTATAAGCTATCAGTTTTCCTATACAGATGTGTGTTTTTACAGATGAGCAAGAAAAGAAGAAGGAACCAAGTCACATTAAGTTAGAACAGAGAAAGAGAAATCGAAAGTATTTTCCTTCCATAGCTGGCACTAAAAAAAATTAAATTTGAGTCTACATTTGGGATTCACAAAAAATTATTTGGACTGCATTTTTTAAAAAACTTAAAAGCCATTAGTTTCCCTATACAGATAAGTGATACTTTTTATGGATACACTAGATATGGTAGTTCCTTCTTGCATTATGTAGTCTTTTTACTACACTGCTACACTGATTACTTATATAACTTAATGTTATTTTACTGCAAATTATTCGATGGCTTTGTTTTTTTGGCAAGGGAATGTAATGTCGTTGTTAAGCTTAAAAATCTCTCTTAATTTATTATTCTTGAAAACATGACTTGGCTCCTTTCCGATTGACTCACAATCAGTCTATTCTTCATGAACGGCCCCAGTGAAGAGACAAGTGAAAACAAGGAATTCCCAAAGGAGCAAAGATACCCTGAAAAAATATCAAGGAAATATTTACCCCTGAAGGAGCAGAAGCGAAAGCAGATGAAAGCACAGACGACAAGATAGAGAGTCCAGGAGGAAAAGATCCCGACGCTCAGAGAACTCAACAGTTGAGGCCAAAGGTAGAGCCACATTCTGGGAGCGAGGCTCACAGGTCACAACCCGCGACTCACTCCCAAAACAGTTGATGACAGTGAGGCGCCTCTTAACTGTCAACAACAAGCAACATCACAGAAATATCAGGACCCCAGAAAAACGAACAAAAATAGTGCTCGCACATCTGCCGCATCGGATGTTGAGACAAACGTCAATATCTGATTAGCTCTGAATTAGCGCCACTCAACAGGTTAATACATGCAGTCAGATGGCACCACTGATGAGTGGTAACAATAACAATACTTTGACGTTTGTCTCAACATGCGATGCGCAAGCTCTATGACAAGAAGTTCTTATCAGGAGAAGAATACGTGAGATGGACACGCTTAGTAATGGACTGATTATACAGAACTAATGGAGCGGAGTTGGGATAAAAGAGCAAGCTCATCAAAGAAATGAGAATTAATACTAAAAAAAGAGGCAGAAAATGAGCAACAATCGATTGGAGCCTGCATGTGTAGGAACGAAAGGGTTTCCGCTCCCCCCCCCCCCCCCAAGATATAATAATACTGCAATACAGAGAGAATCTCTGCTGATCCTAATCTTGACTATTAAGCACGCAATTACATGCATCGCTGCTCGATGTAGGTACCGACTTCGAACAGAGTTGCTTATTAAAGCACTACGTAAGATAATCAAACTTCATTTAGAGAGATAGAGATTCATTTGCTGAAGTATTAGCAGTTGTTTTTCAATAATCTGTATGACGGTAAATCTTCAGCTTGCAATGCTTGAGTCTATAATTAGTTTCAAAGCTATTTCATGATGAACTTTTTCTTTGAGAGCAGATCACACTTTCTGTTAGTCAACAATTATACAGGGCAGTAAAACTCTGAACAATGTACACAATGTAATCTATCTCTGGTTTTGCGATGATAGAAACAACTGGTGTTTTTTGATATAGACGATACGGATTTCTACATCATTTTCTGAGTTGTTGACTGAAATTTATGATAAAAAGGAATTCCATTTTAGAGGTAAAAGGGACACAAAGATAATATGTACCTGAAGTTAAGATCCAATTGTAGATTACAGCCACTATCACACATGCATAGAGCTCATAATGGCTATGAATAATGAAAAAAAGGCCAAACAGAACTTAAGAAAATACTGTTTTGATGGAGTTACTCTTTCGAATTATAAAAAATTACTTACTCTGAGAATGCGAAAAAAAGAGAAGTGTTTAAAACCACCGCGATGGATCCCGCTCACGATTGGACGATGAGTATCACCAGATAGTTATACTCGATCGCGATTGGTCCATTATAATTATTTACAGTTGCAATTGAATTGATGGAAAGCACGAAAGCAGCTTAGGAATTTGAAGATGAACGAAGAGCTTTGGTCGGTCAAAATAAGCAAAATGCACGGCGCAATTACACCCGCATCACATTCGGCAGACAGAATGATGATGTTGCACGAAAAGAAACAGAGAGTAAACACAAAATTTGATAAACTTACCGATAATATCAAAAACACGTATCACAATTAAAGATCACCTCGGCACTGCAACACATTATTCTCCTCCAAGTTTCCTAACATGACTAGAGTTTTGATACTAGCGTTAATACGACCGATATTATTCATCCTAATTAAAATTCAGTTAATTCGTCTCATGAATAAACAACACTATCAAGTAAGAAATTGTAACACGAACACGGCACTGACGACAACAACGATCTCCATGAAAAAATTTGACCAATTTGAGGTTAGGTAAACCTAGCGCCCGTGATTTATCATCCTTTTACGTCATACACATGTCAAAAAGTTCTCTGACATCATCAAACTTTGCCTCTCTTGCTACTCTTCCACCATGCCGGCTTCAAGCTTTGAGGTTATGTTGATGTTATTCTTCCACTGTGGCACTTTTTTCTAATCAGTCTTTTGATTCATGAGAAATTGCTTCCTTTTTTTTCCTTTGTGCATTTGTCGGCAGTAGTGTGCCACGTTTATTTATGAATTTCCCTGTGTTTAGTATAATTTGAATACCACCGTTGTGAGCCAGGAACTATTGATTCAAATGTCTGTTGATCTAAAATCAAACTGAACGCTTAAGTATTTGATAAGGATTTTCTTCTCTTGGATCACGATGAAGTCATCTATAGCTCTGTTATGCGCTCTTTACTGTCTCTATTTCTTAACTTGCTGTGATGGTCAGTCCAGAACTAAAGTGAGTATCTGTGCTACCTTTCATTATTCTGTAGGTTCTGCCCAGAAATACGGTCTGAGTGGAAAAACTATAAGTCCATGGACTGGGGAATTTCATCTTGATATTTTCACGGGAGTTTGATCACTGATATAGAGAGATAAATGTGTGATTTCTAATGTCAAAAATAAAACACAAGAAAGTTACGAACTTGCAAAGTTCTTTGATTAAGCAGATTTCGCAGTAGTCAACAAATACTCCATCTCACTCGAATGCTCCGAAACACTGAGAGAGACCCTGCCCCTCTCTCACTGCTCTCGCCTCAGTTCAGTATGACAACAAAATTTATCAACTCTTTTAAATAACCATGCCCAGAATGAAGATACAAGAAGTCATAATATTAGTAATTTGGTTGTGCGTGACAGCCTTCTTTCAGGTTGTCGCAGATATTAAGGAAAAGCCTTAAAGTAGCTGAGTTGGCAAATAGACTCAGTTTTTCATAAATTTCTACTTTTTGCTTTTGTTATTTCAGGGGCTATCGCTTTCTGACCGGGTGGAACAGTTATCAGAGATGAGCTTCAAACGGTCTGTGATCAAATTCAATCCTCAAAAGTTCAAAGACTTCGTGAAAGCCACACCTAGAAATTATTCTGTCGTCATTATGTTTACTGCTATTGCACCAGCGCGACAATGTACAATTTGTAGGTAAGAAGTTGAATGTATCTTCATACCAGCTTTCACTCACTTATACTCAATATTTTCTCCTTCAGTGTAAACTTTTAGGAGCTATACCAGCAAGTATATTTTTATATATAGACAGGGAAACGAGGAAAAATTTTATCTTAGCGCGATCTCGTAAAAACTTGCCTTTAATAATGTTTTTCCTTAAAAAACCGACCAAAATGTTTGCCTACAATTTTCAGAAAAATTTGTGTGTTCAAAGAAAGGAGTTACCTGAAACTATTTGAAGTAATAATATTTTATGAGCCCCTTAAGTTAAAGATAAAATGAGACGGAATTTTTGCAGTGCCAAAACTGTAAATTTAGGTTTTTGTTGCGTCAATATCTAATTTATTGGCCATCTTAAAAGAGCTGGAAGATTGCTTTTGAAAATTGAAGAACGAGGTTCTCACTCGCGGGTACTTGGAACACGGTTGCCAGGTTATGCCATTGAATTGAGATAGTTTCGATGGGTTTGAATGGGGAATAGTGCCGGTTTTTCAGCACAACCTGGTAACAATGACTTGGAAGAATACATAGTTGGAGAAGGAAAAAGTCACCAGACTGTCATCCTTGTACCCTCACCAATTTTACTCCTTACAAAAAAGTTGGCTCGCTTTATAATGTGCATGTGCAGTATCCTGAATCCATATACCATAAATGGTATTTTTATGATATGTCCTAGTCCTTAATAAGTGCAGCAGACTTATATCTTTTAGTAAAATTGCTTTATTGCACTATTTTAGGCAGGCAAGTGAAGAGTTCACTATTGTTGCCAACTCTCATCGCTACTCAGCAGTCTATAATAAAGACCTATTCTTTGCTGTTTTGGACTTCGATGGAAGTGCAGAAGTATTTCAATGGGTAAGAATCCTACTGTGTTTTTCAATTCCTTTGAATTTTAAGACATTGAATACAATAAAATACTGTGGTATCCCTCTCACTTTAGTTTTCGATTTGTACCTATCAGCCTCTAGTAGTTATTATCAGTCACAATGGAGTGCTAGCATAAATATAATTTGCTGAAAACTTTTGCGTGTACAAAGCTTAATTCATTACAAGTATTTTTACAAGGCTGTAGATTGAAAAATTTGCCAAGGGCAACGACTGTCAGCCGAATAGTCCTTGCTGTGTATAAAGAAGAACAACTTGATGATTCTGTCATCCAAGATCAAAGTTAAGACAAAACAAATTTTAACTCCTCAATTTAATGCATGAAATTTTCTTTTTATTCGCCCCTACAATATCAAGAAGGCATTAGCCAATCCTGTCTCGTGTGTCAGAAATGCTATTGAGCTAGTAGCTGCGTTGCTAAACTCTCCGGAGGATTGGGAGCGGAGAGTCTCGGAGAATTACCCGGAGGATTGACGTCATCTCTCCAGTCTCTCCGTGTTGTTGGGTCCGCCATGGTCCGCCGGATTCTGTTTTGTTTACACTTCAATTTTAGGTTAAGTTTCTATATTCCCAAAGTTAAAAATGAAATCCACAAACACTTTTATCTTTAAATGTTTGAAAATTCTAAAACTCATTGCATAAGCAGAAAAAAAGACGCGAGAATGGTAAACGCCTATATTCTTACGTCAGTCTACGTATTGGTCTCCAGCTCTTAGACCTCTCGAGGTTGGAGAGCTGGACAGCAACTTGGAGACTGACATAGCATGACGTAGCAAGTCTCCGGGTAATTCCTCCAGAGTCAGAACAACGGTTGTTTACGTCTCCGGGTAACTCCGGAGAGCTCTCCGGAGACTTTAGCAACGCAGCTATGGTTAAACAGTGCTCATTGCAAACAGTGTAATTAGGTGTCAATTTCTATCAAATCTGTTTGACTTTCTCCTTAAACCAGCACAAGAAAACTAAGATGAAATGACAAGCTTATCTCCAGACAGTCGTGGCTTATGATTTTAATGTATTATTTTTCCCCCTTTTCCTTCCAATGCAGCATAACAGGCATCCCGAACAGACTGCTAACAATTGCCTCCCATAAATAAGTCCCAATTTTAAATGTTGAAATTTTTCTCTTCCCAGATGAAAATTAACACAGCACCAATGTTCATTCATTTTCCTCCAAAAGGAAAACCTAAGAACAAGGACACTCTTGATGTACAAAGAGTAGGTTTTGCAGCAGAATCAATTGCCAAGTGGATTCACGAACAAACCGATGTTCAAGTAAGTAACAATCCCACAATCACATCTCAATTACTATTTTACATTTTTCATATGGCCATTGAAGCCAAGTCAACAGGAACAGAACATGAATTCAACAATTGTAATTTCAAAAGCACTGGAAGAAATATTAAAGTTTCATTTATAATGAAAAAGTCCAAAATAAAAGAAACTCAATAAAGTTTAAACCAACAAGCACTTGGTCACATCTGTATGTTTTGGCCTACTTACTGTCTTCGTGGACATAATTCTCCTGTATTGCGCCACGATACATAAATCAGAGCAATATCTGCACCGTATTTCAGCTGCTAAATAAGCAACTTCATTTTTTTAAAAAATAATTCAAGTGTTAGTATTAATTGCCAAAAGAAGATCCTCATCAGAAAGCGAGAGTGTCCATAAAAATCTTACATTAGATACCTTGACGGTGTCTCACCGTAAGTGGAAAACTGTATGATTCTGGGGAGAATTTTTTCCCCTTGACAGGTAATTACGTCATCTCTTGTAAATTTTGCAATCCAAATTTTGTGATCTTTTTCTACTTCTTTACCCCCCTTTTTCATGACACCATGAAGAAAACAACTGTGAGCTAAGAGACCATGTTCTAACCACCGCTAGCACAAACAGTTATTACAATGTATCCATTTTTAACTCTTGGCAGCAAGACAGATAGATCAAACTTAAGCATCATTCCAGTTAGTTTGCTCTTTTAATTTTTTTTTTTTCCTTCTCACAATTTCAGTCCTTGTCTACTAAATTTTCCTTTGATCAAGTATCTTTAATCCACTTTACGTTGTCTTATTTCAGATCAGAGTGTTCAGACCACCAAATTACTCCAACTCCGTAGCATTCTTATTAGTGCTTTGTTTACTCGGAGGATTCTTGTACCTTCGGCGCAACAATTTGGATATGTTCTATAACAAGACACTCTGGGGCGTGGCCTCTGTGGTAAATATTGAAATCATAAGTATTTTAATTCCCTGAAACAACATCAAATCAGATGGGAAAGTAACTTTACAAATCCAAGTCCAGCTTTCTTAAGTTAGCTTCTTCTTCTTAATGTGCCTCTCTGATCAGATATTGTAAAAGCTTTGAAAAGCGCTCCTTCAAAAAACCCCCTACTTCTGATTGTTACGAGATGGTGAATAGAATGCTAAAGGAGTTAAAGACATATCAGTCTCTCACATTTTAGAGTATTTTCGAAAATTTTAGGAGCTGAGAAATTCTTACTGTGTTTAAATTAGAATTTTTCTGTGAAGTCAAAAAACTAGCTCTTTACAGAAATTCTCTGGTGCTGTTGATGTCATTATGTTAAGAAAAAAACATTTAGAGCGCAGTATGTGCATATGGGAACTCTGCTTAATTTTTTGCAGATTAAGAACAATCACTCTCATTCTATTTAATCAATTAAATGTTCTTATTGTTATTTTTGAATATTTTTGTTTTATTTCAGTTTTTCTGTTTTGCAATGGTCTCCGGACAAATGTGGAATCACATTCGCAGTCCTCCATTTGTGCATAAAACTCATCAAGGCGTCATGTACATTCATGGCTCCTCTCAAGGGCAGTTTGTCCTAGAGACGTATATCGTTATCATTTTGAGTATCCTTTAATACCTGGAATTTTATTTTTTAGTTATCACTCAAAGATATTCAGAGGTATTCTCTGTGAATTTTTGAAGGAATACCTATGACTTTTTAATTTTTGGCAATGATACCAGTGATGAAAGAAAGGACAAGCAACAGAAGAGAGAGAAAAAGAAAGCAGTAGGGGATCAAGCAAGAAATGATTGGAAGGAAAAGAAGGGTTGAGCCATAAAAATCAACCACCACCTTGTCTATCATGCCTGAATGGTACAAAATAATTTTATGGTTAAAATGTAACAGCCTTCTTTGTCAATTAAGTGTCTTGATTTTGAAGTTTGAATTGCATTTCTAGTCATTTTTTTACTAAAATGCTGCAGCACGGTGCCTTGCTGCTGATACCTCCTCTTCCCTAATATTCTCTGTAATGCTGTGCTGAGGAATAAGTAGACTCTACAGCCTTGTTAAGTAAGTCTCAAATCAGTTTGCCAGCCTTTTGGGTGCAATAAATCTTTACTTATGCTTTTGCAAGGTGGAGAAATGGTGCTGGGTCCACACCATTTTGCAGGAAAAACAAAGCCAAGAAATTCCAAAAATTTTTCAATTTAAGTCAAAAAATGTTGTGTTTATAACTTTCACCATCGTTACTCAACTCGAAGCACATTTTTTGCCACATAATAAGAAATTACTGTGTTGCAAATCTGCGATCACTCTATTCAGAGATACAACTGTGCATTCTTGATTCCTGCATGTGGTTCAATTTTCCTTAATAAGTCCTTTCAGATGCCGCAATTGTCGTTGGAATGATCATGATGATTGATGCAGCATCAAAAAAAGGAGAAGTGAGAGTACGTCGAATCATGGCTATTCTTGGACTCGTTTTTGTCGCTATTGATTTTAGCGTTATTCTGTCCATATTCAGATCAAAAGCTCATGGATATCCTTACAGGTATGCCTCCCATTTTATCAAAGTTATGTTAGGCTGAGTCTTGTCAAATAAATTTACGCACCTTGAGAGAAGATCTGTTATCTTCATTTAAGTATTGAAAGTAGATAAAAATTTATGATGACAGGTTTCTTGTTTCTCTCTAAAAGTGGGTAAACTTATTTGGTCTGGCCTCTGGTCAAAGACATTGAATCCTGTAGACCGTGCGTCCGGCTTGATTTAGTACAGGCAGAGCAAGACAAGTCGCTCGGAGCCCCATGATGGGCGGGTGGAGAAGGGGAGAGAGCAAGGGTCCCAAGCACTCGAAGAGTCTGCCGAGAGGCGATGAAGAATTCATTCGCGCGCTCGGTTTTTCACGAATATCTTGTTTAGAGTCCGTTTTTAGACAAAATTCCTAAGAAGCAAAGTTTTAGAACATATAATTTTACAACCAAATAGCATTGTTTCATTTTTCCGAACTAATTATTAACCGAGAAGAAAAGCCTCACAATTCGACAAAAATTCACTGGAGCCGCATGCGCAGATGTGCGCAATAGGGGCACACGAACTTATCGATGGGGGCCACTACTCATCGGCATGCAAATTTTTAAAAGTTGTCTTGCCTTCCGTAACACAGGATTCACGGGCTACATGATTCAATGTCGTTGCGTCTGGTATTACAGTCTGCACTGTCTTTTTCTCTAAAACCTTTTTATTGATCAAAATAGTTACCAGCAATAATTTGGAGGTAACTGATTTTTATCTTTCTGTGCGTTATCCCTGTTTACCTGAGAAGAATTGCGTAAATTACTCTTTGCTTTCACAATTTAATCTAGATCATAGAGAGACAAAAGGAGGTGATTGAATTTCGGAAATCTTGGATTTTGTTGATGACAGAGGTCGATACGGATGGTTTTTATCATTGATTTCCGTGGAAATGTTACCAATAATGGAAAAAGTCATTCCGTATAAAGTGTTTGAATTTATAATTTTAGTTGATCCAAGCAAGGAAAACGGACGTTATGGTCCATTTTTCATATTTCGGATTTTGCCGGAATACTGATGCCATATTGTACCAACCTACATCACGGGGTAAATAATCCTCAAGATGCGACCACCTCCTTTTTTTTCGATATGAACCCAGTTGAGGGCTAAGAAGGTTCAGAACTGATAAGTACCCTTTTCATCTCTTTTTAAGAGCTGCATAAATGATTTTTGAAACGAAGTAAAATATTTATCAGATCCCTAAAAAAGGTTCCTGAACCTCAGACCCTGCTTTTTTCGACCCTCTGAACTGCCTGAATTTGCACAAAAAAGGCTTTGAATTTCTGCATCAAATTTTAAGATCAAACAGAACCCAAATCAAACACATACCTAGTTTTAACCTTTTCAACGTTCCCTTCAACAAAATGATAACTCACCCCTCAGTCAAGAACTCAAAAGAAGTCCTTGACGTATAATGACGTCAAGAACTTCTGTTTTAGAGACATGCAAAAACCCTACAGATTTTAGAAGATAATACGAAAAAAGCATACATTTCAGCCGTATTTCTATTTCTGTATGCAGCAATGAAGTTATGCTCCCTCATTATTAACAAATGAATTCAATTTTTAGTGACTGTCAGTAATGGACCTATTTGCGGCTTTTAAGTGTATGAGCACTGATTAGTATTTTTTTAATTTATAAAAACTTTTACAATTTTAAGTACTAAAGATGATAACGACATTTTTACAAAAGTTTATAAAAATAAAATCTCAGTAGCTTTATAAACTCAAAAAGGTGAGAAGAAAGTATACTTTCTATTTATCTCAATAATGTTTCTCTTTTTCTTTTCCAGTTTCTTAATATAATTCGTCACTTCAGGCTGAAAAGGAGAATTCAGTTATTAAGTGCAGAAAACGCCAACAGAAGCATTGATTTTCGATCTCCCTCTACCTTTGCACAGGTTATGTTCGGAAATGATGAGGTTTCTTGCTATGAATTAAGTTTCCGAGTTTGAAAATTTCATCTGTTGTGTTTAGAAAATAATCCTTCATATTGACACATTGTAAACCAGCACTATTGTAACCATTGGACACCCATATCGTTACTTCACAACGGTAGCAAATTTTATCAAATCGACAATGTAAGTCGGCAATCACATTACTTGGTTTCCGACGTTGCAGACGTCCTGTCATACTTTATTTTTTAAATGGAAAACCACTCAAAGGCAATTCTCTAAAACTGACGTGATTTTTCTTCTCTGTGCGAAGAAAATTCTGCATAAACTTTAAGGAATGATGTCAATTTGTTCTCCTTTTAAAAAATAACATAGATGTGGAGATTTTCAGACTTTGCAAACAAGTTATTTGATTGCTGACTTACACCGTCAAAATGGAATTTTATTTCAGCCACCTTTCATGATTCCTTCTTTACTTAATATTTTCGGCTGTAATTGTTTTTAAAATGTTTTTTCACGGTGGTTCTTTAGATTTAAGTTTAAGATTTGCCATCACCATGATGTAACTGTCAATTAATTCAAACTTCGAAAATTTTTTATAAAAGACTCTAAAGCTTGAAGCATTTTGCTGAGAATTCATTATCGCTGTCTAAAATCCACTAGATACATTGTTTGAAACAACTCTGAACTAGTCCCAAAGTGAATAACGCAAAATGGCTAAGCTTTAAATGTTCATCTGGACTCTCGCGTTGTTATTAATTAAAGATGATTTAACCATGATCTAACCAGATTATTAAACAGATACGATTTAAAAGAAGTTTTAGAAAACAACGCAAAGGTTACTGTGGCCCTGTTGTAGGTAGGAGTATTTCAACACCCTCTTTGCGGATTGAACTTTTCTGCTCTATGATGTCCTTTTTTCTTTCAGAGTTACTTCAAACGATTTCATTGTCAAATTTGGAAAATTTTATCTAATGATCGGTAGATGATCATGGTAAGTAAAGTACATTATTATAAAAATGATCTGAAATTGTAAAAACGCCAGTTTGTCAGAACAAACAAAGAGGAGCACTAACATGTTCATGGATCCACGTGTGCAATCATTTTTAAAGTTCAATTGGAGTTATAGTTTATACATATTTTTTTTCTTTTCTTTTTTTTGCATTTGTTTTCTGTTAAGGTTTCCTGTCTTGAGAAGGGAAACGTTAAACTTTTCTGTATTCCCAAGCGCAATAGAATAAAATTTTTGTTTACATAAATTTGTTTGCATGATTTTTATTAAAAAACTTTGGCCTTACAAAATTAATTAAATCACATGAGCACACAATATTACATGGCGATTATCCACTTAAAGCATAGAAAAGAAGAGGAAGTTGGGGCCACAATGAACTTAAGATGCAATGATACAATGCACCTTTAAATACGATAAAAATTAAAGCTGCATAAGACATGTTTGTTGTCAACTCATTGAAAGATCCTAAAAAGAAGTTTAACATCTTAAAAGCTTTGAGAACCAACCCAGTAAAGACATGAAAAGCGGTCTGTTCAAACTTTCATCAGCAAAAAACAAAAGAATCTATAGAAGTTAAAATGACTGTTGGAAACAAACTCATTCTTGGGCAAATAACTAAATCGAGTGTATATCACAAAAAATCCTGGCAGTCCTAATTAACATGCAAGATGCCCATCAAATAAAAACAGGCCACTTCATCTTTTTTTCCATGGTTCTTAAACAAAAATTTGTACAGTAAATGATCTCTTAGGTATAAAATTAAAAAACGAAATATCTGAGTGATAAAATTAGTTCTAAAAAGTGATACAGTAAAAGCGAAGAAGGATACTTAATAACAATATAAATTATAATTTTAAGATCTTGTACGGATTTGGTCCGATATTGGCCCTGACAACTGCTACATGCACTCTCCTAACGTTTATTTTTGAACTTTGGAAAAGGATTCCACCTTGATGTTCTGTCACCTGCTCTGAAGGAACATATCATGTCTGTGCTGTTACAGTGTTTAAGCAAACATTTTTTTTCTCAGGGGAACTGTTAAATGGATTTGCCTAAAATTTCCGGTCATTTATCTTCACAGTTAAGAGAAAAGACACTAAAATTTTCAGACAAATTCATACAATGGTTCTCTTTTGAAAAAACAAAATGTCCGCACAAGTACTGGAACAGTGCAGACACGGTAAGTTTCTTCGAGGAGGGGACCACCAAACTGGCCGGGTTTCTTTTAAAAAATCTCAAGAATACACTTTAGGAAATTGCATGGTAGTGGCAGTTATTAGGGTCAGTATAGAACACCTATTTGCTTGAAAAAATTAGCAAATATTATTTTATTAATTCAGTACTTAAAAATCAAAATGATCCATAAATTTGAAAACGCAGGGGGAAAAATCTTTAAAACTGTAAACGCCTCCTTTCACTAGGAATTTTGATCAACCTATTGACTTGGTTTCCACGATCAAAATGGGCCATGGATGCAACTATTGAATGTTGCCCATCAAAATTAAGAGGCGCCGCTAATATTTGATCGGCATAAATCTCAAATAAATGGAGCATCAGATGGACGTATTTCTGTCAAACGAAACTATGTGCATTATGACATGAGCCCTGTTATGCGTGTATTCTTATGGGTCTCAGGGCTCATGTCTTAATGCACATAGTTCCGTTTGATAGGAATACGTCCAAATAAATGTCTTTGACTCTCTGCATGCAACTAATGTTGATCAATACATACAGGCATCTCTTAATTTTGATCAATAACACTCAACAGTGACCCATTTTGATGAGCCCATTTCAATTGTGGAAACCAAGCTATTAGAAGGAGTGATTTTGCCTATTTGCCTATTTTTTTATCCAAATGTGGCATCACACTAAACTGAACATTGGTTCAACCCTAGTCTGTTTCAATTATTGACATCCTCAGTACACATTCTACAATGAGATTTTATCAGCTTTTTCCTTCTCATACGTTGATAACATAATACTTAGAGAAAATGTTTAAATAAATTACAACAATTTCATAAATTGATAAAAGCAGGGTTGCCACAGGATTTATAAGATGAAATTTCAAGACATTTCCCTGATACATTTTGGTAAGAGTCCCTAACAATTAAGTAAATTCCAGATGGTTAAAAAGACATAATTTAAAAAAACTTCGCCACAACATTTGGATTGCATTTAGCAAAAAAGGAACCACTAGCATTGCAATGTTGCTAAGATTGTGCAACTTCTTTTGTCTTGGAGGAAAAACCCAATTATCCCCTAATAGTTTCTATTTTACTCGCTAAAAACTGTATATTTAAGACAAAAATTACCATCTAAATTTCATAGTTTTTCACAATTTCCGCAATTTTATTGCAAAGGATGAAGTTGCACAATCTTAGCATCATTGCAATGCTAGTGGTTCCTTTTTGCAAAATGCAATCCATTTGTTGTTCGATACATCAAACTCATTTTTGCAAGCAAATCAAGGTGACTTGGCCATTTTATCACTTCTTTGGTAAATGTCATTGGTCCTATTTTATCAGGATAGTGTGACAACATTTTCTTACTGATTTTTTTAATTGGTTGATAATCACTAATTCACAGTGAATATCAACCAAATAGAAAAACAGTAAGAAAAATTTTGCACACTATCCTTCTCAACAATTTTTTCCTGACACTTTCATCACAACACCTGGCATTTCCAGGTTTTCCTAACTTTTAAAAATTTCCTGGCGATTCCTAGTTTTCCCGATGTTTTCTGGCTGCAGCAACCCTGCTTTACATCCTCAGTGTACACATTCTACACTAGGATTCAATCTGAATTTTCCCTCTTGTACGTTGATAACATAATGCTTACAAAAAATAGATAAAATACAACAGTTTTAAAAATTAATGAGAGGACATAAATCGTTCCTCTCATTGTCTCATTACAAAAATTTAATCACAAAAGTAAAAATAATAAAAAACAGGTTTAGGAGAATCTTGCCTCGAGACTTAAGACAAATAGAATCAACAAACTGTTCGAAAATCTTGTTTAATTCCGTTCTCTCAGAGGGTTCTTCTCTAATTTGGCAGGGCGAGGACTAGAGGATCCGTCTACTTTGACAGGGTTGAGTCCACCTCCGTCCACTTTGACAGTATTTAGGCCGTTTTCAACATTCGCCTTTTCCGTACTTTGGAGCTTCCGTAACCGCTTTTTCAATCTTTCAATCTCCTTCAAAACAAAGTTCAAACAATATTGTGAATTAGTCAGGTGCGAGTAGGATAAAGGAACATGATAGGAACTACTGAATAAACTTTCCATTTTTATTTTTTTTTTTCAAATTAATAAAATACTACATGATGATATCAAAAGCTGTTCAAAGGAAAAAGAAGAAAATTCAATGACGTTTTTTTTTGAAGGAAAGTTAGAAGTCCATTATTGTATGTATCAAATGCAATGTACTTTTAAATAAAGAATTCGAATAAATTCGAATTCGAAGAATTTTTAAAGACTTCTTCTCATTTTATTTCTCTTAATTGAGCCAATTTTTGGCTGGCAAAAACTGGAATGAATCACCTTAAAATGAAATTCACAATTTTTTTCACAAAATATTTTAGCGCTGAGGCTCTTAAAATAAAAAAAACATTCTAAACTTTAAGACATAAAAGGTCATAACTCTGATTTTAGTCAATAGAGCGTGTAAAATCTGCAGAAAATAATGAAATTTTTCGGCCAGAAAAAAAGAGTTTCAAGGTTCTGCAGCTAAATTCTTTAATTGATCAGGGTTTGACAAGATTCCCTGTATTTTCAAGGTTTTCAATGATTTTCTATGAAATTGTCACCCTAAAAATGTAAAGACATTTAGGTTCTTTTAAAGAAACATCATGCACAAACTTAACGACACCTGATGATGGTGTTTAGAACCTTTTGAATTTCCGCCCCTTATTCTTTTCTTTCTTTCTTCCCCCTCCCTTTTTCTCTCTTTGTAAGCAACAAAGATGAAATGCTTGAACATGTTTTGGGGAGGATCTTTAAGTAAAAAATAAAATAATAGCTCCTTGATTGATTGCAGAATAAACAAAATGAGGCAGGCTTGCAGAGGATTCTTACTGGTTGTGCAAAGAAAAAAAATTTTTGTATCAGGATTTATAGCATTATCCAAAGTCCTTACAGTTAGACCTGATTGCAAATGAGTTTGCAAAATGAACAGAGAAGTTACCGGGAAAGTTCAGCGATAAAGCGATTCAGATAATCAAATTTTAAAATTCTAAAGGTCATTACTGTAAAGTGCCAAAATTCAATGAATTTTCCCCCAAGTACCTGCCTTTTGAAAGGTTTCTACAATGGTTGTACCCTCTAAATTAGATTTCATATGTTTGCTCCAGTTTCTTTGGTTTCCCCTGCATTAAAGTTGCATTGTTAAAGTAAACTAAAGTCAGCAAACAAGGCGCTACACATAAGCGAAAACGCTCAGCAGAAAATAAATCAATTTTCATTGAATTTTAGAACATGCAAGTCGGAAGCCTTGGAATTTCTTTCATTTATAATAATACCTACACATGCTCTCCAAGTTTAAAATCAGGGATTGTAACTTTTCAAAAATGCTCAACAATGACCCCATCACGTTATCAAGCTTTGAGGTTGATGAGTGCACAGGCTAATCTTTGAGTAGGTATGATGGAAAATTGACAATTCTTTATTTTTGATTTAGGTGGCTTGGATGGTACTAATTCAATTTAAATGGAAGATATCCGACAGCTTTAGAAAGTCCGATGAAAATTGATTTATTTACTGCTGAGTTGACAGGTTTTGCTGATTGAGCCTATTTTGTTGACTTCAACAATAAAGCTTACAAATTGTTAGTGTGAAGGGGGAAAAACACTGTTTTTTTCTTTCATTTTTAATTCACAAAGAGCAAAAGTTCACTTGTTCTTACCTTGTGCAGTTCATTATTTTCTTCTATAATTTTGTTAATATACTTTATCTTCTGTTTGGGATTTTGGTGGCCGAGGAGATCTGCAAATTTCAACAGTAAAGCCTTCTTCTCCTCTTGATAGGCCTCATTCGTGGATTCCAGTACTTTGTTTTCTCGTTCATAATCTTCCAGATGCTGACGGAACGGGCCGATTAAAGTTTCCAAATCACTGCATTTCTTTTTCAGCTCTTCGTTTTGTCTGTAATTTTCAAATAAACGATTTAATAAGTGAAAAAAAATACCGATGAATAATTTTGAAGATTGATATGTAATGTATTTTCTGTATTGCACCTGATTGGTATACTAAGTCTCATCAGAGACACGTTTCATGATTGTTGTCAGGGGTGCAGAAACTTCTTGACCGCGTGACCAGCGGATCACATCTGAAAATGGGAAGGCTAGAAACAGGTTTTAAAAACAGGAAAAATGGCCTACAACATTAAAAATGTCAACAAATTATAGAAATTTGGATGTGTTGCCATCTGATTGAACTATAACAACCGATACAAGGTTGGTCCATGATGTTCGATAAGAGATATTAGTTTTCATTTCCACAGTAGCATGTTACAATTGTGCACCTCAAAATTGATTTTGTTCCCTAAAATATTCATGATAAGTAGAAAAGAGAGCGGCAGATTTCGATCATCGCTGCAATGATTCCAGCAGCTTTGTAGGTTCAACTGAATGGTCATGAAATGGTGGTCACAGAATGCCTTCTTTCTTTAATTAATACAAAATCAGAAAAAAAATAAGTAAAACGTGAAGCTTCATTTCACCGATCAGTCGCCCGAAGTTTGGCAAAAATGTTGAGCAAAAACTCGTGCTTTCGTGCAGCCAAATATGACATCACAGGGTTTATGAGAGCATGTGCTTTCCAACCAAGCAACCATAAAAAATCGGAGGGCTGTGAGAAATGAGGCATTCGACTGTTAATAGAGGGAGAATTACTTTTTTTTGCAAAACTGCAGAGAAATTGCATGTTTTCGCAACGTGAGAGAGAGAATAAAAGACTATCACTTTGAAATTTTGAGGGGTAAAAGAGTTTTTTTAAAAGGGAAGCTCTTGGGAAAACGGGATGGCTAGGAGCTTCCTGTACCTATCCTTCACTGATTTTTAACACTCTTGTTGATACTGACTGAGTTTGGCAAAACATTTAAATAACACTCCTGTGTAACATTTCTTAAAGAAAACAGGGCCTGAATGTAATAAAAAATTAAAAAAAATTTCCCTATAAAATTGAAGTTAATAAACTTAAAGCATGTACCTTTTAGATGATTCTAGGGTTGAAAGTTCTTTTTGGAGATCAGCTGCCCATTGCTTGTAATAGTTCTTACGCGTTGTTAACGCTGCCAAATTTTTCTCGAACTCCTCCAAGTTCTCATTCCTTTCTTTTAGAGATGATTCAAGTTCTTCAATTTTACCTTCAAGTTTGTTGAATTCTGTCAACTTCTCGCTCATCATTTTCAGATTACAGCTACTGCGAGAAACTACAACTTTCAGACTTTCTTTCTCATCCTGGACTGTTTCCAACTGTTTGATCACACGCTCATTTTCATCTTTCAATTGCTGGTTTGATGTTCTAACTGCCTTCAGCTCATCTTCAAGACACTGCGAAGAAGATTCTAGTCCTTGCAACTTCTCGAAATATTCAGAATTCAAGCTCTCCAAATACACAACTTTCTCTGCATAATCTTGCATCATTTGATTTTTCTCTTCGATTAGTTCTTTCTTTTCTTTGATCAGCTCTTTGATGAGTTGCTCCTTTTCAGCTACTTGCTCCCTGAAATCTTCTTTCTCCTTGAGTTTACAATAGTATGATTCGATAGAAGCTTCAAGATCAACGATTTCACATTGTTTTTCTTCCAGGCTCTTGTTCGCTTCTGATAATAAATTTTCTTGAGCCTGTAGGGTGCTATTCAAGTGAGCAAGATCCCTGGACATGATTTCTATCGTATCATCTTTCAAACTGAGCTCTTTTGCTAACGCTTGATTGGTTCTATCTTTATCTAGGTTTGAATTATTAAGCGACTCAATCTCAACTTTCAGTCCAGACAGTCGGCTGTTTAAGCAGTCTTTCTCCGCGGTGAGACAGTCGATTCTTTTTTGAGCAGACTCTACATCTTCTTTTAACTTTGCAAACTGTTCAAGGTGCTCTCCGTTCTGTAAGAGGAGATGATTAGAGTTATTCTCCAAGCTTTCGAATTTTTCATTCAGTTCTTTCTTGCTGGCCTCTAGCTTTTGGATGGTTGCTTCTTTCTCTGCGAGTGACGAATTCAACTGATCGATAATTGCTACATTATTTTTGGCATTTTCTAAACATCTTTCTAAATAATCACAGATCAAAGTCTTGCTTTCATAAATGCCCTCGTTCTGATCGGAGCAAAATTCACTGACTTTCAGGGATATGTTTCTTAGAATCTCTTTGAGTTCAGCGTTTTCTCCATCTTCATTTTCTAATTTGGATTTCAAAATTTGAATCTCTAAACTCTGACTGTTGACGACAACTTCAGATTCATTGATTTGGTCTTCTAGGGTTAACTGGCGCTTTAATGACTCGTCTAATTTTTCTTCGTACATTTCTTTTTGAGCTTTTGCCATTTGCTTAAACTTTTCAACCTCGTTGAGTAATCTATCGTGGATGAGTTTGGTTTCCTCTATTAATGCTATTTCAAGCTCGTTCATACATTTTTCGAGTTTCTCGTATGCCAATTCTTTTTCCTTCAATAAATCGGCCAGCTTTTGCTTTTCTTCTTGCAGAGATTCGATACGTGTCCCAGCTTGTTCTAGATGTGAGCTGAGAGCTTCTACCGCTGCCTGAGCATTTTTTGAGGCTACATGCAGACTTTTACACTCTTTCTTAGCCATCAATAAGTTGTTTTCTAATTCTTTGATGCTCATTTCTTGGCTTTCAGTTCTCGCTTTCAAATCATCTCTTTCAGCTTCCGCTTTTTTTTTCTTGCCAGCTAATCTGTCAACTATCTGATTATACTTGCTCTCTGATTCAGCAGCGTACTTGCTGATTCTGCTGTGAAGGGTGCCTCTGACAGTTTTTATTTTGCTTTCAATTCCGCTGTATGAACCGGCTAATTCGTCGAGCTTCGCTTGGTTATTGGTTTCAATAGTGCTCAGCTCTGAAACAAGGTTTTCTTGAAGAGACTCTAAACGATCCGCAAGCCAAGTTTGAAGACCTCTATAGTTGTTCTCATCCTCAGCTAGGTTGGACTGAAGTGCTCGTAAGCGATTCTCAAAAGCTTCTCTTGTCGTTTGCAAACGCTCTTCATTTTTCAAAGAAAGTTCCAGCATAGTATTTGCATTGTCTATCATTATTTTTTCTTTTTCGATTTTCATATGATGCATCTGTTGCTCCAGATATGATACTTGTTCTTGCAATGCCGATACTTCTTCTTCCTTTGATTTCAGCTCCGCCTTAAGAGCTTCAAGCGGTTTCTCAATAGTTTCTTTTGCACTTAATAATTCAGCTAGTTCGTTTTTTAATTGGGTTTTTTCTGCAATTAAAGCTGAAATCTCGGCTTCTTTCTCCTTCATTTTCTTCTCAATTTCTGCAGCGACAGCCTCCTTTTCGGTTAATTTGGACTTCACAGAGCTCTCTTCCTCTTGCAGTTCTGAGATTTGACCGTTCAAATCATTGATATAATTGATGTAATCGTTTCGCTCACTGTCCATTTTACTCTCAAGATCTGCAATTAATTGTTTCTGCTGTGTATATTCCATTAAATGATCTTGTTTGATCTTAGCTTTTTCTTGATCGTAATGGTTCTTCATGTCACTCATTTTCAGACCCATTTCTGACAACGCAGCCTGGACAGAGAGAATTGTCTCTTGCTTGACTTTGATGGTCGATTTGAGCTCATCATTCTCTTTTTTGAGGTCTGCAAGCTCTACTACAGCTGCTTTAAGATTATTGGTAGTTAGATGAAGTTTTGCAGATATATCTGTATGAGAATCTGATAACTTGAGTAGATGTTCAGAGTGCAATTTTTCCAGCGCCTAAAATGAAGCAAAAGTCAATTGATCAAATTTAATGAATTCAATGAAGAAAAAAAAAACTACATTAGAGATGTATAAGCTACAAGATAGATTGATGACAGAAGATGTAGAGACTTGTGTCAGTATAACCAAAAAAACAAAAATTGATAAGCAGATAGGATTTTGTCTGGTCTTGTCGTGCCAACATACTTTTAACAATTGGAATGCTGGGACCAATGGTGAATATTCTTTCTAATATTCTGAGCTGAGAACCGGTAACATGGCAAACATTGATCAGAGCTCAAGCTATGGATGAGAAGAAAATGGCCTCAGTACTGGAGTCCTTATAAAAATGTTTTCATGGACTCACTTGCAGTAAAATTAATTATGGGAATGCGTTTTGGAATCTACATCTCCAGTCTCAGCCAGCAGCGAACAGCGAATTATTCAATGGATAAGAGTTTGTCTTTAAAATTTGACTGAGCCTCCCTTCCACGTAAATCATACACTGGATGCTGCACAAAAAATTCTGAAGGGAAAAACCCTGTCTTGAAGATAATACGGATATGTACCCTATTATGGCTTATGTATCCGTCATTGTTCTAAGTCTCTTAAAATTTCTCACAGAACGGAAATCGGTCTTATAAACCTTTTTAATTACTTGCTTGTATTCTAGATAGTTTTCAAACTGCTTTCCTTGGCTTTTGTGATAATATCTTAGTTCCTCATTTTTTATCTGATCACTTTTGCAAAACTTTATTACTACTACTAAACTCCTGATATTACTAAGTAATAAAGCTCTACACAAGTGATTAGGTGAGAAACGAAGAATCAAGATATTAACATTTTCCGCGATCAAAATAAAGTTCCAATAAACTTTAAATCAAGTTGAACACTTATTCTCTTCAGTGGAAAAGGAGCACTTCTCTGCTACAGAATCGCCATCAACAATCTCTTTTTTCGTGAAGAAACTACCAGAAAATATACCTGCTGAAAAATACCTATTATTTACAAGTCTTAGCATTATTCATCTATCTAACTCAATGTGTCATAAACCGTTCAGTTTCCTTTGTTTTCATGATTCCACTGAGGCAAATTGCAATCTCTTTAAAAAAAAGATGTATTCTACAAAACGTAAAATTTTTGATAAAAAAAAGAAAGGCTAAAAAAGTATACCGCATACAACTTGGTTTTCTTCCTAATAACATGCTCATGAAAGGAAAAAAATTATTCATTACCTCCTTTTCTCCTTGCTTCAAGACCAGCTCTCCCTCTAGTTTTTTAAGTTCTTCTTTCAACCCTTCAATTTCTTTCAATTTACTTTCCATTTTGAGCCGACTGTCACAGCAAGAAGATGAATTTCTGAAAAAAAAATAATTGCAATAAGGTTCTGACTTTTGATAAAGGTAAATGAGACAAAAAAATCAATACTGAAAACTAGAAAAGCGTTTCGATCAGTTCAAGGGTCCAGAAAATGCTGAATTGCTATCATACGATGCTCCCAAGCTTTCTTGTCAGAGCGGTTAAGGTTTTTTTTCTTTCAATTTATAATCTAAATTTTCTTTCCAATCCTCTAGAGCGGGATGTGGCGTTGACATTTTAGTGAAGAAATTAGTTGCATTAGAGCAACACTTTTGCATAGAGATTTGTCGAGAAATTTGTCTATAAACTTATAACTCCGAAACTAAAAGCTTCGGACTGCATTTTTAACATTACTAATGTAATATGCAATAAATCATAATTCTCACATTTCACATTCTGTGGTGTAAAGTAAATAAAAATGAATAAATAATCATTCTATTCGGCTAAAACTATCCCTTTTAATGAGAAAAACATGGAAAAGACACTTCTGTCACTAGAAAACAGGTAAAAATCCATATCACGGAAGGCAAAATGTGTAAATAAGGAGAGAAAGTTCGTTGGCCAGAAGAAGGGCGTACATTCGGTGTACTTTACGAATCAATTATTCACGTAACGAATTGACAGATTTTTCTCAAACTTGGAGGATACTCTCACTATTCGGCGTAGAATCAGATAAGTCGAATGTTGAAAGAAGGGCGCATCTCGAGATACGCCCTTCTTTCGGCACGGTCCTCAATTATTGTACGAAATTATTTTACCCTCTGAAGAAAATTTTATGCTTTGTTTCGAGTAAAAATATTGGGTGATATTTTGGGGGAAAGAATTGGAGACGAGAGGAAATGTTAAAGCGACACAATGGAGAAAATATTAAGATTATGGTATTTAAGGGGGCAATCTTGATTGGGTGTAGAGAGAGAGAAGCTGCGCTGTAAAAGCAGTTGTTATGTATGTATGTATGTATGTATTCTAGAGAAGGGAGATCGTCATAGCATCGTCATGTCACCGTGGCTTTGGTGTGTTGTTATGCATAGAGTATATTATAAAATATAAATTATTCATTCTATTTCTTCATGGCCATGTGGACGCATTGTTCCTTTTTGCTTTGATGCTATTGTATGTAGGTATTCCATTTTTTTGTAATTGGACATTTTCCTGTCAAAATTTCAAAAATAGGTAAAAAAATGAATATGTGATGTGTGTGTGTATGATAAAAACTTAGCAGTTTTTTTTTTTTTTTTTTTTTTTTTTTTTTTTTTTTTTTTACCCATGCAGTTCATCAATACCTCCATCAGCAAGTAGTAATTCTAATTGGCCCCTAAACAAAAAAAAACAAAAAAATTCTGGCTTTTTGTTCACTTGCTGAGAATGCTTTGTCTACGATGATACAAAAAGAATTAGAGAGAAGAGCAAATTATTACTTACCCTGGTTTTTTCTGGGAAAACATTCTGTCTAGTTTTGAGGTTGAAAGAGCAGGAGTCAGAGGAATCCTGCGCCGTGGTAGCTGTGGCTGTAAAAGAGGGAGATCATACAACTTAGATCATTCACTTGATGCATAGTTGATTGAAAGAGTCAACTTCATGAGAGGAGAAAAGGAATTTTAAAAAATTTGGATGAATATGAAGTATTAAATTGTTGAGCTTGTTCCAAGAAAAATCATGGGACAAACACTTATAATACATGGAGAACAACTTAAAGGTAGGCGAAGGCTGTAAATATTCATGATACGTCCTATTGGCAAAATGATCCATTGGAATGATCAGAATTTTAACCAATTCATGATTTAGATAGACCAGCTGAGGCTGAGCGTCACATGAATTGAAATAGACCATTCTGTGACATGGGGCAAGGAAATGCTCGCCAGTCTGCAGAGTGGTCAGTTTTCTCCGGCCTAATCTCATGGAATGGTCAGTTTCTGACATATTCCATGCTTGGGTCAGCAAGTCTGACAAATTCATAAATTGATCAAAATTCCGACCATTGCAAAGAATCGATCATTTTCCTAATGGGATCAAAAACAAACAAGGAAATCCTACAATATTTGGGAGAATAAATCACCATTTCTAACAGAAAAAGAAGAAAAAAAATAATTGAACTTCAATCTACACCACAAAGAGCGGCATTTATTATCAGGGACAGTGACTGGCTTTGAGTATAAGTTTGAGGGTCAATCCGGTGCATTAGCTCATTTAAACGACCAACACTCGCCAAAACCAATCAGCCCTAACACAAATCCCTGTCACCCTCCATTTTTTAAAGAAGGACTACAACAACAAAACCGAGTGTTCAGTTGAGCTTTCACAGATAAGTCGAAGTGCTTGGGAAGTAAAAGGCTGATTTTTGTTGTAGCATATAATGTGATCACTCAAGTATTTCTTGACATTTCTTGGTGCTCCCTAGAAATTCTTAGTTGTGCTTGTTGGTCGGCTTATCAGAAATTCTAAAACACATTTTCAAGTCTTTTGTCATTTGGAGCAATTTAAATTACAACATTAAAACACAAATGGATAGTTTTTCATTTGAGGACTTATGGCAAAAACAAATTCTAAAATACTGATATCAGAAGCAAGATAGAAAATATTTTTTTAAAAAAATAACAGGTATACTAACTGTTCGAAATGGAGCAACGCCTGAACCAATTGAATCCAGACTTTCCGTGGATGAACATAGTGATTGACTGTCCGATGGTTTCTTTTCTTTAAACCGCTCTGAGGTGTGAATCACTATAGGGATGGCTTTTCCTTTATCATCAAACTTCGGATCATAAGCACCTGGAGGTGGAGCACAAGCTAAAAAAGAGAGGAATTGGGCATTAAAATTAATATTCGACTAAATTGAACAACACACTAATGATGCAGATTAATAACTTGAAGTAATTACTTAGAGGTCCAATGCTCTCTAAATCACCATGTAAAACAGTCATTACTTATTTTGCAAATCCACGGTGTAAGTCGGCAATCACATAACTCGGTCTGCGACGTCACAAACTTTCTGTCCTACTCTATTTTTTAAATGGGAAGCTACTCAACGGCAATTCTTTAAAACTGTCGTGATTTTTCCTCTCTGTCCGAAAAAAGTTCTGCAAAAACTTCAAGGAATGATGTCAATTTGTTCTCCTTTAAAAAAGTAACATAGAGGCGGAGATTTTCAGACACCTCAAACGAGATATGTGATTGCTGACTAACGCTATCGAAATGTGCCAACAAAGAATTAGTTTTCAACTCATTTTTTCTATTTTTTTTTTGTGAGGAAAAAAATTTCATTTTGGACATATTAAACCTTATTTGATTAGAAACAATTGTAGTTAATGCTTGATCATTTCATTGCTGACTTTTTTCTCCAGTAGGTACCAACGTTAACAATTCCACTTCAATTTTTTCCCTTTAAATTACCCTCGCTTCTACTGAACACATCTCACATAATTCTTTGACTTTTCCCAGTTGCTATGATTACCCTTTTATCATCAAGTTCTTCGACATTAAGATTAGTCACTCATTCATATGCTTCCAGACCGGAAATGCACAATATTGTCATCAGGAGTTCGTCTACTTTCATCTTTCATGGAACAAAAGGATCAAACCCACATGGTGATGACTAGACTCAAGAACCATGTATTCAATTGTAGAGCGACAGAATTATGCAATGTTGCAGACCGAAATTAGCTGACAATGTGCACTCATTCTTGGGTTTATCACAACTTGTAAACTCAAAATCACTTTCGAGTTTATGTGTGATGGATAAGATGAGACGTTGTAACCCTTACCTTCCAAATGAACACAATAATCATATAAAAATGCTCTTTAGTGTCTCTAAAGGTGTGAGGAACATAATTGATGTGAAAAATTTCAACTTACAGACATCATCATTGAAGCGATGAATCTTGGCTTTTGCGAAAGACATGGTCCAAAAGTTAGGTATACTCGTGTGCTGTGAAGTTCACTCAACTGTTGCTCAAAGATGTTATTTTATGGAGATGCTGACACCCAAGTGCTTTAATTTAGAAGCCAATAATTGTGCAAATCATACTTATAAAAAGATAGTACGGTTCGCGGAAACAAAAATCCTGAAGAACAAAAAAATGATTGTAACGGCCACCCGCTTCAACTTACGACATCACATCACCTTTTTTTGATAGAATTCGTAACCGTCAAATGTTCAATAGAGCAAAATAATGATAAGAGCCAGATGAGTTATTGATAAAAGCGCGGGAAAACAAGACTCCAAACAGAGCGTAGATGCGTAGAAATTGCATACCTTTCAGAGTTTTCTCGTGAGATCGTGGCAGATCGTGGTCTCTTACTTAGTCTATAGAATTCCGGATTGATAAGCGGATTGTTTGTTTACTTATCACCTGATAACGAATGAATTTATTAGCATCGAGCTGTTGTATTATAAGAGATCTAGTGACAACTCTGAATAGCTTTTAATTTTCCAGTCTAATTTTTTTTCGATATTTTTGAAGCTTATCGTACTCGGACTTGTTGCTTTTATTACTCTTCGAATCGTAAGTTATCTAACTTTTATTCACCTAGTTCTCTCCTGTCATCTACTTACCCATTCATTAAAGGGAGGTACTTTTTCTTTCTCATACGTCTCTTGAAAATTAAAGTATGAGGTTTCAAAGCCATCCTTTTTTCTTTTCCCTAAAATAAAATCTCTCAACGTAGATTCATTGAGTCTAGTGTGATGCAAGCCAGGTCAAGTGCTCAGCACCTCAATTCACTCGGGCGGAGAGGTCATTCTGGAGCCAAAGTGCCAAAATTTAACTGAATGGATACAGACTGGAATCTCAATTTTAAATGCAGATCAGCTCTAGATTGAACCTACATCCTTGTTCAAAAAGAGTAAAATGCTGAGCACACTCCAGGAAGGTATTGACAGCTCTCTAAACAAAGATTTTTATCGACTAGATTAAGATAAGATTTATTGTCCCATTGCTGGCACATACCTACCTTGTCTCTTTATTTACATTCCCTTGCAGTAGCCTTTTGCTTGCTGACAGCATTATCGAGTGAAATAACTTGATTATATTTCTTGTAACTAATACTTTCTGACTCAGCATCAAAGGGTCAATGCGCAAGTATTAAATGCTTATAATGGCCTCAATTTTTTTTTTTTTTTTCAAAACAAGAAGGAATACATTTTTTTTTGTTTTCTTTCTACCAAGTAAATCATATTACATTTTAAACAGCTCCTGTAAAGTTTAGCGTAAAGAAAAGAGGCATAATACTTATTCTCTCAGTTTCAGGTCAGCAAATATGTCAAAACGAGGAGAGGAAAAAATCATTTTGGTCACAGGAGGAAGCGGTTTGGTTGGCCAAGCAATCAAGAAAGTTGTAGAGACGGAAAAGAGGGAAGGGGAAAAATTTGTTTTTTTATCCTCCAAGGACGGCGATTTAGCGTAAGTGCAGTGTACAACACGAAGCAAATTATGGAATTCACAAAGACAAAAAAGATGATAATAAAAGAAAGAAGAAAAAGAACAGAAAAGTTAGTATCAAGTGTGCATTTCAAGTAACCAATCTCTTCATTATAATTACGTCAAAAATTGGTGTAGCTTCGCAAAATATCAATGATGAAACTACAAAACCATGCATCTCGATCTTTAAAATTTCCTTATCACATTAGACTTTTTGACGATTGACTGATCAATGTTACTGCACAATTTTTTCTATGATTCTCTTTTTTATGATTATTCCCTTAAAATATGCTACAAAATGTCTGGTAGTTTCCAGTGTGATCTACTACCTGCTTTCCTCAGATGTTTACAAAATTATATTTCTATTCTGGTTTGTTTTTTTATTTCTTGCAGGGATGCAGAAGCAACTAGGAAAATTTTTGAGAAGTACCGACCAACTCACGTCATACATCTAGCGGCTAAAGTTGGAGGTCTTTTTGACAACATGGCACACAATCTAGATTTTTTGGTACAGAAAAGATTATGCTTTCAATTTTGTTTAGCTTGTACAATCAATTTTAGCAATATTTTCACTCTTCAGTTCTTTCCGTTTTCATTCTTATTTTTTGATTTTTTTTTTCATGGACACCAAACAAGAAGGCTCTTGAGAAGTTCCTTCAGGTAATTTTTGTTGGGGTAAAATGAGATGGAAAAACATGTAATTAGAAGCAAATTCATTCCCAGTTTTTCTTTGAGAAACAATAAAACTGTCTAACCAGATTGAAGGAAAGTTGCAAGGTTCGTCTCTTTATAAAATTATTGGAATCTTTTGAATTTCTTTTAAAAGTTTCAAAATATTTCTGGGAAGTCTCAAAATTTTTCCTAGACAAGTAAAGAATATTTTGGAGAGATCAGAATTTCTTCAGTTTTGAAAGCTTCCGAACCAAGATCCAGTTCAGGAATTCCCAATTTTTTTGTCAAACTTTGGACTTCCCGCATCGTTGTGGAAAAATTCAGGAAACTACAGAATCTTCTGCTCTTTCTCAGGGAAATTTTGTCAGCATCTAGAAGTATTAAAATCTTCACATTTTTGGAACATCCTCAGAAAGGATTGAAGTTTTCTAAATATATCAGCAAAATTTTTGGAAACATTTTCCTAAGGATTTTTGGGAATATCCCAGAAGTTCCCTCGTTTTTCAAAAACTTTCTGTATTCTCCTACCTTTTTCCTTTTTTTTAAATTCGTGTAGGTGGCATTTCCCCTTAAATCATCCTAAACTTTTAAGTTTTTCCAGCTTCCTGCAAAATTATGAATTAAGTGTTTTTTTTTTTAAAGTCTTAGGATGCAGGAAGTAAGTTTAATTGTTAGTCAAAGCATACTATTCTTTCCTTTCAGAGTTGTAATATGCTAAAAAATAGTCCGTTTTCAGGAAGCATATACTTTCAATTTCTTGCAAAGACCTCAGAGAAAGCTTTTGTTTGGGGCTCCTTGTAAAAGAGGGCATACCCCCCCCCCCCCCCCCTATTTTTAAATTTGAATTTATGTCAAATGTTTGTCTCATTTACTTACAAATCCAAGAAATCATATTTTTGAAGCTGTATATTTGACTGGTTGTACGTATTACCCCAATCGCCTATAAAAATTGCCTGATTTCTGCTTCACAGAGACAAAATATACACATAAATGACAATGTGCTGCAAACAAGCTATGAAACTGGTGTTTTCAAGGTCGTTTCATGTCTTTCAACTTGCATATTTCCAGATAAAACCACATATCCCATCAATGAAACCATGGTAAGGCAAGGTACCTCCTTACTTTTTCATTGATTTATACTTGTTTTATGTAAGTAACTTTTCTCACTTGAAGTTATTCCATTGATAAGCTGAGATTTGCAATCACTCAAACATGGTTTGTGCGCCCTTAATAATGGCTTGCTTTTGAAATTTTTTTCAAGGCCTTGAAGTGCTTGATTTTTTGGATGGTGCTTGAATTTCACTTTTCAATGATTTTTAGCTGTAAATGCTCATTGTTCAGAAACAACAAAGTATCTAATGTTGAGTAGTTTGTTTGGGAAGACATCCTGATTACAAAGGATATTGCAAACCTCCTAATATAGAGGATACAAAATTGCTGATGTGGACTCAAAGGCCCTTTGATATAGGCACCTTAGGTAAGGTAGGGCCCTTAAGTAAAGCTTACTACATTTCCTTTAATTTTTGAGCAAAGACATCTTTGAGATTTTTGAACAAATTTTGAATTTATATCTGTATATGTTCATATTTTATATTATTTATTTTATTGTTAAATATCTGCGTAAATGCTGCTAAGCCAATTTTTTTTTGTTGGATATGGTCCAATAAATCCATTCACAACAAAAATCCTTCACTGCTCCTCTCTTCTTTGAAAATTTCACCTACCTATGAACGGCTGATAAGTTTATTATGCATGCAGATGATAATTACGGAAAAGAAGCAAATTAAAAACAAAAATCAAAATAATAAGATATAATTCTCATTTTTCAAAATCACGACATTGGAAGAATACTGTGTATTTGGGAAATAATCATGGGAAAGGTCTCAGAAAGTGCTGGAAAACTGTGCTTACAGTGCTTAATTTTTTATTCTTGAGGCTCTTTGAACCATGCTGAAGTGAGAATTCACCGTAAAGAAATTGCTGTTGAAGTGGAAAGTTTTTAACGCCAAAAAAATTTGTGAAAGTATTTTCTTATTTTTTACAGGTGCACAATGGACCCCCTCACAATTCCAATTATGGGTACAGTTATGCTAAACGACTGATTGATATCTCCAACAGAGGCTATTATGATCAGTACGGCAAAATATTCACTTCTGTGATTCCATGTAATGTCTTTGGACCTCACGATAACTTCAACTTGAAAAGTAGTCATGTTATACCTGGTTTGATTCGGAAATTGTATGATGCAATGGAAAGAGGTACGCTAATTAGGCATGTAGTAATTGAAAGACTTTTCAACATCAAAAGCCAATTGTAAAACAAGAAAGAGACATCGATCACAAAAACTTTCGTATTTTTTTGTAACTGGGAGGTAAAAACTGGGAATTCCTGCGGGAATATGAGTGTTTAAACTCCTATTCATCTCTTCGTCCACTTCACTCTCTTGCATGCAGGCAGGCAATTGGTTCATCTGTGATAGTTAACCTGATACTGATCACAAGAACTGGTCTCATATATATTTAACGAATCAATGAAAATGCCTCTTTTTTCAAGTATTGCACTAGCTAGTTTAAGGGAAAAGAACCTATCACTGCACCTGCAATTTTTCTGAAAAATTTGTTATAATAATACTAGAATATGCTCAAATATACTTGATTTGTTTTTATTTTTTGTTTCCTGTGTCTGTTGAGATTGTCTGAGCGTAGGTGAAAGGCACAGTGCACAGACAATCTAAATCTAAAAAACATCTGAATTCATACTTTGCTCTTTTCTGTTTTAGGAGACAAAGAATTTGTTGTTCTTGGATCAGGGAAACCACTACGTCAGTTCATTTATTCTCTAGACTTAGCTAAATTATTCCTGTGGGTGCTGCGAGAGTATGATGAAGTTGAACCAGTTATTTTATCCGGTAAGTCTCTTGTTGTTTTGTAAGTTTTTTGTTAGTAATCTTTTCCATCGATTTAATTTAAAAAACCAGGAAATAATTCATTTTAAAAAAAGGCTGGCAGAAATCAATTTTTTTGTCTTCTCTTTAACAATGTCAAATTTCTCGGTTGAATTCAGTAAATATGCTGATCAAGACATTGCTTAGCTGTGATAGAGGCAGTACGAGAACCTAATTATTTCATATTCTCACCTGTTCATGGAGATTTTAGTTGAATATAATTGTCAGCTTAAATAACAACTTATGATGACGGTGATATTATTACTTCCAGTAAAGGGCTGGCAACAGGGAGAGGAGGAGGAGATTGGAATGTGTCATTTGCCTGATGATCTGTGGGAGGACGGATTCCAATGGCGATTGAGAATCGCAGAGCGCTCTAATGCGCTTACTTAGCAGCTTGATATATATGTATATAACAAGGTGGAGAAATGGTGCTGGGTCCACACCATTCCGCAGGGAAAACAAAGCCAAGAAATTCCAAAAATTATAATTAGAGCCCAAAATACATTTTTTGAACTCTAATGATTACCTTTACAAAACTGAGGGGGGTGAGTGTTCAGCTCAGACAGTTTGCATTGGAATATTAAGTTGGAGTCATGCGGAGAGATCTATACCGGTTTGGGCCTTTTTAGACCTCATCAGCAGATCACACTCTGCAGTGAACCCAACTTAACATGTCGCAAAATCCAAGACAGCATCAAAACGCTGTCATCGATATGACCCGAGGCATGACACAAAAGTGTGATCCTCGCGCCATCTACCGTCGCTGCTGAACAACTCTCATAACAAATCAAGGAAAACCCGAAAAAATGATTATCAGGCTGGTTGGAGATGTGAACGCATCTAGACTCAACCGCCCGCTCCCTAACGGAAGAACACATATCCCCGAACTGTGCGTACAAATGAAAAAAAAAACACTAAGAGGCCCAAAATGTATGTAACAAGGTGGAGAAATGGTGCTGGGTCCACACCATTCCGCAGGGAAAACAAAGCCAAGAAATTCCAAAAATTATAATTAGAGCCCAAAATAAATTTTTTGAACTCTAATGAGTACCAGTACGAAACTGAGGGGGAGAGTGTTCAGCTCAGGCAGTTTGCATTGGAATATTAAGTTGGAGTTTGCATTTGTCATTTATATATGTATATATGTGATGACAGTGTTGTCAGTTGCCCTCATTACTACACCACCAAAGCTGGCTAGAACATTGATATTAATGGCCAAAGCGCTGAACTACCTATCTTCCTTGCCTTCTTTCAAAATGTCCACACTTATTTTATTTTTTTATGGAGAGACAATCCAATTTTATAGGCTGAAGTTCATACAGAATTTTCTGTTTATAAAGAGGAAAAATCGAGGAAGTTTTCAAGAAATTATGTTGTCTACTTTTCCAAAGAAAAAATCAATCAAGGAAATTTTTCAAAAAATTATCTTGTCTACTTTTCCAAAGAAAAGATAAATCATGGCAGGAAGTCTGCAATATCTCAAATGGAGGTACGTGGTTTTGCACTTTAGTCACCAATATTTAAAGACTTTATTTCTCCATAAACATTGATAGTTTCTCAGTACTTTCTTTGGTTTTTATAAGTATTCTTGCGTATAATATTGAAAGGATGTGTTTAAAATTTTTCAGTGGATGAAAAAGATGAAGTTTCAATAGAAGAAGTGGCGAGATTGATTGCCAAATCGTTCAGTTACCAAGGAATGATCAGATTCGACAGTAGTGCAGCAGATGGTCAGTACAAGAAAACTGCTTGCAATAATAAGTTACGGAGCTTGATTGGTACTGAGTTTAAATTCACACCGCTGGCAGAAGCAATTCAAGAAACAGTAGCATGGTTCCAGAATAACCATGGTATTGCTCGCCTGTGAGTATTTGGTGAAAGAATCAGAAGATAAGACAACAGCAAGGAGGGGACACAAGTAGGCGTCTCCGTAACCCAGTGCACTATTTCAATATCAAAACTTCGAGCTGATTATTGAAATTGATAGATAAAGTGTATTTAAAGAAGATAAAATTAGAAATGGAGCTATCCCATTAATGAAAGTGGGTGGTTACAATGGACGAAGGAAGTAAGTAATAGACTAATTGACTGCAACCCATGAGAGACCCCATGATTAGTCTTCAATTTTCCCCCTTAGGCTATAAGAACCATTCATTTCAACCAATAGGATCTCACTCCATTTTCCTGCCGTGTTCTTTGTCTCTTGCTGTGTCTACCAATTTTAAAAAGTCAAAGAGGTATTTTGCAAGAAAATCTCTTCCTCATAAAAATAGATAATCACAAAGCATTTTACATTTTGGATTTATGTTTAGTGCCTAAAGTAGAATTAAAATGCGTTAAATGGACTACATTTTGAAATTACGAACTACTCTTTCTGATCTACATCAGAAACAGTATTTGTGTTATTAGTTTCTCCATGCAGATAGGTGCTTTTATGGGTGGGCCGAGAACAGTAGCTCCTAATTGCAAAGTGTAATCTTAATATAAGGTAACTGGGAGTTTGTTATCAGAGATTTTCGTTTTCTTTTCTGTGTATGTTTCATGCAACGGCTGAAGTTTCGCCAAGCAAAACCTTCATGCAAAAGAAAAAACCATAACTTTATCAACTCAGATAGCATATCTCTACCATGTAACACACACTTAGACCAATATTAACCTAAGAACAAAAATCGAAAAGAGGGTTAGTAGAATAATATCTGTGATTACTTTATTGTTTTGGCGAAATTGATGACCAAGCACCTTTCCTTTTCAAAGTGGCATTTTGCTGCATTTTATCACATTTAAAGTCTGAGCACTTTTCTTTTTGTTTTCTTTTATGTTTTCTCTAGAGCTCTTTAGCGGCATTAGTCTATAGGTACAAAGTCAGGGTTTTTCCAAAATCCAGAGCTTTATAAAGTCTGTGTCTGTTGAGTCTTTGCCAATTATGTATATCCTGTTTGTTACCTCCAAACAGTCAACAGTTGCATGGGCTCTTCCTAAGCCCTCGCCTATTTTTCGATAGGAAGTGTTGATGTCTTTTTAATAAAGTAAAACCTTGACAATTTGATGACTGTAATTTGCATGAAGGCAGAAAATATTTGTCCCCAATACTTTCAGGGTATTATTTTTAGTGAATTTGGAAATCTTCCCTCTGAAGTGCTGCTGATGAAAAAAAGATTGGTCCAATATAGAATTAAGATAAGTAGGAATATCATAAGATTTCATAAGTCTCAAAATGAGTTAACAAATAATCTTTGAATATTATAGAGAGCAGTACAGAAATGTGGTTTTTTTTTTTCTAGCCTCTTGCATAAAGGAATGTATCTTGATTGCGCTGTTTCAGTTTTTCTCACTTACTTTTTATTTTACCATTGAAGAACCATCACATGAATTTGCCTGAAATTTCTAGTGATTTTTCTCTACTTTGGTGAGAAAAGGTACTAAAAATTTCCGACCTATTCGTGCTATGATTCTCTCTTGAAAAAATACAATATTTGTAGAAATACTGAAGAAGCGCCGACTATATGCGTTTCTTTGTGCTGGAGACGACAATTTCATCCTCATTAAGGCTCTGCATGTTTACAAAGGAAAAGATGTTCTGCGCAAACCTACTTATCAATGTGCAGACAACGAGTTGTGACAACTGGGAGAAGAATTTCTGTGTACCTGCATGATTTGCTGGTGAGACATCGTTTTCTTACTAAACCTCAAATGGTTTTTGTGAGGTGTTAAAATAATTGTGAGTCTCCCTGTACAGTTCGATCTAGAGGAAAATTACAAGTGAGATTTTCCCCACCTACAATTTTCGTGATAATGCAACTTTCGCTACCTGCTAACATGTGTGACCAAATTTATGATGTTAAGATTGCTGTAACTGTTTCTACTTTGTTTTTATTTTTAAGAAGAATCAATCAAGTTCTTTCAAATCAACTTATCTTAAGGATCTCTTTTATAGTATGTTTTTGTATGTATTTAAAATTCAATTTCATCAGCCTCCTAGCTTTGTTAATCACTCAGAATTCTTATCTACAGAACTTCTCCAAATATTTTAGATTTCATGGTGGATGGTCAATATGATCAAAAATGTATTATCCATAATTTTTTCACTATCTGCAGTTTTGTTTGCATCTTAACGTGTACGTTTAATAGGATGTACGTAATTTCTTACCCTTCCATCGGGCACTTTTACGTTAATGGTAAATCTGGTAAAAATTTTTAATTACCCAGACTTTCTAGCCATAAAAAAATAGTGGGCTACCTCAGCCAACTTTCAATTTTATTCTTCCCTCTAGGATTGTATTTTAATTTTTGATGGCAAATGGATTGTATTTATGTAATCAGTGTTATATCTTCAGATTTTTTTGTAACACCTCTTCTAATATGTCACCAAGGATGCTACTTGTTTCTGTGCACAGGGAAAGTTTTAAAAATTAAAATGAAAAAGAAACCTCCAATTTTTTCTTCCGACCAAAGATTAATTCATAAGAAATCCCTTTCATAATAAGGGTACCTATTCAAATTTAATCCATGTATGCTTCCTAATTTAAAGCTACCCATCATTTTTCAAGGAATTTTTATCTTATCCATACATCCAGTCCACAATGAAAGAAAGAAAACATATTTATATACTTCTCATCTAAAAATCCTCTTCATTAATTTCTCTATCAGAGTCTCTAAAAAATTTATCCTTGAAATATTGTCGATTATTTTTGAGCTGATCAAAACTTTTTGTAAATTGTCAGGCATTCTTCCTTCATTTTGCAAAGGTCCTCGCAACTAAAAAAAACCTCAAAATTTTTTACCTCTGAAACTGAAAGTGGAACATTCTAAAATCTCCTCATGTGAACGCACATCTTCATTATTATTTTTTCCACAAAATCCTGTCAATTATTGTTACTTTATTGCCTAGTTATAGATATTTTTTTCTACTGAAAAATATGAAATTTATCACTGATACCATTCTCCGTGATTTTCATGGCAATAAACTATGATTTCTTTTCGTTCAAAAATACAATCTTATGTTTCTCCAGCCACCTTTATACATGTGATTTGAGTTTTCTACAAGTAAGGAAAGGGCAAAGGCTAGAAATATTTTAACAAATCATGAAATTAGATGGAAGTAATTAATGCTATAGAGTCCAGAGTGTACCAAGTATTCAGGAGAAGCGACAATTTTATAACTGCCTTCTTATTCCTTTTTCCTTCTCCATCAATTTAAGCTTACTGAATGATTATTTTGTCCTTTCATGTCAATTAAAATCGCTCTCAAAGTGTAAGGGCTTGTCTCAATTGTAGTTTTCAGACAACTGATCGCTGTGTACAGCAAATTGAATTTTAATTCTGATCTCTTCAAAATTATAGCTACAACCAGAGGACCCAGTAAAACGCCCTTATGCTATTTATCTTGCTTGGTTATCAATTCCTACTCTTATGTTTTCTTCAGAATGCTATAACATTTGAGAAACTAGTTGCAACAATTAATTCTCCACAAGCGTCTAGTTGAGACAAGCTCTTAGGGAACCTACATTACCTATCGACTCAGAAATACTTACTTAATTTCAATCGCAATCATTAATAAAGGATTTCAGAGACAGCTTAAATATTTGCTGTATCGGGATGTGGTTCAATCTGTGTCATATCTTTGTTACCTACCTATTTATTTAATTTTTTGGCCTATTTTATCATGAGAGTAAACTTATTTTGTTGAATATATTTGTTTACTCATGATTTACCCTTTTTATCAGAACTAAGCGTTCAGAGTAGGTATATCCTGTAAAAGAGAAGAAGGAAAAAATAATCTGCCAGCTTTATTTTTTTGTAAAAACACACCTAATATATTGGGTTATTTAAAAGTCACGCACCACTGGCCATAACTTTAGTTCTAATTAAGATATCGATTTGCGGTTTAAGAAGTTTTTCCTCATGTTGAGGGGGAAACTTTTTAAGGTACTTTCCAATTTTTGATTCCCTTGTGAGAGAGTGGGGTGGGGGGGGGGGAGGGGGTTAACTCAAAAAGTTCAAATGGCCACCCCCCTCATGGCCAGTGGTGTGTGACTTTTGAATAACCCTGTATATTTTTTTATAAGTGGGGGAAAACAAATTCTCATTCAAACCGAGGGTGGAATAAAAAAATCATCTGCATTTCAATCAGTGTTCTTACTTCGTCTTAAAATTATAGCAGCCCTTTGGTGAGGAGACCAAAAGTCCACCAAGTGGGAGCTGCAGAGATTTATCATCAGGTAAAAAATTTTCAGGATTTCAGGAGTTGGGTTGCAATAGAAATCAAGGTTGTACAAAAATGTTCTAGGCACCACTGTGGCGCAGTGTCCGACCTTTTTCAGCATAAAATTCTAACTTTTAGGTGTGTCTGACGTATAATACCCGGCGAGGATAAAAAATGATTCCTTAGAGTGATTCCAAAGATCTGCACGCATTTCACTTAAGTAAATTGTGAAAGTCCAACTGCCATATTTTAGAAAATATGATTTGATGTCATCTCACCCAGGCTTTGGCGCCTCTCAACGCAGGGATGGCACCGACAAATTTGCCCACCCTTGATCACTGGTACGGCCTAGAGTCCAGTACGGCCTTCCCCCATGTACAAGTTTTTGCTTAACTCACACAAACCTTCAAGAATTCCGAAAAGTTAACCATGGCTGTGAAAATACAGAAAAATCTCCTTCCATTGTGTACTCTTATGTAGCTTAATTGGTATTCCTCGTAATTGTAGGCGCTTTCATATTGTACGTGAACGTATTGTAGCGTAGCGACCCTGGTGGCGTTTCCAAGAAACTAATGTCATTCCATTTCCGCCGCCATTTTTGTTTTGAGCTTGTGATTCATTCATTTGCATTTGTCGCATTCGAGAATTTGCTTCAAAGCCCTAAGCACGAAGCTTACGTGATTTCCTTTGTTTACGTCCGTGGAACGTACGCTTTTATCTTCTTCGGTTTCGCCTCCAACTTTCGCGGGTGACGGTAGAATTGTTGTCCCATCAGCTGTGTGTGGTAGTAATATAATCATTCCAAGAGAAGTTCTAGTTAGCTTCCCGTTGATTATTTCGCGTCGAAAGCACGTTTTGTGGTGCTTTTTGTGTTCATTTTGAACGTGTGTGATTAGCGTGCGATTTTCATTATGATCGGTTCCAAAGGATCTTGTGTGGCGATTTTAGCCGTATGTTTCTTCAGCACCGTTTACGGTAAGAACAGCTCATCCATCTTTAAATCACTGATCGCGCTTTGTAAACTGTTGCTCCTAATTTCGGAATTGAATATATTCTTTCAGTTATGTGTTCAAACACTTTTGGATTGCATGCATACTCTTTCAGTAATGTGCTCTGCCTGACATAAACTGGATCCGCCCATACTCGGTTTGTTGAATGCAGAGGGTAGAATTCCAGTGTTTCCTGAACGATAAAATTATTCTTGACGGTTGATGATCAAATGACTTGGGATCCTACCGTCATGAAATGAAGATACTATCGCACAAGTTCGAATAAAGTATTTGTCAGTATGGATAAAGGAAAGTTCCTAACAGCAGAAATCCTAGTTTGTGAAGATTTCGACTCATCTCCTGAAATATTCCTTAGGAAACACTTTTTCCTTTTTCTTTTTCTTTCTTAAGGGTCTCCTTTTGCTCTCCATGTGTGATGCAGCTGGACAAAATGTACGCAAAGATGGGGAAATATATGAAGGCGCGTACACTTGTCCTGCCGAGGTGCTTGACAAGCCCCATATGATCAGTGCTGACCGTGTTCGGCGATGGGGGGAAACAATCACATGATCGCTTTGAGGTTTATCCAATGGCTTGGCATGCCATGTGAATGCTTGCAATACCGCTGCACAAACAGGTTAATTCTGCATCCTTAGACTCCAAGAACATTCCTTTAAAATTGGCCCTACGACAGCAATTCCAAAATGGAGAACTTACAATTAGGAACTTGAGGAAATTGTTTGCCAGTGCTTTTACCAATCTTAGGAACAATACCCTTGAAACCCTGGAAAATTTCTCTACAAAGCAAATTACTAGGAGCTTGAAACCTTGGCCTGATATTCGTCGGAATGTTAAGGGGGAGTGCCCTAGAATAAGGGGGTCCTCAGGTCTTCCCCTTTATAATGTTTGAAAAAGACCCCCTAAAATTTTTTAACAAAGATCCTCTGAAAATTGTTGAGAAAAACCCTCTGAAACCTGCTGTCTTTCAGGACTGATTTTACGCTGTTTTTTAAGTTGTAACTGCTTAATTTTTTATATTTTTACAAGACCTCTAGAAAAATCGCGTATTTGCTGTGATACCGAGGTGAAAAATGCATGATCTTTATGTTCTTACAAAACGGCTTACATAACTTAATCTCGCTGGAGACAAGAAAATCTATTGCCTTTTACCTATAATAAGAAATTTTAACTGTTTTTAAATTTATTTATTTATTTATTTTTTTTCCACGAAAGAAGGAAATTTATCGTCTTCTACAGTACTTAAAATTTTTCGATTATCCTGCATGTCTCTTAATAAATACCTATTACTTCCTTTTTCTTGCTCTCATTCTCATCCTTCTTTTCCTCTATTTTCTTTTCTTTGGGGGGGGTGGGGGGGTTGCCTGCGTCCCATAATATTACATGGGTGCATTTGGATGGAGGGAGGGGGGCCTTCAACGTTGCCTGACACGCTCCTGACAGGGGGGGACAGGACGAAAAATTGTAAATTAAATCCGACGCCATTTCAACGCCAAAAACTTGAAGTCAACTTCGTGACAACTTGGCAACCCCCATTTCCGTCCTCTCCAAGCGATGGTGAGTTTTCTCACCACCGCACCGGTCGCTGAAGCCAGGACGCGGCGGTGGTGCCCAGAATGCCCATCGGAGATCAGAGAACCGTGCGGTGAATCATTTCGGCGGCCTTGGTCCTCACGGCCGAACCCCCCCCCCCCCCCCCCCCCCCTCCTCAGGGGTCCCCGGCGAGTGCCCCATTGACATGCGTTGGAACTTGGGAAGAGGCACGAGATCGGAATGATGAGACAGTGACTTCTATTCTGCCGTGCTAAGGAAAAACGCCGAATGAGCCCTCAGACGTCGCCAAGTTTCCTCCGATAAAAACCGAATTTACTTGGAAAATTGTGAACATTTTCCGGTCAATTTTGTTTACGGTTTAATACGAAATATCTGAAAATTTCAAGGAAAAATATGCATGCATAACTTTCCTCTAAAATACGTTTTTCATTCGGGGAAATCTGGCAACTCTCGGATGTTCATACGGCGTTTTTCCTTAGCACGGCAATATTTTGACCGCTCGTCCAGTGCCGCACGGGCATACTCGCGTAGGAATATTGAGAGCCACAGCTCTTTCGGACGTCAAGAAGTTTCGAGGCTGCACGGACCGTGCAGCACGGTGCCTGGAAGTTCTGACCTTTAAGAATCGGACCGATTTTCAGCCGAACTTCATTTTGACTGCATTTTGCACATATTTGCAATACAATGCAATACAATTATAAGTACAATTATCTGGCTCATCGGTTGAGTAGGTAATTTGATGGAGAGAGCATGGACATAACGTCATGACACCTCTCCCCCCATGGAGGCCTCAGGGCCCAAAATGTCTGCAAACGGCACTGGAAGAAAAATCACATTGGATCTAGAGTCGAGACTCTTAAAAACATCGACAAGAAAAAGTACTCTTGATTCAATCAGAATCTAGCTCAAATCAAGAACCAAGCCTCTTAATTTAAGCGGATTTTCGTTTTGATTCAAGCAAAAATCCGATTGAATCAAGAGTATTTTTTCTTGTCAATGTTTTCAAGAGTCCGGACTCTAGATCCAATGTATTTTTTTTCCAGTGGGCTGCTTCCTTACTGCTGAGCGCGGCTCGAATAGATCCCGATCGCTGAACGATCACCCCAACTTCCGGCACAGTCCGAAAGTAGATCCTCGTGACTAATGAGAGCAATTAAGCACCTCGAGCTTTTCCAAATAACCTGAACCGGCAACAAAATCGATGCCGATCGCTGATGAAGGATCGACCAGCTTCCCTTCGACGGGCTGCCTTCACCTTAAATTTTATTGCCGACTTTAAGGTCAGGGTCGGGGACGGATTCTCGCGGAGACCGCCAACCGCGTCTTTGGGCAAACAACGCTCGTAGCGGCCTCAAACTCCTCGTGTGTTCTTCCCGACTCGTTATTTTAGCTAACTTGATCGGATCCTGCCCGGGAGACAAAATGTCAAGTGCAGGCGCTGGTTACGCAAACACATCACTATTTCCAGACCCACTCGAGATATTTTTTGGCCGCTTCTATTCGGTAGTTATGAAATGAGCTCGTCGATTGTCGAGTGGGAATTGAAACTTCGTAAGCGGCATAGGAACAGCGGGCTCATCGTTGGAATTGATAGGCAAAGCGATAGACAAAGAAGACGGAAGGAGTATGGAGCGATCCCATTGGTCGAAATGAGTGGTTCTTATAGACTATGAGAAAAAATGATGAACTAACTGATGGGTCGTCTCGTGGGATGCCGATAGTTAATCCCTTACTAACTTCGTTTGTCCATGCCCAACCACCCGTTAAACCAATAGGATCAGTCTATTATCATTTTCTCTTCTTTGTCTATCGCTTTATCTACCCCTTTGGAAAAAAACAACATTGGATCTGGAGTCCAGACTCTTGAATACATTGACAAGAAGAAGGACTCTTCATTCAAGCAGATTTAAGCTTAAATCAAAAGGAAATCCTTTCAAATAAGAGGCTTGGTTCTTGATTTAAGCTTAAATCTGATTGATTCAAGAGCATTTTTTTTGTCGATGTTTTTAAGAGTCTCTCTAGATCCAATGTGTTTTTTTTCTAGTGCAATTTTAATCATCAGTCCTCTGGCTCCGATTACCCTGAAACACTCCAAACGGAGGGGTTCCAGGCTGAAATGGAAAATTTCATACAATTTTTTGAAACTTTTGAAGATTCGTTCAGGAGGTCAAGAAACGCCCAGAAACTGTGATTTTCGATTTTGACACCTCAACATACCTGCCTAAAACATTCACGCGTTGTAAATGTTTTCATTTATTTTAGAGGTTGCTCCTCTACTAGAGTAATAGCACAAAAAAAAAACCAAGAAGAAGTTTAGAGGTTTGGTTTGGGCTAAATTTCTCTGTAACCCCCCTTTGTGCTCCCTTCGTTTATAGCACCCCAGCACAGTAGCATAAAACTGCCGCATCAAAGGGAAGACTATCTGAAAAGTTTTCCGGACTTCCGAAGGTTTAATTAATAATTCCGTTAAAAATTAGCACCTTTCGAATTTTGTGAAATTTATTAGGGCCTTTTGGAATTTCCAAACGTGAAAAGGACAGGACGCGCGTTGATGACGGCGCAGGGATACAACTATTCGTGCTTGATGGATGTCCGTGTTGCATCCGCAAAATTGAAGGCGCGACAGCGCGAGGCGTGAACTCCAATGCTCCGCTGTGTGTTCCCAATGAGGTGTCGCTCAGATTCGGGGAAAAATCTGAAAATAAGACCCGATTATGTTACTCGGATCCTCGGCTGGGTTGCTAACGTAGTCCTTGAAGCAACACCACCAATAAGACACATGGAAACAAATACAATATGGAATGAATAAATAGAGCAAGGGAAAGGACGTGTGTTCATAACGGCGCAGAGATACAACTATTCGTGCCTGATGGATGTCCGTGTTGCATCCGCAGAATTGAAGGCGTGTTAGCGCGAGGCGTGAACTCGCAATGCTCCGCTGTATGTTCCTAATGAGCTGTCGCTCAGATTCGGGAATTAAGTCTAAAAATAAGGCCCGATTATGTTACTCCAATCTTCGGCTGGGTTGCTAACGTAGTCCTTGAAGCAACACCACAAATAAGACACATGGAAACAAACACAATATGGAAGGGCCTTTGAAATTTCCAAACGTGAATTTTCACTTTCCACTTCTGGTTCCAGGAATCCAGGTTTGGTCCGTTTGTTACCAATGAAAATCAAGGCTGCGCACCTTTTTGAAATTTTTTTTAGGTACCCTCCAGTTTAGCGTCCCTTATTTTTAGACGCATTCGGCATATGGCACCCGTCGAAGTCAGAATACTGTTTTCTAATCGTGTTTTTTCTCGCGCCGAGACCGAGGGCGAGGGGAGATACTACGCGCCTCGAAGCGGCGCAACAGCTGAGCGCTGACGGCTTAATAATATTACTTTTTCGGCAGTCATTCTTACCATTCTCACCTCCCGCTCTGAAAAGACCCTCCGAACAAAAGCGCAACACATCGGGCTTCGCTAGAAGCAGGGACGTCCCTACTGTTGTGTTTTTCATCCCTTCACTGACGTAAGCACGCAAGGACACGTAGAAATAACGCTTACTGACCGTCTAACTCCTTGCTGTCAGTGGTTCTCGTGAAAATTGAGATACGTCGTTACTCCAGACACGGATCGATAGTCGAATCGTTATCGACATTCGTAATCGGTATATCCCTATCTTAACAATGCTACGTATCGATTAGGGTGAGTCGATAAAGTTTCAACAATCGATTCTCTGGGATTTAAGACCGACTCGCCCGGGTTCGTTCGGTCGTTCACAAAAGCGAGAAAATAATTATCGATTTACGGAGAGCCTACGTATCTGAATATTTTATTGGTTTCGCATGATTGGTGCCGGTTTTAGACGCTCCTCTATCTTCCTCCTTCCCGGGCCCTCCCTCGCTTATCTGGATAACTATGACTTCGAGTTTTCCCTGTCGCTATAGCAGTCATTTTTTACCTCATTAAGTAAGCCCGATGGTTCGTTGGCATGGAAAGGCACCGAGGGGAGCTCTGAGTTGTGGCAGGCTGATTATTGAAAGTCGGAAGCAGGACGATTAGACGTCGGAATGCGATGAATTGCATGGGAACATTTCGGGAATTTCAGAAGTTCCGGGGAAAAATCCGAAAAATTTCAACGAGCTCCTGAAAATCAGGGAAAAATCGGGGAATGAGCTTTGCCATGAAAACTAGACACCATGGATTAGACGAATTTTGAAAGGAACTCGATTTCGAAAAGACCCTTACTGCTCTCTTCGCTGTCACGACCGCCTGGACATCTTCGTTGAAAATGGAGATGTTCCATGTGTGAGGAATTTGCGATTTGACTGTTGATTCTTGTGTAAAAGTTCGCGAGAAACACGATGGTGCCACTGGTTTTCTCTGAAATCATCTCCCAAGCTCAAAAAAAGGCCTGAATTTGTGGCCAAAATGGAGGGTATATTCCACGCTATCCTGAGAGTCCACATCTACATAAAGACAAACTCTCCATGCAAAGATAGGGAGTAAATGCATCAGCAGGGATGCCGTCTTTTCAGTTTTAGAGTCCCTAAAATTTAATGAAGTGGCAGCCCTGTCAATGTATTTGCTCCCTATCTTTGCATGGAGAGTTTGTCTTGATGTAGAGGTGGACTCTCAGGGTAGGGTGGGATATCCCCTCCATTTTGGCTCAACTTGAGAGCTTTTTTTGAGAGAGAACCAGTGGCGCCATCGTGTTTCTCGCAAACTTTTACAGAAGAATCAACAGTCAAATCGCAAATTCCTCACACATGCAACATCTCCATTATGGTTTTGGTCCCATCCGAGTGGCCCGAAAGTCCTCTCTTTCTCCTCGTGAGAACCGACTTCTGGGTCTAGGAGCTTACATCCGGTCGTTGGTCGTGGTGCGGCGCCCGAACCGAGCGACAGGAAAATGAAGGATCCGTAATGCAATTAATGAAGAATGTCGCCCGAATTGATAACCCAGCCGCCGCCGCACACTGGAACGAGCTTTTGCCAGAGCTTGGACCATTGGACTTGAGATTTAAGACTTAAATTGCGAATTACGATGCCATTTCGTCACACTTGACGTTACAGTGCCGGAAAGTCTTAGAATTTTTTTACCCGGTCCGAGACGGATTTAAACGCCCCGTGAGGGAGGTTGGCACCTGAAATCTGAAAGGGGGCCGCGGCAAAACGTTGAAAATCTAGCGTCTCTGGTATGGACGTATACGTATCTCTGCCAAACGGAACCAGGTGCATTAAGACTAGAGATCCATAAGGATGTACAATTCACATAACAGCGCTCACGTTATGATGCACAAATCCGTCGATAATTATCAGCCGCTGAAAAAGTACAAAAATATAAAAGAAATTAAAATCGAAAGAGACCAGCACGACGTTACATGGTGTTGGTAATGAAAGACTCTTGGAAGGAAAATGTTAACATTGCCTCTTTCGCACGGAGCTTTCGCTTTGTTTGACGTAGTCTACTTATCCTATGACCTTATGTCCAACCTCTCACGTCGACTCTCCCCACCGTGCGCCCGAGGGGGGGGGGGGGGGGAGGAGGAGGCGGGGGTCCCGGATCGGGTTCGGAGATCGGATGTCACGGGTTCAGCAGCGCGACCTCCGGGGCCTCGGATCAAAATCCTCGATTAATACAGCAATTAGACACGGCTGCTACGTCCAATTGAAGAGCCCGAGGCGAAAGGACTCTATTTACACGTCGACTCGAGCCTCGGTGACGCTGCTCTCGCACGTGATCCAGGGCTCATGCTGGGTTGTTTGTTGTGCGCTTTCGAGTATCCATTATCTTACTACTGCTCTACGCTTTTTTAGTGGGTACTGCTCGTATTCTAATAGCACGCGTCGGCGGGCACTACTGGAAAATGGGCCATCCAGCAAGATCCTGATGGTGCAGGGGAGTGTGGACATTTGGTCCTGTGGACAAGGTTGCCCAGGGTGTCTATACTTTATAAGTCCGGAACATTTGGTCAGTCCGGAAATAGCACTGATTTTTCAAGGAATCAAAAATTCGTATTCGGCATGGTCTCGCATGATCTCCTTCGACAGTACACTGTGGGTCTGGGCTTTTGATTATGATGCATGTGAACATACAGGGTTATCCAAAAGTCACTGACCACCCCTGTAACTTTTTTCCAAATTGAGATAGAAGTTTGAAACTTTGGGAATGTTCCTCGGTCTTAAGTAGCAACTTTTTGGTCCCCCCAAAATTTTGAGGGGCGGCCCCCCTTAAGGGGGGCGGGGGCTAACTTTTTTTTTTTCAAATGGTAACCCCCCCTTTGTGATACCTCATTCGAAAGATAATAAAAAAAGAAAATTTTTGGCGCAAACCGCAGGTCAAAATGTTCATTTTTGACAAAATGGCGGCCGGTCAAAGTTCAAAATGGCGGAAATTTGGCATCTCCGTTGTTTATTGACGGATTGGTGTGAAACTCGAAATTCTACGGTTTTTTGAGAAGAGAAAAACGATTCTGGCATTGGTTTTCCAGAAAAGTCAGTCCTTTTCAAAATGGCGGCGGTCAAAATGGCGGCCTAGAGCGGGAAGTGGATATTTAGGCTGCATATCGTTGGATTTGCATGAAACTTGGTACCTGGGGATATTTCGGCACGAGAAGAACGAATCTTTCATTGGATATCTGAAATTTTGACAAATTCCGAAATGGTGGCGGAAAAATTGCGGGAAATCAGTTTTACACCTGTTTACCGATGGATTAGCATGAAATTATTTGATATCTCAAGAATTTAATGGAAGATTCCTTTTAATCCAGCTAAAAAAACCGCCAGGATATCGAATTTCATGCAAATCCATTGGTAAACAGCCGTAAAACTGATTTCCCGCCATTTTGGAATTTGTCAAAATTTCAGATATCCAATGAAAGATTCGTTCTTCTCGTGCCGAAACACCCCCAGAAACCAAGTTTCCTGCAAATCCAACGATATGCAGCCTAAATATCCACTTCCCGCTCTAGGCCGCCATTTTGACCGCCGCCATTTTGAAAAGGACTGACTTTTCTGGAAAACCAATGCCAGAATCGTTTTTCTCATCTAAAAAAACCGTAGAATTCCGAGTTTCACACCAATCCGTCAATAAACAACGGAGATGCCAAATTTCCGCCATTTTGAACTTTGACCGGCCGCCATTTTGTCAAAAATGAACATTTTGACCTGCGGTTTGCGTCAAAAATTTTCTTTTTTTATTATCTTTCGAATGAGGTATCACAAAGGGGGGGTTGCTATTTGAAAACCTCGAGCCGCCTAAGGGTCGAGCCTCGACCCCCCAAAATTTTGGGGGGACCAAAAAGTTGCTACCTTAGACCGAGGAACATTCCCAAAGTTTCAAACTTCTATCTCAATTTGGAAAAAAGTTACAGGGGTGGTCAGTGACTTTTGGATAACCCTGTATAACAAATTCATGTTTTATACGAAGGTAAATAAATAAATGCAACTTAAATACGCTCTATCTTGTGTCGGAGGCCAGAATCTGCTCAGGTGTCGGAGGGTTAATCTACAAATTTGAAGAGGTTATTCCAGAGGTCATCATACAATTTTATTCGTAGCGTGGGCGGTTCGGGAAGTGGTGGAACACGTTAGTGGTGGAAACTTCAGGAATTGTCAATAAGTCTGGAGATCAGTGCGACATTAACCCCTTCTGTCACACGGATAAAAAATCAAAGAAAATGAGTAAGAAAGGATCAATAAAATTCTAATTTTTAGCCTTGGTTACCCATTTTTTGCGCTGTTTGTCCTTGTCACATTTCGGGCTATATCATCGTTGTTATTCCGTTCCCTCTATTTGTATATCGCTGCTGATTGTCTGTAAGCGAGAAATTTCGCTCTATAACGAAAGTAATCTTCCTTCAACCAAAATTGGACGCATTTGACTCAAAAGAAACTACATCCGTTGGGACATAAGCCTTGCCAAGCATGCATTCTGATGGATTTCAGGGATTATGTCAGAATGGATATGGTTCCTTTTAATATAAAGACGTTCAATTCAATGTGCTTCCTAATTTCTTTTTTTTTTTTTTGAAACACTGAGGACAAGTGAATTTTCTGCGTGTGAAACTAGAAAAAACTGTTTTCCATATTATTATTTCGCTTCAATGAAAGTAACGTGTTACATAATATCTCAGAAAGCTATTTCGCGACTTACAATTACTTCCTGCCATTTGCTGGTTTATCCTCAGAAGAACTCTTTCCACACCACCTTAAAGAACCCCTTTTTAAAATTAAGATTTAACCGTTACCAAAACACATATGACTTCAATTAATGTTTGTTTTGGTGACGGCTAACTCATCAATTTGAACTGGGAAAAACCGACGAGAAAATTTGATTCTTATCTATGGAACTCTTTCCACACCACCTTAGAGAAACCCTCGTTAAGATAATCAGTTGGCCATCACCAAAACACAGTTTATGTTAGTAAAAACTCATGACATCACTGTGTTTTGGCGATAGCCATCAGATTATTTTTACCAGGGAAAGACCGACTTTTATAAACACTTAATTTCTCAGGAGGTAAGTTCAGTGGCGCGTTGCTAGTGTATTCTCTTCGGAAAATACACTATTTCTTTTTTTATAGTGGTTGCTTCCCCCGTAGGCCTACCAATCCACTTCATGACTAATTACGGAAAAAACAGAGAGAGATGAAGGAGTTTTACGTATCCTCCCGCCTATACTAATGGACCATCTTTTTTTTTTTTTTTTTTTTTCGCCAGAAGGGCCGAGGGTTTCTTTTACCGCCCTCTAACTTGCACCATACCGGGTCCTGGTTATGGATTCAGCCGTCGTAGGAAAGCGATGGCCGCCGGCCGACTGAACGAAGTGCCGAAACACCACTGCATCCTTCGAACCAAAGCTACGGTATCGTACGCCCCCTGTTATAAATTTACGAGGCGTTAGAATATTTAAAATTCCTAGACCCACTCTCTGTTAGGGGAGGGGAGACAAAGAAAAAGAATGAAAAGAAAAAGAGCGAGCCCTACTGGCACGCTTCAGAAGACAAAGAAAAAAAGAAAAAAGTAACATAATTGAAATTATGTTACTACGCGGGAGGGGTTGGGGGACTCTACTTTAAAAACGCGAATCTACAAGTAATTACTGGTTTTCTTTGCTCTTTGTCTTTTAGAAAGCAAAAAAAAAAAAAGTTAGTAGAAAAAGAGGAGGAACCAACACCGGGAAATGCGTTAAATTGCTAAAAGACAAAGAGAAAAGAAACCTCAAAAAATAAAAAAGAACAACAAATTAGAACTAGCATGCGATAAGCAACACATAACACACACGAGCAACATGTAACGTTTAAAAGCAACACGTAACATATAAAAGCAACATATAGCACACAAGCAACACGTAACACGCAAGGAACATGTAACACACAAGCAACACGCAACACACACAAGCAACCCGCAACACACATGCGCAACACGCATACGTAACACACATACGCAACACACATACGCAACACGCATCAGTAGAAACATATAACACATAGATAACAAATATAACACATAAAAAACATGTAACACATAAATAACATATAACACATAAAAAACACATAACACACAAATAACATATAACACACAAATAACATATAACACACAAATAACATATAACACATATAAAACATATAACACACATGCAACACATAATACCTTTACCAACGAGTCCTGGCCAGGGACTGCCCGATCCACCCCCTGGTGCCTATATTTATAACGTACGGCGTGGTGCAAACATAGCCCGGGAGCATTTTCAGCTGTGACGTCACGTTGGCTATTACCGTAAACCAATCAAATGCGTTGAAAAAAAAAAAACATCGAAGTGAAAATAAAGCACCGAAGTTGGGAGCCTATCACGATTGAGTTTGCTCTTGGAGGTCTAAGAGCCTGAAAGGGCAGCCAACTTTTCTCCACGAAATATTCGAAACCGAATTGTAGTTGTTGCCAACCTTTACTTGACCCATTGAAGTGAAACCAGAGTACACCTAGGTTCGAAGACTTTCATAAGTAAAATCGTTATTTGGAGGCCGTGTAGGCCCTTGAAAGGGCTGCCAACCTCCCCACATGAAAACTTCAGTCGTTGCCAACCTATAAATTCGAAGGGAAGATCCATCATAGTACCAAACGTATAGTCAAGGAAAAATCAATAGTTTTCGGAAAAAGAAGAAAAAAACTAGTAAATCCATCCATGCTCCATGACGACTCAAACGTCATCAGACGTTTGTCATTTGAACTGACCAACCCCAGCATCGTTTTTTTGGGTGACGTTATTCTGAATTCCAGGGTCCGTGGTCACACCATCAATATTATCCTCATTATCTTAAGGTCATGTAGTCATTATACAAAATATTGCGTAGGCCACCAAAAATTGACGGAAATGGTGTATAATGTGACGTCAATGTCGGTTAATCCACCGCGTGACCTTGAGACTCGACCGAAATATTGTTAATGTGACCACAGCATATTTTGATCAGCATATTTGAAGGAATTTGGAACTAGAATACCTCCACTGCAGCAATGCATTGTGGGGGAATACTTGTAAGACCCTCGTACACGGTCAAATTGCGAACAAACAGAAAAGTCCCCGATGACCCGAAATCACATCACTGGCCAGTGAAGTGTGATAGATGACATCTGAATTTGTTCGTATTGTAATCGTGTGACGATAAAACCAAGAGTTCCTCATGAATTTCAAGACGGACAATTGGACGTATTTATGCCAAACTGAACTATGTGCATTATAACGTGAGCCCTGCTATGCATACATTCTCATGGGTCTCAAGGCTCATGTAGAGGTTCACTTGGACTTGGAGCAACCATGACAACTCCCAGGAGATCGAATTGCATACTCAACGAGATGAAGGGGCTTAGAATGGTTGCGATGAGATGAAGTTGAATTAAGGGCGCCTTACGGCTTGTCCCTTTGACCTTGGTCGGAAATCCTCTATTATCTCTATGCATTATTTGCGGCTAGGCACAGGCTCGGACTGGCCAGAGCCGCTAGGCCGCGATCGCGGCCGGGGCCCCCGAGGACGATATAATATTCGACCTAAAACGTAATTTTTAGAGCACTTAAGTTTTATTTTAGGTACGTCAAAAAATTTCACTGAAATAACACGTAACAGTGGAGACGCCCGACTCGAGGGCCCCAGTCGTCGAAAACTAATTAACTCTTAGATTACAGACTCTTAATATGAATAAAAACAATTCTGGGGCCCTCTTTCCCGGGGCCCCGGAGGAAGAGGGCCCCACAATTTTTTTTTTTAATTCTCTTTCTTTGCCGTTGTCCTCGGGGCCCCGAGGCTGAGGGCCCCAGAATTGTTTTTATTAATTTTAAAACACTGTAATCTAAGGGTTAATTAGTTTTCGACGACTGGGGCCCCCGAGTTGGGCGTCTCCACTGTTACGAGTTAATTAAGTGAAATTTTTTGATGTAAATTAAAACTTACGTGCTCTGAAAATTACGTTTTAGGTCGAATATTGTATCAATCCAAACCTCTAATAGTTGACAATTTTACAAGCGTCCGGGAGGATAAAATTGCATTCTCGAGATATAAAGGATCCAAAAATTTTCCGGGGGGCGGTCTTAGGGTGCGTCAAAAAAAATGAAAGTCTGAAATGTTCCGCTCCCCAGGCGGCAATCGATGACGTTTAGTAAAAAAAACATGTTTTCCAAAATTTGGGCCAATTTCAATCATTTTAAATGGTGCCAAAGGTCAATTTTGTGATGAAATTATGATATTTTGGTTTAGACCTCGATTTCGTACAAAAAACTCGATTTTACGCTGAAATCGTGCGTTTACGAGAAAAATGTCAAAGAACTCGACTTGTAGAGAATGAAATTTTACACTAGGAGGACGTCTTTGTAACCGATAAAAATCAAATTGAACTAGAAAAACTCAACTCGGTATTTATTTTTTTGGTCCTCAGAATTTCCGAGGTCTTACTAAGTAGAGGTTTAAAAGACTCATTTTTCATGAAAATAAGTCGAAAGAGGGTATAAATGAACTGTAAGCAAGTGTTGAGGATGCAAATGTCATCAGAACTTCCTCAGTTACAAAAAAAGTTACAACTATTTTGCACAATCCTCCAAAAAGTGTACGACTCGAGAAGCAGGATCGTGCTATAATATTAGGGGGAAAGTGCGGTTTGACCAGGAAAAATTGCGTAACAAACTTTCCCTATGTAATCGTCATCAGTAGGTCCCCCTGAACAACTTCCTAAAAGTTAAAAATGGCCCGACCCCGGAATATCCCTCAAAAAAGTTAAAATTGAAAATGGCGGCCGTAATAAGAGGGTCTGGGAAATCGGTATTTTAAAATGCTCATTCTGTCTCATCATGTGAGGTATCATTTCCTATGTAATTTTGGTCGTAGATTTCATAAATAAATTCCGCAAGGCCCTCCGGCCAAAGGGGGCGCTCCAAATCAAAGATGGCGGCCAAATGTGAAAGGCAGGAGGTTGCATTTTTTTAAATATTCACCGAAGGAACAAGGAAAGTGAAGTGTCTTTATTTTCATGTATTTATGGCCAAGAAACTTAAATTTGATGTTATAAATGTATTTAATAAAGGAAATCAAAGAAACTTACGACTACCGAGAGAAACGTAAGCTCAGAAGGGGCCTTGCGGAATTCATTTATGAAATCTACGACCAAAATTACATAGGAAATGATACCTCACATGATGAGACAGAATGAGCATTTTAAAATACCGATTTCCCGGACCCTCTTATTACGGCCGCCATTTTCAATTTTAACTTTTTTGAGGGATATTCCGGGGTCGGGCCATTTTTAACTTTTAGGAAGTTGTTCAGGGGACCTACTGATGACGATTACATAGGGAAAGTTTGTTACGCAATTTTTCCCGGTCAAACCGCACTTTCCCCCTAATATTATAGCACGATCCTGCTTCTCGAGTCGTACACTTTTTGGAGGATTGTGCAAAATAGTTGTAACTTTTTTTGTAACTGAGGAAGTTCTGATGACATTTGCATCCTCAACACTTGCTTACAGTTCATTTATACCCTCTTTCGACTTATTTTCGTGAAAAATGAGTCTTTTAAACCTCTACTTAGTAAGACCTCGGAAATTCTGAGGACCAAAAAAATAAATACCGAGTTGAGTTTTTCTAGTTCAATTTGATTTTTATCGGTTACAAAGACGTCCTCCTAGTGTAAAATTTCATCCTCTACAAGTCGAGTTCCTTGACATTTTTCTCGTAAACGCACGAATTCAGCGTAAAATCGAGTTTTTTGTACGAAATCGAGGTCTAAACCAAAATATCATAATTTCATCACAAAATTGACCTTTGGCACCATTTAAAATGATTGAAATTGGCCCAAATTTTAGCAAACATGTTTTTTTACCAAACGTCATCGATTGCCGCCTGGGGAGCGGAACATTTCAGACTTTCATTTTTTTTGACGCACCCTAGGGCGGTCTCCCCCCGCTCCCCTGGGGGCCGTCACAATACGACGCCGCGGCCTAACTTTTTTCACGCCAGTCCGAGCCTGTTCAAGGACGCTTCAAAAGCACTGAGAAAGTGCGGAACTTCCGCAAGAAAGTGCGGAATTTTGTTCATGTTTGTCACAATTTGAGCGAAAAATTCAAATTTTGAAATTTTTCGAATTTCGTCAGGCGGAGGTACTGAAAAAGTACTGAATTTGTCCGCTGAGGAGGTTCTGAATTTCTTTGGAGTGTACCAAAAAAACACGGTAAAAGTACTGATTTTTGGCCAGCCTGTTTTAGTAGACACCCTGGTTCCCCAGTCAGCGAATACCGAGAAAACCGGAAAATTTCAGGGATTTTAAAAAGTCAGGGCAAACCTGGAACTGTCAGGGAAAATTTTTGAGTCACCCTTTTTTCTTTCTGGAATGGGTTTGACGTTTCGTACAACTTATTTCGCCTATTATTTTATTATTATGAAATTTTGTACCTATTTTTGCAAATTTTGCAAATACACCTCTGTTGTGAAATAGTTGCTTCAGGCGCCGCCGCACGGCGGGCGGGCGGCCAGCGCGAGAGGCTCATTGGCGCCTTCAAACCTAAGTGGATACTTCAAGCATTGTGCAATGCGTGAAGTATCCACTTAGGTTTGTAGGCGCCAGTGAGCCTCTCGCGCTGGCAGCACGCCGCTCCGCTCTGTTCGGCTTTAATATTTATACTCGCATAGTCAGCGTTTTTTTAACTCATGATTTTGAAATTTTAGCACACTCTGCATTGATTATTCTCATTTAAATTGATGGGAAAAAATATGTATCAATTTATCAAAGGAGAATAATAATATAATGTGTGTTTTTTAAATATTGGTGGTTCCGTGTCAAATATCACGTCAATTTCCGTGATTTCCAAAGCACTTTAATTTTTTCTTTTACATTTTGTGCTTTTATTGTGCTGCAGCGACTTGTACGCGCAACGAAATGCTCAAAATTTGCCGCATTTTACTCTAAAAGATCGATGTACAAATGGGTTAAAACTAAAGATTGCGTGCTTCTCGGTTTTTTTCCCTCTTTTATTCATTTTTGCAGTCTCTGTGGGCACAAATGCAGCTCATTGAGATCAATGTCGCTCGAAAAAGGTTTTATAAATATTTGTCACGTTTAAAAATATACATGTTTTCATAATGAAGTGATAATTTTGTAAAGAAAAAATAAAATAAATAAATAAAGTACCTATACGTATATAAGGTCTATTGTACATTCAATATTTTAAGGATAGAAATTAAACCAAATATTCACCAATGACAATTTAAAAAGACGATTCAAAAGGAGAAAGTAATAACATTTCATTTAGAAAATGAGCAACCATAACAACACCTCCTTCTCTCTCAATTTCTCATTTCCATATTGTCAATATAATTTTACATACCGACTAAAATATAACCCTTGGACCAAGTCACTGTTGCTTATTTTACGTGTGGGCGTAAACTACTGGAGAAAAAAGTCGCGCGGACAAAAAATCGTTGACAAAATGTCCAGAAACCTGAAATAGAGCAAGGGAAAGGACGTATGTTCATTACGGCGCAGAGATACAACTATTCGTGCCTGATGGATGTCCGTGTTGCATCCGCAGAATTGAAGGCGAGATGGCGCGAGGCATGAACTCCCGCTTTATGCTGCCAGTGAGCCAATGAGGTGTCGCTCAGATTCGGGTGAAAAGTTAAAAAAAAAACCGAGGCCCGACCACCGTGTTGACACTCGTTTTCCCCCTTTTTTTCAATTTGACGTCTGAAATTTTTTTTTTAGGATATATTAGTAGACCTATATCTAAAGCTCGATCGTTTATACCGACTGTATTAACCCACGGGGCACTCGTTTTTAGCAAGCCTCGGGTCAACATGACCCGGCTTGGGCGTCTGATGGTTAAATTAAGTCCCTTTCTTTCCGCTGCCCGCGTCTATCGATCAGAACCATTCGGTCCTTGAGAACGAACTGCTTTCGCGTGGATGTAAGCGTATCTCATCAGGTCAACCGCATAATGCATAAGAAACTGCATAACTGAATTTAACACTGTCGAACGGAAGATAAGCGTTTTTGAATAATTCATTCCCTTCATCAAAGTATCAATCAGTGTGAAATGAACGAGTTCATCGTACTATCTGCAGGGTTGCCACAGTCAGGGAATACCGAGTAATGTCAGGGAATTTTAAAAAGTTAAGAAAAATGACGAAAATGTCGGGGAAAAATCGTCAAGTCACCTTCATTTCCTTTCTAAAATGGGTTTGACGTTTCGAACAACCAATTTTGCCTGAAAACTAAATTTCAAAACACGTCTTTTTAAGCATCTAGCATATCCTCAACTCTGCCTTGCTAAGGAAGAACGCCGTATTAACCTTCAGGCATTGCCAAATTTCCTCCGACAAATCACGCGTTTTCAGGCAAATTTGTGAATATTTTATTCTCAAATTTTTAGGAGGATTTTGTTTGTAATTTTATCTAAAAAGTCTGAAAATTTCATAGGGATATATGCATAATTTTCTTCCAAAATACATGTTTTATTTGGGGAAATTTGGCAACTCTCGAATGTTCATACGGCGTTCTTCCTTAGCACGGCGGAACTGTCCATCAATTCTACCAAAATGTGGCAGAGAAATCAGAGAAATGGCAGAGAATTTCACTTCATAAATTTTATGGCAACCCTGCTTCCGGCAAAACCGCTCAGAAGTTGGAATGAAGCAATCCCACATTTTGACTACGAATTGCGGCGCGACTGTTCACGAAATCGCTCACATTTATTAATATCCAGTTTTATTATCTCGAAAAGTCTTCGCCGTAACCCGTGTTTAATGTTGTCGTGTTATGCGGGGAATATCGTTTTTTCACTCCTCGGAGGGTAATAAAATATCAGATTCGCAAAATTTGGCTGGAAGGCCCGGGTCATGTCAGAGCCTCGGCGGGGTATTAGCTAATCGCTCCTTATTCGGAGTATTCCAGTGGAGAACGAAAGTGGTATTCCACTTGAGAGTTCGGAATTCGAAGAGAGTGAATTATTTCCGCCTATCAATTTTTTTTAAAGCAAGCGATGATGTCATCGTAATTAAATCAGAGAAGAAAAGAACTCTTTCTCCGTGTTACGGCGCACAGTAGATCGAGTCAATTCGAGAGGTCGCACATGAAATTGTTTACTAAAAGTGCAAATTTTGATGTGTATTTCGTCACATTTTAAATACAAGAGGGTGGTTCTAGTCGAAAATTTAACGAGGAAACCAATGAAACCACTTTTAGAGCTTCAAAGTTTTGTATGAACGGAGTTATAAGCGTTTAAAGTATCCAAATTCGTCCGACCTCTTTCATTGATTCGATTCATTTTGCGGCGGTCGGGAGAGAAAACCATCACCATCAAAGACAATATTTTAAAGACCTCGCCCCGTTATCTTCGCCATTGTGTATAAAAGCTACTTTGGACAGAAATTGTAGTTCCAATTTGCAAAACGTAGTCCAAAGTGTTGACTCCGATCGACACCCATGGTAACAGAGAATTAAGCGCCTTCTCTCTTCTCACCCGAGTTGCGTTGAGGGAAAGAAAAGGAAGAGGAAGAGAAGAAAATGATGAAAAAGAAGGAGAGGGAGGGAGAGAAGGATATTCGAATTAATGGATGATATCGAGGAAGAAAGATTTTAGTAGTTAATTTTGATAGTTCAATTGGACCGCGTTAAGCAGAAAGGAACCAAGCCAAATCAGCTATTGCCAAATTTAACTGGGCAATTTATTTTTTTCCATGAAAACGGTTGTGCGGATTCTTGTTCAAATTTCAGTAAATTGTCTGCATAGTACGAAGCAAATTCCCTGAAATTTTCGAAGGAATCCGCACAAACCCTCTTTCGTCAAAAATTAAATTGCCTCGTTGTATTTGGCAATAGCTGATGTGGCTTGGTTCCTTTCTGTTAAACTCGGTCCAATTAGTCGTGAGCGGGCATCATTTGCAACGTCCCAGACTTATGCTGCCGTGCTGGGGAAAAATGCCGTATGAACATTCGAGAGTTGCCAAATTTCCTCTCTTAATCGTTTATTTTTATGGAAAAAATATGAATTTTTCTCCTTGATACTTTCCGGAACTGTAGGGGAAATTGCGAACGAAATTATAAGAAAAATCGAAAGAGAAATATTGATAAATTTAACAGGAGATTCGTGTTGTATCGAAGGAAATTTGGCATCGCCTGAAGGTTCATACGGCGTCTTTGCTTAGCACGGCAGTATGTACCTACGCCTTTTTTTATTTTAGCCAAAACCATGTCAAGGAAAAGCAATTTTCCACCTTATTTCGTTTGCCGATATCAATAACCGCGAACAACCCGCGAAGAACCAATCAGCTAAAATTATTGACAAATCGCTCGCTGTATCGTGGAAATGTGTCGCCTCGAACAAAATCTTTCAGTTTGTAAACAAATTGTGTTTGGACAAGCGAGTGGATTAAAGATAGTCTTGGCGACTTGGCGGGACAAAACATGCTGAAAGCGCGAAGTCGCGAAGTGTGTCACGATTGCCGAGGCTGCCATTTTGCGTTCAGTTATTTTCGGTCCTTTCCCAATCTGCCGTGCTAAGGAAGAACGCCGTATGAGCCTTCAGGCGTTGCCAAATTTCCTTCCGTAAAACACGAATTTTCTGGTAAACTTATGAATATTTTCCTTCCAATTTTTCAGATGATTTTTTTGGCAATTTCACCAAAAATTCCTGAAAATTTCAAGGAAAAATATTCATAACTTTCCTTCAAAGTAACGAGCTGAAGAATACGTGGTACCGACGAGCACAAAAAAACCAACCAGACGCAACAACTCCTCAACCAGAAACGATTAATCCACATTAAAAGACTTGAACAAGCATGTTTCCATGTAGCAATAATGAGATCGCGGGGTTACAGCGACGCAAGAGAGTATCCTAATTTCCAAGTGAGCCCTGTGCTCCGTAGAAGTGTATGCTTTCCGGGGCCCATAGGGAAACAGAGATACGTCTTTGTGTCAGAGGAGCTCTCGACGCCCTCTCAGTGTAAATTGATCACTTTTGTTGAATGACTTCCATTTTTTTCTGTGTATCGAGGTGACGTTGATGAGGCACTCAAGGGTTGCCCAACATTCCCGTCTGTCAAATCGTATTTCCCGGAAAACGACTGTTCTGAACTTCTTTAGTTGATATATCCTTTTTCCCCACCGGGATTTCGTCCATGCCATGAGAGATGCTCAAGGCTACATGAATTACGCACGATTTTGGTATCTTTCGCATGACGCAGAACCGTAATAAACTGTTCCTCATATCAGTCGTCAGTGATAAAGACTATTCCAGAATTGGACTACATTTTGCAATTTGGAACTATTAATTCCGGCCCGATTTAAAAACGACGTATGTGCCATCAGTTTCCCTATGCACACAAGTGTTTTTCCTGAAGAGCCAGAATTGATAGTTCCAAATTGCAAAATGCAGTCTTGTCATGCTGTGCGTCAGTTTCAAAGAAAAACTTCACCGTAAGAACATTTCAAATTAAGCAGAGTATCCACGAGGGGGGTGGGGGGGGCGTCAACATTTTCTGAAATTCTACGCAGTTCACCGCGTTTCGGAGGCTGCTCCTCCTAGACTCCCACTGTCAGCCAGAATCTCAAAATTCCTTCAAATTTTGCCAAAAATTCCCGTGTTGTCGAAATTTCCATTGAAAACTCTTAAATTTTCAAAAAAATGATAATTTCACCCACTCTCTTTTTTCATCCCCCAAAAGAAAATGTATCCTTGTATCGAAAAATTCGCCATTTTTTATACTAAATAAAATGTTGCCGTCGAAAGCCTGGCGCCAGGTTTTTCTTAAAATATTACGTTTGCAAAAGTGATATTTTCGGCGAGGGCGAGGGAGCGATTGCCCCCTCCTTTCCCCTCCCCGCCAAAACATGTGTTACGCTTTTTTATTTTACTCGTCATATTCCATAGTTTTTTCTCCACGTATTTTGTGACTTGCTGAACTATTGTTTCCCCTCCTTCTTTCCCCATTGCCCGCAAGAAATTGCGCTCCCTCGAAAATGGAGTGAGTTTGGCGTCTTTGACTTCAAATCATGATATTATATTCTCGTAATCTCGCAGTTGTTTTATTAAATTCTCTGTCCTCACTTTTCAGGGATGGAGTGTCCCGAATTCTTCAAGGCGGACGACCTCGCGGACAAAGTGTCAGACATCATCAACCACCAATGCCCGGTCCCCATTTTCGGGGACGACGCCAAAGCCTTCTGCTGCTACGGCACCAACGGAAGGCCCTACTGTTGTGACTTCCCCCACTTCGCCCTTTTCGTGTAAGTACACCTCTCCCACCATTTACATCAAGTGGATTGCATTTTGCAGAAAGGAACCACTAGCATTGCAATGTTGCTAAGATTGTGCAACTTCTTTTGTCTTGGAGGAAAAACCCGATTATCCATTAATAGTTTCTATTTTACTCGCTAAAAACTGTAAATTTAAGACAACAATTACCATCTAAATTTCATAGTTTTTCACGATTTCCGAAATTTTATTGCGAAAGATGGCGTTGCACAATCTTAGCATCATTGCAATGCTAGTGGTTCCTTTTTGCAAAATGCAATCCAAGTAGTCTACAAGTCCGGAATTTCCGGAAATACTACTGATTTTTTAAGGGCGGTCCGGAAGTATCGAAAAAGTGCGGAAATTCCGCCAGAAGGTCCGGATTTTTTTTTCATTTTTTGTCATTTTGATCGCAATTTGAGCGAGGAATGCAATTGTTTGAAAATTTTCGAATTTCGTTAATTGGTGGTACCGAAAAAGTACAGAATTTTTCCGTTGAAGAGGTACTGAATTTCTTGGGTATGTGCTGAAAAATTACTGTAAAAGCACCGATTTTTGGGCAGCCTGTTTTAGTAGAACCCTGAACATATGAGAATGGTCCAGTTGCGCTGGTTACATAATCGTATTTTGATGCTTTATTCTTGTCGATTTGCTAAAAATAATAAGTTCCCTCCAAAAAGCAACTTACTACGTTCAAGATTAACCCAGATATCGCGCTTTGACGGTTTATGACGTCATCCACCGCGGTAGCGACATCCTTGGTTTCTTCCACCTTGCTTTCATCCAAGTTTCACGTTGAGTAACCTGTGAAAATGTGCGTCTCCCTGACAAAGGAAAGCAATGTGAAAGAAACCAAGGGTGTCATTACCGCGGTTGATGACGTCATCACACGAATTTTAAAGACGTCGGAAAAAAATTACTGTAAACGCGCTACTTTTTTGCCAGCCAGTTTCAGTAGGAACCCTGTACGATCACATAAGTGGAATCTTATACTTTGGCGCGCGTATACATCCACACTTTTCCTTCACGTGGGTTTGAACCGCTGAAATTCAGTCCTTGCGTGTTACCTGTACACCAGTGGCGAGTGGCGTGGCATAAATGGTCGATTATCGATATTTCCCCATTTGAAGCTATGGTAAAGAGTCGATCAATAAGGCGTTCGTTGTGAACACCCTGTCAATCGATCCTTTTCTATGGGTTTAAATGACAGATCAATCGATATATCACAAAGCACGCCGCGCCACTGCTATACGCACGAAGAGTCAGGCGCCCACAGTGAGTTCTAGTATGAGCTTGATTGCCTTGGAACCGTGAATTGCAGGCGGTGAAATGGTTCATCATTTGCAATAATTCATGAATGCAGGAGGCGAGAAAAGCCTCAGCAGTGTTAGCAAATCTAGCAGGTCATTTGCTGCACACACGCTAGTATACGCCGGTGATTTATTCGGTGAAGCCAGTAGCTAGGCGTGAATGATCGATTACCGATACTTCTCCGTTTGAAGCTTTGGTAATGAAGCGATTTTTCAGGTGTTCGTTGCGAACACCCTGTTTATCGATCCTTTTCCATTGGTTTGAATGGCAGCGGGCCGATTATTGAAATTGATAGACAAAGCTATAGACAAAGAAGACATTAGAAGTCTAAAGCGATCCTATCGGTTGAAATGGGTTGTTCTTATAGACTAAGAGAGAAAATGATGGACTAACCATCGAGTCTCTCGTGGGTTGCCGTTAGTTAGTCTATTACCTACGTCCTTTGTCCATTGCAACCAACCGCTTCCACCAATAGGATCCCTTCATATCCTTTTTTCCCTCTTTGTCTATTGCTTTGTCTATCAATTTCAATAATCAGCCCGCAGATCAATCGATTCATCGCGAAGCACGCCACGCCACTGAGTGAAAAAAACCTTTGTTATCATTTCACGAGAGAACAAAGCATCAGATAAAAATAATTACATCGTAGGTTGAGAAGCAGGATGTAATAAACATGTTTCGTAGAAAGCTCTTTTATTTGATACGGAGAAAAGGACCTTCACCCACTGTGGCAAAATTGCCTGGAAGAGCAAATTGGGTTGGGTTAAGTCGAAAAATCGATTGTTGAAGTGTCTGCGATACATTCTCTGATGGCATCTCAAGGGAAAAGTCGCGACTGCGACTTATCAAACTTATTCAACTTATCTTACTCTACTTATTCTGTAATATGTAGTCATTAGAGGAACACAAAACGCTTAATGGGAGGGGAGGGGGAATTTGACCGCGAAGCGGTCAGTAAAAGTTATCCAGTACGTTATATACCTCTAAGTTCAAAGTTAAGTAAATATTTTTGGTATCTCTATTCTTTTGTTAAAAGACAAATCGTCTATACAACTTTTAATCACAAGTTGTATAAAGTTGATCTGAATCATCCCAGATCAGAAGGGTTTGAACGAATTCGGCGCAGGTTATATTGTATATTTAGTTTCCGTACATGGTAGCGAATATCTACTTAATATGCTGGCAAGATTGGCAAGAAGCCATGCTTGTACGTTGAATACTTAACAACTAGGTATATAATAGGAGGAAAAAAACACCAATCCAAAGACCGATTTCAATTTTTCTCTCAATGATATCTTACAGCTGGTAAAAATCATATCCATAGGTGTGAAAAAGATTTCTATAGAAGAATAAACACTATTTTTTATTTTTTTCTTCTCTCTATTTTTAAAGCATTACCTACTCGTTTTTTTAAATTATGATTTTGTGCTCCGAAAAATCTCCTTTTTTTTATTAATATTCTTTTAGCAGTAGTTATTTTAAGCCAGGAAGTAGATGTTGGGAACAAATTTTGTCCACTTATAATTTGAGATAAAGTAGGTAACTAATAAAGTAATCTGCACTGTGGAAAACAGTTTGAATTTTAAGAAAAAAATTCGGTTGATTATTGCGTCTAAAGTTTAGCGATAAGCAGAAAACTGAAAAGTCTAACATCTGTTGTCTAAAAGAAGGAACTCGATTCGTTTCTATTTCTGGTGAATGCTTATACCGTTAGACTCGCGACTCCCGCCCTTATTCTGCCGTGCTAAGATAAAACGCCGTATGAACATTCGAGAGTTGCCAAATTTCCTTCACTAAAATGTTTATTTTTGAGGAAATTCATGAATATTTTCCCCTGGAATTTTCAGGAACGTGGGGTGAAATTGCGAAGAAATTTATCTGAAAATTGAAAAGAAAAAAAATCATAAGTTTACCGGGAAAATCGTATGTTTTATCAAAGGAAATTAGGCAACGCCGGAAGGTTCATACGGCGTTTTTCCTTAGCACGACAGTAATGCACGTGATGCATCATTGCAAATGAGTCTACTCTACGTAATTTCCTGATGTTTCTCGTTAGTCTAGTGTCAGTGTCAGGATATTCCAGTTGCAACGTTCTGTGCAGTATAATGCACCATAAACGGATTTGTGGGTGCTTCCACACCACACGATGCTGAATCATCGAGTCAACATGACTTATTGTTAGGAACAGTTGAACTTAGCCGAAGTTGTCAAATGGATTGCATTTCTCAATTAGGAACTACTACCTCTGGCTCATATTATAGTAAACGTATGTAGCATTAGTCTCCCTTTGTAGATAAATCAGGGTGTCCACAAGTCCGGAATTTTCGGAAAGTACGGAAATTTACTAATTTTTCAAGGACGGTTCGGAAGCTTTGAAAAAGTGCGGGAATTTCGCAAGAAGGTCCGGAATTTTTACATTTTCTGTCATTTTTGTCGCAATTTGAGCTAGAAATTCGAATTTTTGAAAATTCTCGAATTTCTGTAATTGGAGGTACTGAAAAAGTACTGAATATTTAATGTTAAGGAGGTACTGAATTCCTTGGGAATGTACTGAAAAAGTACGATTTTTGGCCAGCCTGTTTTAGTTGACACCCGTAACTTAACGCTGGTGAGCTGGAAATTGTAGTTCCTAATTGCGAAATGTAACCCGAATGACTTTCCTCGCCGCCTAAAAACTGATATAAGTGAATACAAATTCGATTTTCTGCACCCCAGAGTCGAAAGTAACCTAACTCTATTTTTGCCTTTTATGGTGTAGTGGTTGTAGTGCTTGCTCCATGATCCGGAGGTCCTGGGTTCGATTCCCAGCCAGTTGGCCCGAGTTTAATGGTCTGAAACAATGGTTATCTGAGGCTGGCTTAATCAGGGACGGAGGGGGGGATTTAGGGACGGTAAAAGTGCAAGACTATCTCTCTTATGATATTTGAAGTGAAAAAAAAAGAAAGAAAGAAAAAGAAAGACGTAGCCATAAAAAAATCGAATAAAATCTGAAACTTTCGCACAGGAACCAGTGTGTGTGTGAAAGCTCATTCATACTCGCAATTATCATCGCCTGTCACCAAACCAAAAACCTCAAGATTTCTAACTCAAACAGTGCGCTACGCAATGTGTAGCCATGCGTGAAAATCGCCGCAGTGTTTTTTTCTGTTTCTTTTTTTTAATTGGCGCGTCAGTACGCTGCACCCATATCTCTCCAAGCCTAAAAAACAGGATCGCTTGATGAATTCTAAAACGTTCTCACGTGTGTTGTCATAGTTGAACGGGTCATTTGAAGAAGCGCGCAGCCCAAAATTTGTCAGAAATTGAGTTTTCGACGGATTACTATTCTTTGAAAGTTGGCGCAGCCTACAGTTGTTCAGCCACAGTCAGGGAAAACCGAGAAATGTCAGGGAAAATGACGAAATGTCAGGGAAAATTTGTTCAATCCTTCATTTGCTTTCTAGAATATAGGTTTGAGATTTCGAACAATAAATTTTGCTTGAAAACTATTTTCAATTATGCCCTCTTAACCATTCGTCACATCTTTATTTGTCAGGGAATTTCATCAAAATCATGTTGTCTAGTTTTTTAAAAACCGGGGAAAACCGGAATTCAACAGGGAATGAAAATTCACCGGGAAAATCAGGGGTAAATCAGGGAAGCTGTTCCAGAAACCGGGAATCTCTTCCCCATTCACTCAGGGATCATTTCATTTCCAAATTTGGCGGTCTAATCTGAAGTGCGCCAAAGAAATGACTGTAAGATTAATGAAAATCGGTATGCATATCTGAAACTCTGGAAAATTATATTCTTTTCCCAAAGAAAATTCCGGGAAAGTGGGAGAAAACTTCGGTTTCTCATCAGGGAATGAGCTCCTGAAAATCAGTTAAAATCAGAGAAAAATCAGGGAATGAGCTTTGTCAAGAAAACTAGACACCATGATCAAAATGTGCCTGGGAAATGTCAGGGAATTTCATTTTCTAAATTCTGTGGCAACCCTGATCTTACTCGACTGAATCTTATCAATTTCACCGAATTTGCTCTTTCGATGTCTTGTTTTTAACATTTAAATGTCCGCTTCAGCGGGAAAAGGGCGTAATTTCTTAACTACGGCACCTTTCTCAGTAACAGGTGCCTTCTCATGAAAAAGCCATGAGTATCCAAAGAGACGAACTAAGATTTTTAATATTTTCATGGAACACTCATGTGACTTGACTGTTGGAATACTGCGAAGGGCAGTACATGAGCGGATACTTGAAAAAGGGGCGTACATACCAAAATTTCCAAGAAATTTTATTTCTTACCCAATATCTCCGACCCTTTTCGTGTGACCATGATCTCACTACAGATGGTATGTAGAACACAGGTTGATTTTTTCGCACAGGAAATAAAGAACTTTCGGAGAAATCAAGTTTTCTAATGTCTTTTCGACGGTAGATTTTTGGTGGTCAGCCCCTTCATCCTTCTAACGGAATACATTTTGCAATCAAGAACTACAATTTTCAGCTCATTTTACAGGGTGTCTAGCATCAGGATTTTCTCGATTTTCCCGATTCTAACAGGATTTGAGGTCAATCAGGATTTAATCCCGATTTCATCAGGATTTGAGGAAAAATCGGTCGTAAAATCAGGATCTGAGAAAAGTCGGCCGTCCGAACGGATTTTTTTATCGAGCTATTTTTGTGAAGTTACAGTTTCTCCGCCAAAAATCATGCAGGATTTGTAAAAATGATGAAATCAGGATTTAGCCGTCAAAAATCAGGATTTCATCAGGACTTCCCGAAATGAAAAAAAACTAGACACCCTGTAGGAAAAAAGTATGTAAAATCTGATTCCATATGCAGATAAGTGCTTTTACAAGTGAGGCGGAAATTTTAGTTCCTAATTGCGAAATGAAGTCCAAATTACGTGTTCAATCCCTTCGTTTTTAATTAATGTCTCCTGTTTTCTTAATTCACAGGGCTATCCTTCTGATCGGTCTCCTGATCCTGTCATCGATCGTGAGCTGCATCTGCTGTCTCTGCTGTCCGTGTTGTTTTTGTTACAAACGAAGGCAAGGAGGTGGAAGTAAGTGTCTTTTTCTTTTCCTTTTCGCCTCGTTAGTTTTTTTTTTTTTTTTTAATTCGTTTAATTTTTGCAGTACCTGATGGAGTATCATCATTCTTGTTTCACTCGTGATTTTATATTATCCAGCCCCCTTCCCTTCTCCTCCCAAGCAAAGTAGTAGCTTTTTATTCCAGACTTCAAAAAAGTAGAGAGATTCTTTTCAAGGAATTAGCTTTGTCCAAAGTGTCCCAATCAGCTTTTCCCATTGGTTCCGGAGAGAACGGTCGGTGCCGATTTTTGCAAGCTGAGGCTGCCAATTGGACGTATTTCTATCAAACGAAACTATGTGCATTATGACGTGAGCCCTGTTATACGTGTATTCTTATGGGTCTCAGGGCTCATGTCTCAATGCTCATAATTCCGTTTGATAGAAATACGTCCATTAATTCTGCAGTCTGCATGTTAATCGGAATCTAAAACACACGTAAAGCAATCAAATTTATTGAAGCCTGCCCCGCCATCGATTATTTACAATACTTCAAATAGAGCGAAACTAGTTTTTACAGCTTGCAAAATTAATAACTGCAAGAATTTAATAAATAGTTTCTCTAAGAATTGCCTCTCTTGCTCACTGAGGAGAAATCATCTAGAAAATCATAGACCACATCGCCATCGGCGTCTTTGACCAGGTTGACCCCACAACTAGTGCGAATCACTCTGAAACAACAATAAAATTGCTGATAAACATGTGAGTTGTTTCTCGCAAAAACAACGTACGAGCATTGCAACGCTGTTCAGATCGTGCAACACTGTGCTTCATATGCATCTAAACAGGAATTTGGTATCATTAGAATTTTTACCTCGAAAATCTACCTTTATATCACCGAATTTTCCATAGAGAGTATCGGTATTTGGGCTATATGTTTCACTATCAAATGGACCGCATTTTGCAATTCGGAACTAAAATTTCTGCCTCAGTTTAGAAACAACGTATGTACTATAAGTATTTCTATGCGTATGAATGTTTTTAAAGATGAGTCGGACATTGTAAATCCTAATTGAAAAATTAAGTCCAAATACTAGAGTATCTGTATAGGGAGAGTAGCGACAGATCTGAAACTCCGACAGTCCATCAGGCCTTCACCGATGCCTCCGCAAATAAAGTTAGGGCCCAAAAGAGCAGCCAACCTATGAATTTCGAATGTCCAGAGCGATTTACAAATACAATTGTTACGAACCGTCGTTTAGAAAGCATGTATTTGGTTTACTTTTTGCATAAATTTACTTATTTTTGCGAAAGAACGCTCATTTATGTACATTCTTAGCCATCTTGGTTAGAATTGAAATCTGGAGGCTGGCAGTGAAATTTTATGTGTTAGAAGTTGCTCAGAAGGGTGGCTGCACTTTTGGGCCCTAAGCCCTTCATGAACCGATCTGTCGCTACTCTCCCTATACAGGTACTCTACCAAATACCAGTGCCGTGGCGTGCTATGCGATGTATCGATTAATCTGTCATTTTAACCTAACGAAAAGATCTATAAACAGGGTGTTCGCGACGAACAACTTAACAATCGATTCTTTACCATGGCTTCAAATGGGGGAATATCGATTCATCGATCATTCACGCCTCGTCACCAGTGGCGTGGCGTGCCTTGCGATATATCGACTGATCGGCCATTTAAACCTATGGAAAAGGATCGATAAACAGGGTGTTTGCAGCGAACACCTCAATAATCGATTCTTTACCATGGGTTTAAATGACATAACAATCGATATATCGCAATTCACGCCACGCCACTGCTCGCCACTGACGTTTGATGTTGCACGATACTATTGCGAAACTCTCACGTTGTTTCTGCAATGAATGTCTCATTTGCCTCGAAAGGAAATGGGGTGAGCAGGCAACCTCGACCAACGAAAAACGCGATAACGCCTGAGGAGGAACTGTTACTGATAAGATAACAGAATGGGAAAAGTTGTTTGGGCCGATGCGATGGATAGTTTGCGAACCTTACTATATAGTTCCAACTTTTAATTCCCGATCCGTGAGTCATTCTTCCCCCATTGACCCCTACTTCACTTTCTTCATCCCGCCCCCTTCCTTTGCACGAGTAGATTGCCTTTTAAAATGTGCGCTCTTTCCATCTATTGTGACCCATGTCCTCATGCCCATGCGATCACTCGTGCTGTAAGCTGCAACTTTACGATCTGGGCCCCAATGCGGATAGGCTGTGGGCTTTGCTTCGAGTGGAATACGATCGCCGTAGCTGGGGGAATCTAATCCCTTCATTCATCTAAGTGCGATACATTCCTTTCCCTCCCAGCAGGCTGATCATTGAAATTTATAGACAAAGCTATAGACCAAGAAAACAAAGGGATACTGGAGCGAGCCTAATGGTGGAAGCAGGTGGTTGCAATAGATTAACTATGGGCAACTTACAAGAGGCCCCATAGTGAATCCGTCTTTTTCCCTTTAGTCTATACCAACCACCCATTTCAACTAATACGATAGCTTTTTTATCCTTTTGTCTTCTTTGCGTATCGCTTTGTCTATCAATTTCAAGAGAGAGCCCTCAGAGACAATTCTTGGAGAATGGCAAACCGTTTTTCCTCACCTAAGTGGGAATTTTCAAAACTTAAAAAGCTCCATCAAACGTTGCTACGATTTGGCAACTATTCTGGTCATTTGACGGGAATCCAGCGGCCTGAAAAAAAAATTCATCATGAAAATACGACTAAAATTTAGAGGAAGTATATCCCCTGGTAAAAATTGGCGATAGGAGCTGTGTTTCAAAATACCATAGGAATTCTTATAGCCGGCTAAAGAAGGCTACAGAAAATCATATAGCTGGCTGTAGAAAGCGGAGAAAATCATACGGCCGGGCTATACGAAGCGATAAAAAATTATGAAAAGCCGGGCTTTACACTTTATCGCCTGGCTGTTGCTTTTTTGCACTCGATTATAAAAGGCTATAAGATATTGTGTAGAAATTCGTGTGCTTTGGAAATCATTAAGTTTGATACGGAACCACCCTAATATTTATAAAACACTTGTTATATTTTCCTTTAATACATATTTTTTTTTCATCAATTAAAACGAGAATAATCCGTACAGGATGTGCAAACATTTCAAAATCATGAGCGGAATAACGCTGACTTCGCCAGATTAAATATTAGAGCCGAACACAAAGCGGAGCGGCGACGCACTGGCGCCTACAAACCTAACAGGGATACCTCACGCATTGCGCAACGCGTGAAGTATCCCTGTTAGGTTTGTAGGCGCCAATGCGCGTTTCGCGTTGGCTGCCCGCCTGCCGCATCGCAGCGTGCCACGGCGCTTGAAGCAACTATTTCACACCAGAGGTATTGCACAGTATCATACGAAACTGAAGGCGCTCTAATATATTAGGAATGGCAGGCATCCATCGAAAGTACGGAGCTTTTCTCGCAGAATAAACCAAGATACTACGGCCCATAAAAAGAGAGCAGTTGTTCAAAAACTCACTAAGTCGTAGCATCCGTAATTAGTAACGTTTAGCATACACTTTATCGCCTGGCTGTGAGTTGCTTAATCGCCATCGGCTATAAAAGGCTATAAGAAATTGTGTTGCCGGCTATAGAAGGTAGTGGAAATCTTACAGCCGGCTGTAGGTCTATGGTATTTTGGAACACAGATTCTACTGCCAATTTTTACCAGGGTCCTATAACAAGTCTTAAAGTAAATGCATTTAGGTTCTTTTCCCATGAATAACTCCATGCATAATCGTTGCTATCCCTAACGGTGCTCAACAAATTGCCACTCGTAAGTGTGCATATATTTTGGAAGTAGTGTATATGGAGATACAACATTGAGTTTTGGGATGAATGAATCAATAAAAAGTTACATTTTACCCTTAAAATCCTTTTATTGCATTGAGCTGAATTTTTAACTTGTTCGAAGTCGGGTCGTTTTCGCACCGAGTAATTTAGTATAATCCACATTAAGATCGAATCTAGACGAAGGATCCTGCTTCGATAATATCGATTGGTCTATATCTATCTGAATGGATAAAACTCGGTATTGCCAACCTCCAAGACTTGCCAATTTTCCTTTACTTATCACCTTTCTCGGATGATTTGAGAGAGCAAGAACGCTATGAAAAAACTTCTAGGAGTTTTCATGCAAAACCGTCTATTAGATCATCGGAATTCGCGTCTAAAGAGGTTCAAAGTCATGGTTCGTGCCGACACTTGAAAATACGCAATTATTGTACTGGATTGCTTTTCCAACTTTTTTCTGTACTTGAAATACTTGACTTCTGAAGAATTGACGGAATGCTCTCGAGTATTCTTGAAATTTCTGTAGAAGATATACCAAATTTCTGGAAAATGCGTAGAAATCAACTAAGCCTGGGAAGCATTGGCGTGGTGTGTTTTGCGATATATCGATTGATCTGCCATGTAAATCTGTGGAAAAAGATCTTTAAAGAGGGTGTTCGCAGCGAACACTTTAAAAATCGATTATTTGCCATGCTTCGAATGGGGAACTATCGATAATCGATCATGAGAGTCAGCTTAATTTTCAGTTATCAAATCGGATGAAGAGCCTTGTCAGACTCTCAAGACGCTAAGCTTCCGAGACATACTTAAAATATGCAATCAAGCGTGGTTTTATAGGTACTCGCGATTATTCAAGTTTTCACCATAAAATGCAAAATTGGCACTTAGAATGCCGAACATAATCAAATATCCGTTTTTCAAGCCTTCACGAACCATGCAGAATGCCATTTTAAAATTTTTCAGTTCGCCAAAATCCAAAATTCCCCTAGTGAGCTCGCTTGCCGAACCTTGTATATCGACGGCTACGTCAAAAAAGCGTACCCCATTGCAATGTTTCAAAATCTCCGATTATACTTTTTTTCTTATTTTTGAAGAAAACCGTTTGAAACATCCTTGAAATGTTTCGTGAATATATTTGAATAAGAGGGAAAAGTTGAAGAAAGTTTCGGGAGAGAATGTTAGTTTTTGAATGATTACCTAGTTTCTTTCTTCTTTCTTCTTTCTTTTTTTTTTTACCAATAGAAGAGAAGAAAAACCATCGAGCAGAGACTTACAGCGCTGCAATAGAGATACGCATTTTCGACAAAAGCCATCGATAAGCTATGGGATATGTTGTGGGCATCCTTCGATACTTCCAAGTTCATTACAAAGTCACTCCTGCGACTTTCGATTTATTGATGTTCGATGGTTACAAATAAAATTGCAAAGGTAACCTCCTCGTAATGACATTAGGTTTTTCCCGTGTTTTACTACTGACGAGTTCTAAATTGAATTATTTGATTCATCAGCGACAAACTTGACACAGAATTTTAATCATGTGTTTTGTTAACATTTGAGGTACGGAACATCCATGTATCGTATATCGCAAGAATGACTCGTCATTAGCCACCAAATCAGTTTATCAGACAGTGAATTTCTTCATTTCTTCCCTGTCATGTTTTCTTTGCCTTTTACTTTTCATCCATACTACCTCTTCACTCCTTTTTACCCTGCTCGTCCGTAGTAAACTTTTAAACTGAGTAGGCTAATAGTAATTAGAAGATTTGTGTTTTTATTTCTTCCTTGTTCTATGAAACCTTGCCGGTCGTCTTTTATTCTTTGACTACCTTCATAGAGAGAGTTTGGAACTTCATCCCATTTAGATTTCGACCCTTACTTAAAAATGGCAGCGAATTTGTATGGGAAGGGGCTGTGGCCAATCTTTGACGGTTTATCACTTGTTCCCAACCTTGCCATAATAGAGGTTTCATTTGAGAAGATTTTTTCGAACTTCGTACATAAAATTGGCGCCAATTTAGGGTGTCAACAAGTCCGAAATTTCCGGAAAGTTCGGAAATAGTATTGATTTTTTAAGAGCGGTCCAGAAGTACTGAAAAAGTACAGAAATTTCGCAAGAAGGTCCGGAATTTTTTTCATTTCTTGTCATTTTGGTCAAATGAGCGATATGAGCGATATGAAGAAAGTGATATATGAGCGATATGAGCGAAATGAGTCAATATGAGCGTGTAATTCAAAGTGAAATTTTTCGAATTTCGTTAATTTTAGGTACCTACTGAAAAAGTACTGAATTTTTCTGGTAAGAAGGCACAGAATTTCTTGGGATTGTACTGAAAGAGCACTGTGAAAGTACTGATTTTTGGTCAGCCTGTTTTAGTAGACACCCTGCATTGGTATCCATACTCTTTCTATGAAGTTTCTCTAATTCCAACTTCCTTGTCTTTCCGTTTTCGTTTTCATTCATTGGTAGCAACATCTTAAACAGACCCTATCAATGCTCGACTTGAAACCCGCGTTTCGATTTCAACTCTTCTTAATTCCAAGCGTCTTGGATTTTTTCCAGTGTGTTAATGCTAGTCGCCGAACAGTCTAAGTGCCTAATGTACATAATATAAAGCCTCGAACACACTGTCAACCACGATACAATAGAAAAGGGAAAATAATCCTAGAAATTTACCGTAAGTTTCAATTTTTCTAATTTTGACCGTTCACGGAAAAAGGGACCTTGGAACACGAAAGCGCAAAATTGAGCCGATTTTTTCAGCCGAAACCCTCAAACCCTGCCAAAGTTAAAGAAAATCGTCGTAAAACGTGAAAGCAATTCCTAGTATTGTAGTTCGTATTTCAGAAAAGGAGATTCAAGCAAGAGCTTTTTTTAATTTATGTCCCTCATAGTCGTAGCACAAAATTTCCGGATCCTCATGCAACTTTAGTCTCCTCATCAGCAGCACAATATAAGTCGTCAGATTGTGTGTAAAAATCTGGATATCTTACACTGAATTAAATGGAGGACATAAGCTATTTTTCAGAACCATTCGGCAACAACAACTTAATTTGACGCAATTAGAGGGAGTTTTCCGTCTAAAATCGATCTCTTGCAATTATTGCCACCTCTATGTTGCTTGACTGTGCGCAAAATCTGAATATTTTCCGTTTTGATGTTAGGGAAAATTCATATAGCTGAATTTCCAGCACACCTCGGCAAGAATAATCGTATGTTTCTTTGCGATCAGAGCTAATTTTTCGGCTAAAATCGCTCGAGTGTAAATTTTGCCTCCGTAGACTGAAGTCCCTTTTCTCGTGGGCGGCTACATGCTGTTTTTTGCGCCACTGCTAAGTTTAAACTCGCACAATGCTTTGTGTGCATTTCAATAACCGTGTAAAAATTCTGTTAATGGTTAGAAATAAGGTTTTCAGATCTAAAACTTGCGTGATGGGTCATATACAACAGGTGTTGACAGGTGTCAAATTAGTAAGTCAGGGTCCGGTGTGTGATCGTAAAGATCAGTGTTTCAAGTCCAGCATACGTTTACATCTTACTCTCTCCTGTTCATTTGTGGCTTTTTGGTAGATATGTGCGTGCGTACAGACATCACAGTTTAGCGCTGGATCGTAGTACCCCATACATTTCCTTATCATGTATCATATTTTGCATGCCCGAATTTCTTTCCATGTATTTTTATGCTCCCGTCGAAGGTCAATCGTCAAGTCCGACGATTGGACAACATTTTGGAATCGGCACCATTTTCTTACATGAAATTATTCCTGGCTCATTTCAGAAAGAAAAATATATAGTGCTCTGGTGGATGAGCTAGAAATAGGAGTGTCTGATTTCAGAATGGGATCCAATTTGTCGTTGAAATCCTGATTTTTTTATAAATAATTTGATCACTTGAAATGCGTACGTGAGATGTCCGTGAAAGGAACGTTTAAGTATTATTTATTGCTTGAAAGAACATCTTATTTCCAAAATGTTGCAGTTTTTCACAAAGTGTAACATGTTCTCAATATTGATTTTTAAAAATCAGTGCACGGATCATTTCCATCAGAAATATTTCAGAAAAATTTTTTTGTTGGATCTATTTTTACGTTCAAAATAATGAATACTTCAGAGTTCTTCGTCAAGAACTTAAAAACCTTCATAATTGTTTAAAAAACCAACTGCCCTGTCTTTTGAAAAAAATCCTTATTTGACCTTTGGCCTTCGAAGTATTCTTATACGTACGAACAAGTAAGTATGAGACCAACTAGTTTATTTCCTCGGACAAGTAACTTGCTTGTCCCTCTTCCTGATGCATAGTTGACTATATTTTTTCCAGCTCTTCTTCGGAAAAAAGTGCATGCTTCTCAACAGCTTATTCAGTTTCTCACAATCAGTGTCCTTAAAATTTAAGCCATGCCTCATAAATCAATTGGACGTATCTCTGGCAAACGGAACTATGTTCAGTATGGCGTGAGCCCTGTTATGTATATATTCTTATGGATCTTAGGGCTCATGGCTTAATGCACATAGTTCCGTTTGACAGAAGTACGTTCAATTTATCGAATCACGTTTACGGAGAGTTATTACACGAGTTGACAACGGAAATCATGGGTGTGCCATGCATTTTATCAGTGTTTAGTACATGTTCACTTTACCACCGGTTTCTCGCGGGTGGGCGCCGCAAGAGTTGTCGATATGAATGTGATGCATCGATCGATATGCCGTTCAAACCTATGAAAAAAGATCGATTACTGGGGCGCTCGCAACGAATACCACAATAATCGATTCTTTACCGTAGTTTCAAACGGGATAATATCGATATTCGATGATCACGCCTCGCCACCGATGAAGAGGCAAGATCTGTTCTTTTATTGATGTTGAATATGTTCAAAATGCCTGTTTTACCTTGAGTTACACTTATCAACATTTTTTAACAGTCACCTGATGAAAAGTGCACACCCATGACTGTGGTCATTTGGCGCAGGATTTAAAATAACAACTTTAATTTAAGTTAAAATAAACGTTTTAGGAACGGAATCTTGTCCGAAATGAAGGTTGGCGTAAATTGACATTACATAGCTATCCTTTTTACGTTACGTTATCTCATATCGCGACTTCCAGCGTATATTTACATGTCAAGCGTTCAATCAGCGAATGGATATCCAAAGTAATCGAATAAATTTTCAAATGATATGCTCAATGCGGTTAACTTAGAACTCTTCCTTGAGTTTTTTTTTCCAAAAAGGAAAAAAAAGAAAAATATGTTAATCGAGGCTAAATGATGTATAGCTATTGAACTTACTTTCAGATGGGAATCTTTACTTTTGTCGTTTCAAGCCCGAATATCATTTTCCTTTCCGCCAATGAATGAGCCCTCACTTGATTACGCTTTCCCATAAAATCTGAAATTTTTAAGTCAACACCTTCTGATTCTACTGTGAGGATAAAGTCAAACCTATAATATTAGAGCTTATTTATCGAAATGCTGAGCCTCAATTATCGGCTGGAATGATGCTACACAAGCGCTAAAAGCTTTCAATTTCATAGCTTTTCGCATGTCTTGCTGTACAGTTTAGTCTGGAAAATCTCGAAAAGTCAGGGCCCTTTTTTTGTAAAATTGGCTGGAAATCCTGTAAATTAAAGCTGGTGCTCCCTCCTTGCGTTTTGCGATCTGCTCGGAGCTGAATTTTGTTTGTAAAGATTCTTCTGTTCCTATATTCTCGATTGGCTGTTTCTAACCTGGTTTTCACATTTTCTGTATAGCCTGTTGTTGTATCATACCAATCCCTTGTTGTTGTTGAGATGAGTTAATATCATCTTCTAGTCTGGTGAGTCAACATTTCTGGAATTCACTCACCAAGCGCTAACATGTTGTCCTCACGGTCTATGTTTCGTGGTGGATTCTTAACCGGTGGAAGAAGGATAACACTATTCTGCCGTGCTAAGGAAGGACGTCGTATGAGCCTTCAGATGTTGCCACATTTCCCTCACTAAAAGTCAAATTTACCGGGAAAATTGTGAATATTTTTAAACAAATTTTTCAGAAAATTTCGTTCGCGATTTAATCTATGATATTTGAAAATTTCAAAGAAAATTATGCAGAACTGTCCGCACAAATACATTTTTTATTAGAGGAAATTCGGCAACTCTCGAATGTTCATACGGCGTTTTTCCTTAGCACGGCAGTATTACCCAGTGGCAAGGCGTAAGCGATTGACTATCGATTTTTCCCTTTGAAGCTATGGTAAAGAATCGATTGTTGCTGTTTATCGATCCTTTTCCATAGGTTTAAATGGCAGATCAATCGATATATCGCAAAACTCGCCACGCCACTGACTATCACTAATACTAACCCGTTCACCGTCTCCGCGCGTAGGATTTTAATTTTTCAAAAAATCGAACGAAATTTTTTTTCTCATCCTAAAAAAAATCAAATTATTCAAGTTTAAAGGTGTGGTATTAACTTAACGTTCAGCAGGATGTGAGAATTAGCGACCCTTCTTTCTTGCCCTGACCTGACGCACCTTTATTTTTAGCGGTCGTGGTCGTGATCTGATCTCAAGGCTCATTTTCATGCCGGGCGATTTAACTCGAGAGGATTACATAAAAATAAATTACGACACTAGATTTTCCTCAATTAGGGGGTCAAGCGGACTCTAAAGTGTTCATTAGCATTTCTTTGAGAAAAAATAAAAACGCGCACAGCCACTCTTCGAATGAGCTCATTGAGTTGAAAATGATTCATCTAAGTTTAAACCTCAAAAAGTGAATGTGTATCAGCCTTGAATTCTGGGAAAGTCACGGTGAAATTGATGACCCAGTGTTAATAACTTGAGCATTAGTACGATTAACCGAGATTTTTGGTTGGAGGGCTGCCGCACATTTTCGCTGTGTGCGGACTTCGACATCTTTTGGGTTAGTTTCTTGATTTTCCACTCGAGAGTTTTTGGTGGGAACTTATGATATCGATGGCTAAAGTGTGAAACCACGTATCTACATTCAGATGCGATGTTTCAAAATTTCCGCTCTTGTTATATTATTTCGAAAAAGAACAAGCCAATTTTATAGTTCGGAATATATACAAAATACTTGATAACTGAAAGCCCAGAAATTACGTTCACTATAGTATTATTCCAAAGAAAAAATGAAGTTTGGCAGGAAGTCTGCAATACCGCAAACAGAGATACGTGATTTCGCAATTTACCGCCGTGCTAAGGAAGAACGCCGTATGAACCTTCATGCGTTGCCAAATTTCCTTTGATAAAACTCGAATTTCCTGGTAAACTTATGAATATTTTTCTTCCAGTTTTTCAGCTAATTTTGCTCGCAATTCCACCGAAAAGTCCTGAAAAATTCAAGGGAAAATATTCATGACTTTCTTTGCAAATGAACATTTTATCGAAGGAAATTTGGCAACTCTCGTATGTTCATACGGCGTTCTTCCTCAGCACGGCACTTTAGCCACCGATATTACATAAACCCTTCCATAGAACAATACTGAAACGCTGTATTCATAAACGCTGAACCAATAATTTTCCAAGTCTTGTTTGGCAGTGAGGAAGAGCAATCCTTATGGCACAAATTTCGGTTTTGTCTGCTCGAGCAATCCAATAATTTTGAATTACGATGCTATAACAACTGTTTCAACCTGACTCTCTAATTACGAAATGAGTTTAATGATCCCTGACCCACCGCTACTCTTTGATCGATCAACGCTCTTTTCCGTCTGCATAATGGCGTCGAGCAAAATCGCTGGGACGGATCCGTCATAGTGTATTTATCCACTTATTTGTAACACGCTTTTGGTGAAGGAGAAGGGTACCTAATCCGTTTAACTGGTTGCGGGCTTTGCTTTCCTGATTTTAGTCTTGCTATTCAACGACCCTAAGCGCCACCAGTGGACTGATTATCAAAACTGATCGAGCTAAGCGATAGACAAAGATGACAAAAAGAATATGGAGCGAGCACCGACAAAATTAAATTGCTGATTTAACAATTCAGTCGCTAAAAAAAGTGACAGCAATATTCCAACGTAGATTTCACAACAAGAAAATGCTACTTCAATCACTATTGTGAGCTAATTAAACCACGAGGGTGGTTAAAGTAGCATTATTTTGTTGTAAAATCTACATTGAAACATTTCAGTCACTTTTTTTAGCAATTGAATTGTTAAATCAGAAATTTAATTTTTTCCGTGAGCCTATTGGTTGAGACGAGTGTTTCTCACAGACCAAGGGGAAAATGATGGACTAGCTTTTCGATCTCTCGTGGGTAGCTATGTCCACTCCAGCCTTCTACCTGCTTCCACTAATAGGATAGCTCCATTTTCTCTTTGTCTTCTTTGTCTGTAGCTTTCTCTATCAATTTCAATAATCAGCCTGCAGTGTGGATTTTTGCAGTTGGTAACATTGTTCCTCTTCAATTGAAATGTATGTGAAATAATCGATTTAGATGAGGCAGCTTGCCTTGTCTGGAATCGATATTTTCACAAGATTCAAATGGAGCAAGAACTATGCTGCCAACTTGCACAATTAAACGATGTGCGAGGTCTTGTACATCGCTAATTTTTCCCCGATAAAACTTGTGAATTTCGTTTTCGGAATTTCTTCAAAAGAATTGCGCTCGCAGTTACATCTGTTTTACCTGAAAATCTCAAGGTAAAATATTCTGTAATGCTCTCTGTCATTAATATTTTTTCGCAGTAATTTTGGCAACAGCCTAACCAGAGTGACACTCCCTCGAAAATACAGTGAAATCGTGAAAAATTCAGTAAGTTTCATTTTCATTAGTTGACAAGTCGGGAAATGCCTTCAAACCTTGAATTTTGTTGCTCTGTTTAAATTTTTGCATAGCTCCAATCGCTCTCATCTGCCGTGAACCTCTGGAACTCGAATTCTTTGGAAAATTTGTGAATGTTTTTCTTGGAATTTTTTCTAAAACCCTGCTATTAACTTCTAAAACAATTCTCTAAATAAATGTTGGTAACTTTCTCGTAAATAATGGTTTTATTGGGTAACTTCTTGTAACACTCAAATGCTCGTTGGGCGTTTCTCGTTAGCACGGCAGTCATACCAATATCGGCAGAGCTCGAATTTTGAATGTGTCGCTTGCGACGCATTTTCATTCTCAGAAATCATTTAATAGTCAGGAAATTTCGTTATTATCGGAAACTCGGTACCCTGCTACTCTGCCGTGCTAAGGAAGGACGCAGTATGAACATTCAGGCGTTGCCAAATTTCCTTAGATAAGACACGAATTTCGGTAAATTTATAAATATTTTCCCTTCGATTTTTCGGATAATTTTTACGCAATTTCACCTAAAGTTCCTGAAATTTTCAAGGACACAAACTTTCCTCAAAAATAAACATTTTACTGAAGGAAGTTTGGCAACTCTCGACTGTTCATACGGCGTTCTTCCTTAGCACGGCAGTACTGCCATTGAGCGTTTCCCTTACAAAATAGTACGGCAGATACGTCATTGTTTGGAGTCGGGACCAAGGCCGTCATAAATTCTTATCTCTTTCCTCGGAGAGAAAAATCCAAGTCATAGTGTATCGGAGCTACCATTCCCTTCGGTAAAAAGAGGTCAACCTCCTGTCAATATTGCCCGTTGATTGGCGTGGCAAAGCAGAAACCGGTGGGTCGATAGTCATCCTCCTTCGAAAGCTCTGCGAGCCAATCGCTGTTTAATATCTTTGTAGGTTAAATAAGTAGTATCGACGCGGGTTTTCAGTGTTCCGCCCCGAATATTGTGATAAGCGCTCTGCCGTGCTAAGGAAGAACGCCGTATGAACATTCCAGAGTTGCCAAATTTCCCTTGATGAAACGTGTTTTTTTGACGCAATTTAAACATATTTTCCCTCGGAATTTTCAGATATTTTAGATTAAATTGCGCACAAAATAGTCTGAAAACTCGGGGGGGGGGGGGATATCTACAATGTCCCCAGTAAATTCGGTTTTCATCGAAGGAAATTCGGCAACGTCTGAAGGCTCATACGGCGTTCTTCCTTATAGCACGGCAGAATATTGCGATAAGCGCTCGAGTCCCAGCCGCGGGTCGCGAGCAGGGGTGAATCTTGAAAATTGGCAACGCTGCCTTTCCCCAGTCGAAAAAATGTCTAATTTTACAGTTACTTTCTAAGTTTTACTTAATGTTATTCTCAGAATGTGTTCTGGCCGGATTGTAAAATTATTTCATTCGTCTTATTTTTCATCCCGAAATGTCTTAAAAGACAGGAGAGTGAACAGAGGCGTGGCGTGCTTTGCGACGTATCGATTGATCTGCCACTTAAACCAATGGAAAAGGATCGATAAACAGGGTGTTCGTCTTGAAAACCTCAAAAATCGATTCTTTACCATAACTTCAAATGGGGAAATGTCGATAATCGATCATTCACGCCTTGCCACTGGAAGTGAAATTATAGCTAAAGGACCGTTTGTGGTGAGGGAAAAGGAGGGAGCGACAGGGTGTCTATAATTCCGGAAAGTCCGGAAATAGTACTGATTTTTAAGTGCGGTCCGGAAGTACTGAAGAAGTGCGGAAATTCTGAGAGAAGGTTCGGAATTTTTTTTCATTTTTTAGTCATTCTTCATCTTGTCGCAATTTGAGTGTGAAATTGAAATTTTTGGAATTTATCGAATTTTGTCAATGAACCACTAGACAAGGTACGAATTTCAGCATTCTGATACATGTTTCTCAACCAAAATTTCACGTAGAACACGATGCGCACAACGGAAATCACAACTACTTACGAAGCTATTTAATGATTCTTGATGCGTGAATTCTAACCACCCGCTCATGAAAACTCAATGCTCTACGTGATTCACATCGCGCGCTAAACATTATGATGACAGTCTCTGCGATATAAAAATCTGGCAACCTCAATCTTGACACTTCGGCTCAGCTATAGCAAATTGCTTATAGTTTGAACAACACATGGTGGGAAATGTATATTGCTCGATTGAGAAGCTTGCTGAAACCGTTGTAGTGCACGATTTGACTCACGTAGAGCTTTAAGTTTCTTGTGAGCGGGCAGTTTAAATTCCTCGTAACCAATGTGAAATAAAAACATTAACATCTTCGTCAGGATTTAGTCACGGCAATTTTCGTTGCGCGAATCGTGTTCTACGTGAAATTCTTGTCAAGAAACAGGTATCAGATTGTTTAACTTCGTACCTCGTCTAGTGGTCCATTGGAAATACTGAAAAAATACTGCATAACTGGACCGCGTTAAACAGAAACGAATCAAGCCACATCAGCTATTGCCAAATTTAACAGGGAACTTATATTTTTTACGAGAGAACGTCTATGCAGATTCCTTTGAAAATTTTAAGGAATATGCTTTGTATTATGGAAAAAATTCAATGGAATTTGCAGAAAAATCCGCACAACCGTTTTCGTGTAAAAAATTAAATTGCCCAATCAAGTTTGACAATAGCTGATGTGGCTTGGTTCCTTTCTGTTTAACGCGGTCCATTTATGTCGAGGAGGTACTGAATTTCTTGGGGATGTACTGAAAAATTACTGGAAAAGTACTGATTTTTGGCTAGCCTGGTTTCGTAGACACCCTGAGCGAGCAATCTAGTCATACTGCGGCATCAGGCCTACTCGAAGCTCCTTCATTTCGTTGAATATGCAATTTGATCTCCGGGGAGTTAAAATAGTTGCTCGAAGTCAACGTATCTGCGCGCGACGCTCGACGCAGCATTAAAAATTACTAGACTTGTGAACCACGGATAAGCGGATCCACTCGAAGTTCCTTCACTTCGGTTGGGTATGCAATTTTATCTCCGGGGAGTTTAAAAAGTTGCCCGAGATCAAAGCATACCTACCCATGAAGTGAAAAAAGAAAACCATCCGTTTCCACAGTTCGTCTGAGAAAATTCTGATTTTCGAGGTATGCGCGAACTGTTCGTCAGTCTTATACGATCAAGGAACTTATTTGCACCCAAGAAGCGAAAGAATGGAAGAAACGAAATAGTCAAGCCGCATTTAGCAATGACTTTATTTCATTTCGAACCTGCCGTAGATTTACATAGAACCTGTTGTAGCAACTAATTATTCTCTCCGAAGGGGAAAAAAAGAAGTAAACCTTCAGATGGTAACAAGTTAAACCTCGCACTTGGCCTTGCCACATAGCCGACGTCGAATATATATTTTAAAGTATTCCGCTACCGGCAGATACTCAGATGTGCATCGAAGGCGCATAAAATGCTGCAATGATGAAATATCCAAGAGGTAAAATTGGCACTAAAATCACATAGGCTGCACCAAACGAATCATACCTTCGTCTACGAATTTCGGGTCTATTTTATCGTAAATTTATTGAATTTGTCTCTGGTCAGCCAAGAGTGTAATACATTTTTCTTTCTCAAAAATGTTGTTCGGAATCACTTTGATTTTAGAGAAACGTAATAAATATTCTCCACCAAAATTTTCTTGTCCTCCGAATGAACTTTTTAATACACTCTTTCGTAACAGGGCTGCAGAAAATTGTGCATTGATCCATTAGAGCGTTCGATTTTTATCACCGGAAACTTTGCAATCTCTGGATTTTCATTCGGCGTCGTTTCCTCAGCACTGTTCTGCCGGGTGAAGGAAGAACGCCGTATGAGCCTTTAGACGTTGCCAAATCTCCCTCAACAAATCAGGAATTTTCTTGCAAATTTTCAAATATTTTTCTTCCGATTTTACAGAGAATTTTGCTCGTAATTTGATGTAGAGCGCCTGTAAATGTCAAGGAAAAATGGATTGCATTTTGCAAAAAGGAACCAGGAGCATTGCGATGTTGCTAAGATTGTGCAACTTTCTTTACCCTGCAAATCTAAACTGATCATCTATACAAATTTTATCTTTACCGTCAATATACAATGAATTCAAGAAGAAACTAATCTTTTTAAATATGATTATTTCCATTATTTCAGTAATTTTGTTGCGAAGAATGTATGTTACACAATCCTAGCAATATTGGAATGCTCTCGGTTCTTTTTTGCAAAATGCAGTCCAAATAATCATAACGCCCTTCATAAATACATATTTCCCGAGGGGCAGTTTGGCAACATTCGAATGCTCTTACGGCATTTTTCCTTAGCATGGCAGTGTATAGTGTTATTAAGCGTTAAACGGCGCACCCGAATCTGAAAAGCAGCATCGCTGCCCGCACCTCTATCAATCCCATAAAATGACGTAGTGCATAAAAACAGACTAGTGATGAGTCAGTCCATTCGACTGACGTCACTCATTGCAAACTCGAAAACCGTCCCTCCGCCCTCGAGCAGTGTTGCACAGTAAAATAAAACTGCTTCCATGAAAACTACATTCGTTATTTCCGAACTGCTCGTGAAGTTTAGCAATAGTTGTACGTGATGCATCGTTAACGATTAAGTATACAACATTAAGAGCGGAGCTTGCATTTTGCCGATTAAACTCGAACTAGAGCTTCCAAGCGTTTTGTTGAAACCAAAGTGAGGCTGGACTGTTCGTCGTGAGCAAAGTGTCCTACAGAAAATTATGTTATTAGAAGCGTATCAATGGCTAAAATTCGATGTGACGTACCTCTTTTGTGGTGCTCTAAAATCTCCACCCCTAGTTTGTTTTCGAAGCGGAACATGTCAACGTTATTGCTTCTTTTTTTTTATTCAGAATATTCTACTATCAGAGAAGAAAAATCAAGGGAGTTTCAAGAAATTACGTTGTCTAGTTTTCCAAGGAAAAAATGAAGTATGACTGGAAGTATACAACGTCACCAACGGAGACTTGTGGTCAAGCCGTCTCGAACTTAAGCCATCGATATGGGATCAAGTGCAACAGAAAATAGCCGAGTTTCTTTTAGAAAACAAGGAGTCTGTGGGTTTTCTCTTTTTTTGCATGGAAGAAATCCCTAAATGTCGCTACGTAATTAGTTTTATCCGTTGGATTGATTTTACCATTTGGAAACCTTTTGTCAAGTAGGGAGAGTATCTCCCAAAAAAGAAATAGGAAAGGGACAGAAGAATGGAAAGAAACAGAAGGAATCGGAGTGTATAAAAAGGAATCCTCAAAAATTTGAGTGTTTCGTCCATACATGGTAGACTTAATGGACCTAGCAGAACTAATGATTTTGAAAAAATTTCCACTTATTAGAATACTTCACTGTAGCAGTTGATCAGCACGAAAATACGAGCCATACTGCCGCGCTAAGGAAGAACACCGTATGAACATTCCAGAGTTGCCAATTTTCCTTCGATTAAATTTTTGAGTTCTAGGAAAGTTATGCATCTTTTCCCCTGAAATTTTCAGATGTTTCAGATTAAATTGTGAACAAAATTGCCCGAAAAATAGAGGTAGGTTAAGTATCTAGAATTTTCTCAGTAAATTCTTTTGGTATTGAATGAAATGTGGCACCGTCTGAAGGCTCATACGGCGTTTTTCCTTAGCAAGGCAGCATAGGCTCAGGCCCGCGACTGGTAATTAGTGGTCCATAATTCGCATTCTCAGATTAAATGAAGGTGGCTATTTTGCCCGAGTTTTTCGGCGCCGGAGAGGGGCAACCACTCACGAATACGCCTCATTGCCATGAAAAGTGAGACTGACGAGGCACATACGTGCTAAGAATTGTTAGTGGCATCAGGATTACGCTACGAGACGTGAATCGTATGAAATCAAGCCCCTGAAGTAATAATTTTCGAAACTGGAAAGACTCGGTTTTCTTGAGGCCTTCGCTGATGTAGTTAACTTAATCTCATCGACTGAAGTGTCCCTCACTCAGAAGTCTACTTAGGTTTTCGATTCAGCCCGTTTTACTAAGGGAGAGCAGGGTGTTTAGCATCTGGAAAAACTGGAAAATATTAGGAATTTTGGCCGATCAGGAAAAATCGGAAAAATCGGACGTTTTATCAAGAATTTTTCTCACTTTGTCAGAAAATTTAGTTTCCGTATACAATTATGCAATAAATATAGTTTTTACGAGAAAAATCAGGAAAATATCAGGAATTTTCAAAATGAAAAAAATCAGGATTTTTCTATAAAACATCAGGAAAAATCAGGAAAATATCAGGATTTTTCAAAATTAAAAAATACTAGACACCCTGGAGAGTATGCTGAATAACCAGGACTTTGATTCCTTTTACTTTAATGTACCCGTGGGCCCATAATGAGCCCATGTAGCGTACTCATGTCTCAACTGTGAAACCACGTATTTCCATCGTGGTGCTTCTAAATCTGTGCTTGTTTTATGTAACTAAAATAAAACCGGTCAAGTTTTAATAATCCAAACAACTTCTAAGAGTCCCTCGGATGGTTAATGGCAATTTGACAAAAACCGGAGGGTTCTTTCAATAAAATTTTCCAGTCAGACGCTTCTGAGCCGATTTTCCGGGGTGTCTACCGTACGGAAAAAGTACAGATACACTGAGAAAGCACGGATTTTGGAAGGTCGGTACGAAAGCACGGAAAAGGTACGGATTTTCCGCCTGAAGGAATGGAAATTTTAGATTTTCACGATTAACTCTAAAAAGTAGCCTTGGGGGTATGCGATTTCCATTTATTAGGTCCCTGGTTCGATTCCTCTTGTTTTTCGGTTTATTCCTTCGTCATTCGATCATTCCTCTTTCCCATTCCGAATGCAGATAAAAATGCGTGTGAGGTGAAGGAAAAGCAAGGATTTTTAAGAATAGCCAAAAGTATGAATTTTCGGATAAGCAAGGAAAAAGCAAGGAAAAGGTACTGAATAAGTGAGGAATTTGAATGGCAGGGTACCAATAGACATCTTGGTTTTCTCAAAAATTCATCCTTGTATTTACGGGACTCTAGTAATTACTACTCTCTTCGCTATCATTGTAGCTTGTAGCCCCCCCCCCCCCCCCCCCGAGTCCCCGACGCTGTCGTGGGTAGGCAGTTCGGGGTCTCGGAGCAATTTTTCTGCCCGCCGGCTAAGTTAAACTTTACGCTGCGCTGGCGCCGATATGCGATATGCAGCCGTACCGAGCCGGTGCCGCTGGAGCATCGCCCACGGATGGAGCACAGCGTCGCGACGCTCTAAATTGCGGCGTGGCGCGCGTCGCGGCGCGGGCAGCAGCTCCGCCAAAGGTCTTCCTCCACGCGGCCTCCCGGGAGCTCCAGTCTCCTTGGCCGAGATCCCAGGTCCTCAGGTCCTGCTTAATGGCGGCATGCATGGAGCCCCTCCCCCTCCCCCTCCCCCGGTCAAATTGTAGCCGAACCTTGGTTATGTCACTCGTGCGGCTACGGCAACGAAAGCGAGCAAGATGGATCTCATGGGAGGTAAATCCTCGTTACCTTCGGATCGACGACGCGTATAAGTAGTAGTAGTAGTACTTATGCTAAGAGGAAAGAAGCAGGAAGCGCGCCGAGATCTTTTATCTATTCGTTTTTTCCCAGACGAAGGAGCGTAACTCCATTCAAAGGTTGCCAAATTGGCTAAAAATATTCGATTCTTTACTAGGATGCATCCTTGCAATTTTCGTCCATGCTTTTTCTGATTTTTGCACGGAATCGGAGGAAAAATCAGAGAAATTATCAGTTTGTTTTATCCATGCGTCGTTTTCCAGACAAAGGAGCGCAACTCCATCCTAAGTTTTCCAAATTGACTTAAAAAATTTAATTTTTCTACAAGAAGGCATCTATGCAATTTTTGTCCAGACTTTTCCTGATTTTTGCATGGAATCGGAAGATAAATCAGTGAAATTATCAGTTAAAAATGTCCAAGATTCGCCTCATAAGAATGAAATTTGCAAACGGAAATGGCATCATTGATATGAATTTACGTTCTTTCGTGAGAGGAACGACGTTCTCTGCCGTGCTAAGGAAAAACGCCGTATGAACCTTTCGACGTTGCCAGATTTTCTTTATCAAAAACCAAATTCACTGCGGAAAATTTTGAATGTTTTATTTCGAATTTTTCAGATTATTTCGGTTCGCAATTTGATCCAACGTATCTGAGAATTTTACCGATGAATATCCATAACTTTTCTCAAAAATACATGTTTTATGCGGAGAAATCTGGCAACTTTCGAATGTTCATACGACGTTTCTGCTTAGCACGGCAGATTCCGCGGCGGCGCGGCGGAGTGTTTCACACGCGGTTGATCGTTTTCTCACCGTTTCGTTTTTCACGGTCACGGGCGCCCCCAAGTCTGGGGCCTTTTTTTCAATACTGCCGTGCTAAGGAAGAACGCCGTATGAACGTTCGAGAGTTGCCATTTTCCTCCGATAAAATGTTAATTTTTGAGGAATTTTATGAATATTTTTCCTTGAAATTTTCAGGAACTTTAGATGAAACTGCGAACAAAATTATCTAAAAAGTTGGAAGGAAAATATTCATAATTTTAGCAGGAAATACGTGTCTTATCAAAGGAAAGTTGGCAACGCTTGAAGGTTCATACGGCGTTTTTCCTTAGCACGGCTGAATACGTCGATGGACAAAGCTCGGAACCGCGGATCTTGAGTTCGGTGTCTCAAAATTTTAGCTCACATTTTACTTTTTTGCCGAGTCAACTTTATAGCTTGGAATTTTTACAGTGTATTCTGCTAACGAAGAGGAAAAATCTAGGACATTTCCAAGAAATTACGTTGACTGATTTTCTGACGTGGAAATAAAAGCTGATACGTCTGCGACGTTGGAAACGGAGATACGTTGTTTCGCACTTTGTCCGTTGACGTATCGCTGACCATCGGATTTTTCTCTCATGTACCTCTAACGCCTCCGCTAAGCGTCCGTAACACAGACTGAGAGTATTGAAGTCTATACCCTCTATACTCTGTGAACACAGACAAAAAAAAAATCCTCACACCGATTTTAGCGTTGCGTACCCCAGCCGTGGGCACCACCTTCCCGTGTAACGCAGGCCGAGACCCCCTTTCCTTAGAGCGTTACGTATTTTATTATATCTGCCTGTGGCCAAAAAACAATGGAGATGTTGCATGTGTGAGGAATTTACGATTTGACTGTAGATTCTTTTGTAAAAGTTCGCGAGAAACACCATGGTCCTACTGGTTTTCTCTGAAATCAACTCCCCCCAAGCTCAAAAAAAGCTCTCAAGTTGAGGCCAAAATGGAGGGGATATTCCACCCTACCCTGAGAGTCCACCTCTGGAGGTTTGTCTTGATGTAGAGGTGGACTCTCAGGGTACGGTGGGATATCCCCTCCATTTTGGCCTCAACTTGCGAGCTTTTTTTGAGTTTTGGAGTTGATTTCTGAGAAAACCAGTGGCACCATCGTGTTTCTCGCGAACATTTACATAAGAATCATCAGTCAAATCGCAAATTCCTCACACATGCAACATCTCCATTTTCCTGGCACCGATTTCAACTTTACGCACCCCAGCCCTGGACACCCCCTCCCCTGCAACACAGGCCTAGATCCCCTTTCTTTAGAGCGTTACGTATTTTATTATCTCCCCCTGTAGCCTTGGAATCACAGAATCGTGTTTTATGGTTGCTTTCTTGATGTCCACCGGTCTCCCATATTTTGTAATGAGGAACTAATATTTCCATCTTACTCCATAAACGAGATATGTAAAACCAATTTCCCTCTGCAAATAGGTGCTTCTACAGACAAGTTAGAGATAGTAGTTCCTCATTGCAAAATGAAGAGCGGATAAAGAGTCTAAAAATAAACGATGTCATGCGATGTGCGCTTTGTCAGCCTCCTGATGCCTCGTTACGTCACACCGGAGTCACCGGACTTAGCTGAATCACTCCGTCCAATCCATCTCCGCGAAAAGCATATCGCTCGGCACCGGGCACCACTCCCTTCGCGGAAGGAGAGGGAATTCGCAGTCGCGAACTTGGGAGGAGGGGGGGGGGAGGCTCGAAAAGCCTCTTGGCATTCTTATTTTATGGCCACCTCACGGCTAGTGTTGTCAATTTTCAAACCTAGTAGGTTAATTTCCACGCGTCTAGTGAAGTGTAGTGGTTCCCTATTGCAAAATGTAATCCTAATGATGAAAGCACGCGAATTTTTCAACTCTGGTAGGGAAATCGGACCATCCGCAGAAAAGGCAACTTCATGGGGGTTCTCGAATACCTGAGCTTATCAAGCCAAGGCAGGGATAGCGCGCCGACTCAGGTTTTAGTAGCCTTCGACTCATTCCGCCGTGCTAAGGAAGAACGCCGTATGAACATTCGAGAGTTGCCAAATTTCCTTCGATAAAATGTTCATTTTTGAGGAAAGTTGCGAATATTTTTCCTTGAAATTTTCAGGATCTTTAGGTAAAATTGTGGACTAAATTATCTGTAAAATTGGGATGAAAATATTCATAAATTTACCAGAAAATTCGCGTTTTGTCAAAGGAAATTTGGCAACGCCTGAAAGCTCATTGCTCGGCAGCATTGTCAGTCTTGCCACGTTGAAGGGGCCCGGCCGCGGTTGGCACTCTTCAAATTGGACGTATTTCTATCAAACGGAACTATGTGCATTGTGACGTGAGCCTTGTAACGCATATATCCTTATGGGTCTCAGGGCTCATGTCTTAATGCACATAGTTCCGTTTGATAGAAATACGTCCAATTGATTGTTTTCCCGACGCAATGACGGTAATCTCACGGAACGAAGGATTTTCACAATGGCGCTAGTATTTACCGACCCAGTCAGTGGCGTGGCGTGCTTTGCTTATATCGATTGATCTGCCCCTTAAACCTATGGAAAAGTATCGATAAACAGGGTGTTCCCAGCGAACACCTTAATAATCGATTCTTTACCACAGCTTCAATTGGGGAAATATCGATGGATCGAAAAGCGCGCCACGCCACTGGATCTTGTCGATTCGTTACACTGTTTTTCCTCCGTTTAAATGTATGTAAAACTATCGATTTTCGTTGCGGCAGCTTGCCTCACCGAAATCGATATTTTCAATGAATTTAAATGGAGGAAAAACAGGGCTGCCAACTCTCTAGAATTGCCACGACTTCTGCTAAAATCAGGACCGTTCCGAGAGTAAATTGAACTAAATTTTGCCACAAAGAACTACTATTTCTAGTTTTTTTAGAAACAAAATATGCGCCGTAAGCTTCTCAGTACAGATAGGTGCTTTTATGTTTGAAACACGAATTGTAATTCCTCATTGAAAAATGAAGTCGGATGGTCACGTTGGCAGCTTTGAGTTAACGAGAGGAACGATTTGTTTTTTCTCTGACAAAAGAACGCGAATGGTACCAAAATCAACACAAAATTTTCGTTGGTTCGTGTTTCACATCATGTATTAACCGAAAGGAACCCGAGGTCACAAATATTTTTATCAGTGCAAAGTTCTTCTGATAGAAGATTTCTCTTCACTTTTCAGAACCTAGGGAAACTTTGGGGGAAAGTTTTATGAAATTAAACTGAATTTTCAACGCTGTAATTGATTAGAAAAGTTGGAGAGCTCTTGTCATCATAGACGAGTAGAACTTTGAAAAGTCAATAACCATGGAGTGAAATGGGAAGATACCCGCGCAAATGCGCGCGGCGATTGACAGCGAAACGAAAGCTCTCGCTCTTATTTCCTCACACTGATAAAAGTAGCCGTCGCGGGGGGGGGGGGGGGGGGTTGTGGAAAAAAGGCAGTTTTATTCTGCCGATGGCTAAAGTGCGAAACCACTCATTTCCGTTTGCAAAGCTGCAGACTCCCTTTCATCCTTTATTTTTTCTTTGGGAAACTAGTCAACTTAATTTCTTGAAAACTTCCTTGATTTTTCCCCTGTATCATCAGAATATTCCGTAGCGATTTCAAGCTCATTGTTGAGCTGTTTTTCTTCGAAAAAATAAAATAGGAGCAGAGATTTTAAATCACCGCAATAGTGACACGTGCGGTTTTGCACTTCAGCCATCGTTGTTACACACAGCAACTCTGCCGTGCTAAGGAAAAACGCCGTATGAGCCTTCAGACGTTGCCAAGTTTCCTCCAATAAAAACCGAAATTACTGGGAGAATTGTGAATATTATTTTCCAAAAATTTCAGATAATTTTGCATGCGATGTAGGCTTAAATATCCGAAATTTTCAGGTAAAAATAAGCATGGATGTTGTCAAAAATACATGTTTTATCAAGGGAAATTTGGCAACTCTCAAATGTTCATACGGCGTTTTTCCTTAGCACGGCAGAACTCATTATTAGTCCCTTCTGAAAACTGCTCCCGACGTCTGAAAAATAGAATCGCCATCAATGGGACCCTGCAGCGGCTGATTCTTCAAATTAATGACAGACAACGCGATAGACAAAGGACTCAAAGGAGACATAGTATGGAGTATGTAGCAATCCTGTTGGTTGAAAAGGGTGGTTCTTATAGACCAAGGGAGAAAATGATGGACTTAATCTAGGGTCTCTCGTAGGTTGCCTTTAGTTAGTCTATTACCCACCTCATTTGTCCATCGCAACCACCCGCTTCCACCAATAGGATTCCTTTTGTTCTCTTTGTTTATAGCTTTATCGATCAATTTCAACCATCGGCCCGCAGCTCGTAGTGACACGCCTTCAGCAAGAAACGAATCATCTCCTTGAAACAAGTGAATGATCGTCCATTTTTGACGCCGAGCACATGATTGAGACAGTGAGACACCAAGTATCGAGGATTTATCGTGGCCCCTTCATGAGCCGCGCCATCGCAATTTTTGCACGCCAGAGCCGCGTCTACGTGCGTGGGCGGAGCGCATGGCATTGAATTTCAAATGCTGTGCAGAATCTTGATCAAATACTGAACTCAGAGGCAGAGAGGTCGATCAAATAGATGCTGAAGTTGATGGATTTTCTCAAAGAACGAGGGACCTGCACCAAAGCAAATTTTTCAGATGAACGATTTCCGTCGAGTTTTATAAGAAACATGGAGAACACACTTTGACCAAAGGCGGATCCAAGGGGAGACATGGGGAGCGTATCCCCCGTTCGCATGAAAATAAGGAATAAGGAAAAGGAAAGAAAGAAGGAAGGAAGGACGCCCTGATTTGGTAATTGTTCATGGCGGAATGAAGAATTTGCATGCAAATTATTTATTGCTTCATCTGAAAGTGCTTAAAGAGCTGATTTCACAGTATTTTTCATAATTGTTTAATGATATGGGAAATAGTATAAAAATGTACTTAAAAGTGAGAAAATGCACCGCCTAATGACGTCGTCAGGCAGCATTTCCCATTTAAACATACGTATTTTAGCAGCCCTGGTAAAAATTGGCAGTAGAATCTGAGTTCCAAAATACCACAGACCTACAGCCGCCTGTAAGATTTCCAATAGCTTCTATAGCCGGCTACACAATTTTTTACGGCCTTCTATAGCCGATGGCGACTAAGCAACAGTCAGGCGATAAAGTGTATGCTAAACGTTACTAATAACGGATGCTAGGACTTAGTGAGTTTTTGGACTCCTGCTCTCTTTTTGGACCATAGTAATTAGTATGTAGATTTTTTTGCGAGGAAAGCTCCGTAATTTTGATGGATGCCTGCCATTCCTAATATATTAGAGCGCCTTCAGTTTCGTATGATACTGTGCAATGCCTCTGGTGTGAAATAGTTGCTTTAAGTGCCGTGGCACGCTGCGGCGCGGCAGGCGGGCAGCCAGCGCTAAACGCGCATTGGCGCCTACAAACCTAACTGGGATACTTCACGCGTTACGCAATGCGTGAAGTATCCCTGTTAGGTTTGTAGGCGCCAGTGCGTCGCCGCTTTGCTTTGTGTTCGGCTCTAATATTTAATCTGGCGGAGTCAGCGTTATTCAACTCATGATTTTGAAATGTTCGCACATCCTGTATGGATTATTCTCGTTATACAATATGTAATTGATGAAAAAAAATATGTATTAAAGGAAAATATAACGTGTGTTTTGTAAATATTAAGGTGGTTCCGTATCAAACGTAATGATTTCCAAAGCACACGAATCTCTACACAATATCTTATAGCCTTTTATAATCGATGGCGAAAAAGCAACAGCCAGGCGATAAAGCCGTAGTTAAATCCGTGTGGATAACTGAAAGTCAGTTGGTTTTTTTTAAGTTAAAGAAACGTTGTTTTGATATCGTTTTTTAACTTAAGTTTAACGATAACAAGACGACGCCTTTTTAACTCCGAAAAACAGATGCACAGTTTTATCCGCACGGCTTTAACCCAAACAGCCAAATTTTGTCGACAAGAAACGACGCTTCAAGTCAAAATTATATTTCAATAATTTTTCTTTTCAGTGCCTCGTATAGTTTGACCAATCATTTATATTATTGTAACAAAATGCCAGCTGTCCGCTGCATGAACGTTACATTAAAACTTATTTGGACGTATTCCTGCTAAACGGAACTATGTGCAATATGTCGTGAGCCCTGTTATGCAAATATTCTTATGGGTCTCAGGGCTCATGTCTTAATGCACATAGTTCCGTTTGGAAGAAAGACGTCCATTTCGAGTACCCTCTCTCTCTCCATCGATGAATGATTCACTTCGTGAATCAGTCGTTGGTCTAGAATATACCATAAATTTAGCGGAACGGCCACTTGTATTACGATTAGGTATCTACCACTTCGTTTTCTTTTCCGTTCTTAACATCGGCGAATGCCAAACTATGACTCATATTAGAAGAATTATTACAAAGCACTCAAAGAATGATGAAGGTGAATTGTTCGGATCCCGAAGTTTTTCACCCATGCTACAGAAATACCTCGAGCCATAAATTGGACTTAATGATCGTTTATCACGTTGTAAAAAAACATTGCTGTCGGTTTGGCCATTTAGTTTCCGTAGCTCGACGATGAAGTGAAGGGGAAAGTGTTTCTGTCACCTATTTCTTATTTTTACTTGACCGTCTTGAAAAGCACTTCGTTTGAACCAAAAACGTCATAGCCCAGCAGATTTAGAGTTTTTTTTAAAAAAAAAAAATAAAATAAAATAAAACAATATATTTCGGATGACTTCATTTCGATTTTTCCTATAATTATTTAATGTATAAGCACAGCAGAACGCTCGAATTTCGAGAATTCATGATATGCGCAGAAAGCATGAAAATCTTAAATCAGCAATTTTCGGAATGATTGAAAAAAGCTCGATTATACGATTCATATCAAGTCTGCAACGTCGTAAACGGAATCACGTGGTTTCGCTATTCGGCCATCGATCTATGCATGATTAAGGTGATTCGATGGACGCCATATTTTGTATCAGAACGGCATGCGATACATCGCATCAATGGGTTCCATTTTTTTAGCTACTCGTCATTTTCCTCCAATTTTGAGATCGCAATTCTGTTGTCAGGAGACTAAAGCACTCACTGCTTACCAATTTTAACAAAGTAATTCAACGTAATAAAAGCCTGGTTTTTTTAAAGAGTAAACATCGCATTCGAGTGCAGTTTCGCTATTAGTATCGAATGCGATGTTTTCTCTCTCGATTGTTAAGGTGTTCATCGCGAACACCTTGCTTATCGATCCTTTTCTGTAGGTTTAAATGGCAGATCAATCGATGGATCGCCAAGCACGCCACGCCACTGAACCATAGAGTACATAGAGTCGTAATGTAAGTGGGAGAGCTGGCGCCACTTTTAAGCATTTTCCAGGTCCCGAATTCCGAGACTCCTGTGTGACGCCGGGTCACTTTTTCGATACATAATCGATTGTTTGCGATACACAGGTGCCCGGCCACCGATGACAACAACAACAACAACAACAACAACAGAGGAGATAGGAATTACCACGTATTCCAAACCGCCATTTTGGATCGAAAATGTATCGAAAAAGCGACCCGAACTCGGCGCACACCGGGCTCGGAATTCGTCGAGCAGAACATGGCGCCAGCTCTCCCATTTACATTACGACTCTATGTACTCTATGCACTGAACCCATAGTACCGTACATACGGGCAGGCGAGAAGGAGCAACGTGCTTCTGTCAGGATCTCGGTTGATCGACCACAATTCCCCGTTCCGCAGATGTAAGAACGTAACTCGATTTCAACTTGAGCCTCGAAACGTACGGGATTAAAGGTAATGAAGGGCTCATCTCAACGAGCTGTTACGCCGTTACGTCACCCGGGCGTCGAATTGTCCGCAGCGACATCCTGCGTGGGCCGACGTTATCCGGCCGGCCTCGTCATTGAAGGCACGGCATCCGAGCGCCGAGAAAAAACACCGTATGTGCTTTCCGACGTTGCCAAATTTCTTCTGTGATAACACGCATTCTTGAAGGAAGTTATGGATATTTTCACTTGAAATTGCCAGATGAACTAGATAAAATTGCGAGGAAAATTCTCGACAAAAGTGGGGAAGAATGGACCACTAGACTAGGTACGAATTTCAGCATTCTGATACATGTTTATTATCCAAAATTTCACGTAAAACACGATGCGTAAAACAAAAATTACCGAAATCAACTTCTTACAAAGATATTTAATGATTCCTGATGCGTGAATTCAAACCACCCGCTCATTAAAACTCAATGCTCTACGTGATTCACATTGCAGCTAAACATTATCATGACAGTCTTTGCGATATAAAAAATCTGGCAAACTATCAGTCTGGACGGTTTGGCTCAGGTATATCAGATTGCTTATATTTTGAACAACATATCGTGGGGGATGAACAGTGTTCGATTGAGAAGCTTGGTGAAACCATTGTACTGCGCGATTTGACTCACGTAGAGCTTTGAGTTACTTGTGGGCGGGCAATTCAAATTCCTCGTAACCAATGTGAAATAAAAACGTTAATATCTTCGTTAGAAGTTGGTTTCAGTAATTTTCGTTGTGCGAATCGTGTTTTACGTAAAATTCTGATTAAGAAACTTATATCAGATTACTTAAATTCGTACCTTGTCTAGTGGTCCATTATTTGAAAGTTTCCCTGAAATTTCGGATTTTATCAAATGTAACTTGGCAACGTCCGGAGGCTGGTTTGACGTTTTTCCTTAGCGCGGCGGCACACGACCAGCATCTCGAGTTAATGGAAAACACTATCGGTTGAACCTCCTGCTGGTGAAGAACCGCGCGACTGTAATTAGTATTCAGTGGACAGCCGCGGTTTTTGCACGAAACAGCAGGGTGTCAATGTCTCTATCTCTCATCCCACCATTTGAAGGCGTGACTGCTTCCTGGCGCTCCGACTGGACCAGTGGCTTGAAAGTTGGCTACGCTCTTTTCCCTCCATTTAAATGTATGTAAAACTATCGATTCTTCTGAGGCAGCTTTCCGCACCTGAATCGATATTTTTAATGGATTTAAATGGAGGGACAGCAGTGTTTCCAACTTGCAAAATCGGCATTGATAGAAGCGTCGACCTCCAAATTTATCTTATCCGGAAAATCACCCTAATTGGTTTTTATTTGGAGTTTTTTGGGGTTTTAAAACTTGATGTTTGTTAAATTGTTAAGGGAAAAATCAGCTAATCTGTTAGCCGCAGACATTGTTTATACCATTCCCTGTCCAGCGACTAGCGATGCTGCACAAGTGAACATTGGATCGAGTCAACAGGAGAGGTCGGACAAAATTCGGAAACTTTAAATACAACTCCGCTTATACAAAACTTTGTGGTTCCAAAAGTGGTTCCATTGGTTTCCTCGTGAATTTTTTTTTCCATTTGTGCTCCTTTAAATGTATAATGTTACGAATTAAACACCAAAATTTACAGTTTTAGTCCTATCTTTCATATCCGACCTCTCTGATTGACTCCATCCACCGTGTGTCGTTCCGTCAACGTCAGGAAAGGATATCACCCGCACAACTTCGCCGTATAGCAATGATACGGTTTGATCTGGGGAACAATGTCTGAAAGTGCGATATCCCTGCACAATCGAGTTCGGATGGAGGTCAAGAGGCGTGACCAATTGCATCGACGCAATGTTTCCCCCGGTTATTTATTTTTCAGGATTTTCAGTAGTCCGAACGCGAATCCATCGACAAACCCGTGGATCGATCGACAAATCCGTGAATCGAACCAAATATTACGGTTTAAAATGTATGCAGAATATTCTGCTGTAATGTATTTGGTTGAGGTTGAACAGTACGTCTCATAATGAATAATGACCACTTTTCTGCAAGAACGGATGGGAAGGAACCAGGGCCGGATTTACCTACTTGCAGCCCATGGGCCGCCTGTATTTTGCCGCCCCCTTCTCATTCTTTTTGAATCATCAATACAAACCATCAAGTTTACTTACCATCGCGTTTACTCATGTTGGGCTCTTTTTTTGTGGAAGCCCTGTCAACACTGGCAAAAGTTCACGGAACTTTGCGCGAAAGTTAAGTTCCGTAAACGTATCTCTGTGTGGACAAGGGCCTTTCATTAATAAGAGATGAACGAAAAAATTATGAAAGAATAAACATGAATATGGTTTAATAATTTTAACTTCCGCCGGCGCGCCATCCACACTGTGTTTGGCGCAATGCGTGAAGTATTCCTACAGTCTTGTAGGCGCTATGCTTTTCACGCCGCGCCGACCGCTGGCCGCTCTGTGTTTGGCGCAGTGCGTGAAGTATTCACACAGCCTTGTAGGCGCTATGCGTTTCACGACTACCGCTGCTGACCGCAGTGCGTGAAGTATTCGTGGAGTCTTGTAGGCGCTAATATGTGTTTCATGCTGACCGACGCGCCGAGGACTTCTCCTTTTCATCTCAAGTCCGTGTCACCATTGCTCTCTGCGCCGCGCCGCTCCAGGCCAACTTACGTGTTCGGTTTCTCTCTTAGATTGAGTAGTGAAAGGTGCTGTCTCTTGTATCACCGTAAGACGAAAAAATTAAAATTACTATACTTTAACTCTCAGGAAATGAGAGATTTTTTCGCCTTTTCTCGTTTCTAATGTTTTTTTCTAAATCAGATTTTTTTGATAACTACATTTGAAAAAATTGCAAAATTTGTCGCCATGGGCCGCGGCCCATGTGGCCACCCCCTAAACCCGGCCCTGGGAGGAACTCATCATTTTTCCAAGATCTTCTCCAGCAGGGTGATATTTTATTTCATCATCTGTTGGCTTAAAAAAATGCAAGCTAATGCTCTGAAAAATTCAAAAGAACATACCTAGCCAAAGGTTGTTTTCCTTCCTCGACATAAATACAAAATACAGAGGCGACTCTTGGAATTTGGCAACGCTGTTTTTCCTACTTTTAAAAGTATGTAAACAATCGATTCTCGAGGCAGCTTGTCTCGCCTGAAATCGATATTTTTAACGGATTCAAAGGGAGGATTAACAGTGTTGCCAACCTAATATAATCGCCACTGCTTAAATAACACAACATTTGACCAGATTCATGAACGTATCGGGACGAAACAGACGAAAATTCGACCCCGGAACGAATCCTCTCAATTCCCATTGTCTAGTGGTCCAATTTAGGACGAGCGTCGTGTCCGAAGATTCGGCAGCAGAGCATGAATAATTAGCGATCGACACGCGTGAACACGGGATGATGATGGTCGCCCCGCGGAGGAATAATCGAATTTTCGAATTTTCCCCGTGAGATCCGCTGTGAAGTAGGCGAATTATTTCTTCGGAGCGGCAACTCAGCGCTGGAGCTTTGGAATTATTGCATCGGGATCGACCTTTCGGGGAGTAATAGCTGCTCGTCGCCAACGATGTGGTAACTAATTGCCGCGAGTTTTGAGCCGCGCTCGGAGCATCGGCACGGAACTCATCGGTGCGATTTTTAACGCATCGGTGAATGACAGACGCGCCGACTGGAGCACTGCCATGCTAAGGAAGAACGCCGTATGAGCCTTCAAACGTTTCCAAGTTTCCCTCAATAAAAACCAAATTTTCTAGGAAAATTGTGAATATTTTTTTCCAAAATTTTCAGACTATTTTGTACGCAATTTAATCTAAAATATCTGAAGATTCCAAAGAAAAATGTGCGTAAATGTCAAAAATTCATGTTTTATCGAGGGAAATTTGGCAACTCTCGGATGTTCATACGGCGTTCCTCCTTAGCACGTTAGAGCACGTTAGAGTACGCACCATTTTCATGACGAGAGCCGACTAGAGTACTGCCGTCTTAAGGAAAAACGCCGTATGAACCTTCAGGTCTTGCCACATTTCCCCTGGCAAGTCGCTAATTTTTTGGAAAAGTTTTGAATAAAATTTTCGCCAATTTCTCAGATAATTTTGTCTGTAATTTGATCTAGAGTGAATGAAAATTTCAAGGAAAAATGCTCACAATTTTCCTCAAATATAAGCATTTTATCGAAAGAAATTTGGCAACTCTCGAATGTTATGGAAAAACGCCGTATGAACCTTCAGGTCTTGCCACATTTCCCCTGGCAAGTCGCTAATTTTTTGGAAAAGTTTTGAATAAAATTTTCGCCAATTTCTCAGATATTTTTGTCTGTAATTTGATCTAAAGTGAATGAAAATTTCATGAGAAAATGCTCACAATTTTCCTCAAATATAAGCATTTTATCGAAAGAAATTTGGCAACTTTCGAATGTTCATACGGCGTTCTCCCTTAGCACGGTAGAGTAGCTTCATAGAAAAAGTAAAGGGGACGGACACGTTCCCTCCAAAAATTTCTTTTTTATCTTCTTTCGATTGATAGTTCAAGAAGGGGTGGGGAGTGGGGGAGTGCCACTTGTAAACCGAAGTTGGGGTCTGCAGCCCCTTCCTATGGGGGTGGGGGGCTGAAACTTTTGGGGAGCCCCAATAGTAGCTAACATTGATCCATGAACATCTCCAAAGTTTCGTTTCAAAATATTAATCAGGTAAAATTTTAGAGGGAGTTGAATGGACTTTTGCGACACCCTGTATAGCTAGCCCCAAAATGACGACAGTAGCGACTGTATAAGTCATAGAGTGAGATAATAGATCGACTCTAGTATTGATGTGAAAGGGATGTTGCCAACCTTTGATGGTTATCACTTCCTGCCAACCTTGTCGTATCGAAGAGAGTATTTCGACTTGATTCTTGCCTTTTTCCGAATAGCATTTTTGAGAATTATGACGGCCTTGGTTTTCCATTGATCCTCCTCTTCTTTTCCCGGCTCCCTTTATTTTCTCAACGTGACATTTCTAACAGTTGGAAACTTGCAAGGGATTTCGCAGAAATTTTTCTCTTCTTTTATGATTTGCTTCCTCGCATTATTCTATGTGGAATAGAAAGTGTCAAGTGTAGAGCTTCTACTCGCTTTGTCCTCATCATTCTAATGCCTCTAAATGTATGTATATACACAAGCTTCTTTTATTTTCTTCATTCCGCTGCCTCCATGAATTTTCATTTACCTACTAATTATTTTATTTAAGTAATTTTTAACAACCGCTGTATTATTTTGGCTTTAGTTTCTTTTATTCAGGTCGCACATTATTTTTATGGTTTCTTTTACTCTATTGGTTCAATTTTATTCTCATTATTTTGCCCTGTTTTATCATATTAGAAAAATGCAATTTCTTTCCTTTTTTTCTTCTTTTTTACTTTTGAGTTCGATTTCTTTGTCTGTTGGGCCTATATCAATTATTTCTATTCATTAGGAAAAATAATTTTCATTCTACAATACATAATAAATCAGTGAATTTTACAAGCATCCATTTTTTTTTTGTTAGTATTTTTTACAAACATTTTTAAGAAAGGACAATAAAATCCAGTGAGACTTTTTTATACTAATTACTTGTGAAAAAATTTTAAATGACGTCCGGCTGTTTTGTGAGCTCGAGTTAATTATTATGAAAGCTTTATAAGATCACAACTCTAAGATTGTTTAATTTTTTTTGACTCAACTTAAATTAAAGGTAGCTCGGACATTTGTTTTGAGCCCCTAGTTTCAATGCTTCAAGAATCTAAATTCCCTCTGTTGTTATTTCATAAAAGCAGTTTTTCATATAATTGATTTTTTTCTCATTTAAATCCTCCGGAAAGATTGTGTTTCCTCGATAAATCCTTTTGATTTTGATACGTCTAGTTTTTTTAATCTATGGAATCAGAGCAAGTCAGAGATTTGAGACAAGCTGCCAAAGATTTACCTCCTTTTTACAAAAGGTTGTATATAATTATTCTGTTTAGTTGTGATCCGTTATCCTGCAGCCGAAACCACTGTCATTTATAAACAAATGGCGTAACCTTCAATTGCATTGCTGAATTAACTCTTCACTACGGGCATGGCTATCAAAATTATTTAAGGACAACTGACAACCACTTCCTCTAAAGTTTTGTTTTGTGAGTGTTCTTATCTCTTCATTTATTTTAATTTTTTCTTCCTAATTTATAGTCTTATCCTTTTACATTCTAAAATATCAATACCTACGTTCCTCTCGTAAGTTTTATTTTATCACAGTAAGTCTTTTTTTAGTTGAACTCAGAGCACTCCAGCTTCCTAGCACTTCGTTCAAGTATGTCAAAATGTCTAATCATAGCTTTTGTGGTAGCAGGCATTTTTTTTTTTTTTTTTTTTTTTTTAACACACGATAACTACTACACTTCTTGGCCAATAATTATTATTCTCTGCTTCTCTCAATTAAATTTCCAAATGGTGCGGGAATTATAGGTTGATACTATATATTTCTTTTCAATTTTCTCTTTTATTTATTTTGGTCATATTTTGCTGCCTCTAGGATTTTCAGTTTGTGCTGTGACTGATAATTTCTTCAATGAAGCTCTAAATAATTCTTTAAATCCTGACCATCATATTCAGTTTCAGCACATTACTGAAATAAGTGAATAGAATGGAAATTTAACGGTAGGGCAAGAACAAAGCAAGCCCCTTAAGACATGTTAACCAATTGGAACCAATTTGAAGGAAAACTTGCCAGAAACTTTAAAAACTTCTAAAATTAATTCATAAACTAGAGCAAGGGTGCAAAAAGCATTGTGCCTTCAGCCTTCACATTTCTTCTGGCAGTCTCCACATATTATGAGGCTACCTTTACATCGTTGTCCATTGAGGGCTGCGCACATCACCATTTTCTCCGCGTAAAAGAGGACCAACAAAGAGTTTCCTTCGCAGAAAGTAAAGCGCTTAGAAGTTTCGTTCTCTCAAAATAACACGTTTAAGAGTTTCCTTCGCAAAAAGTAGAGCCTCCTACACCTTTTGCTCCTTTTTAGACGTCTTTACATTAATCCTGGGACCGGTTGATTGTGGTTTTTTCTATATCCCTCAGTAAGAGATCAGCCTTTATTGTTCACATTAAAATTAGCTGAATCAATTTTTCCTCTGGCACAAAAACCAAATTCAATAAATCTGAAATCAACCATTGCAACTAAATTTGTTGTTAGACTATTCATTAGAGATACAATTCAGAAAGCTCTCCCTCCTTCTTTGCTGCGCATGCGGCACTTGTGATCTTACTAAGGAAAGTTCAGCATACGGGAAACATTACATCATTTGAAAACACATCACTGGTACACATTATCGTTTGGTACCTATCGCCTCTGACACAGAGTCCATCAATTGCTCAAGTTTTCTTAACAGTTTTCTTTTGATAGAAGACAATGGAACAAAATTACACAGACCTAATAATTGTCAATATCCTAAAATTAATAGCTGACTGGAGGAACCTAATGATTTTTTCTTTTTTGTTTCAGGTTTTGTTTAAATTCAACCGTCGCAGCTTTCCTTTCAATGGCACTCAATTTTTCTAACTCGTAATTTTTTTTTTATTTTTTCATGTTTGTTGATACTACTTAGCTCTTGGTCATGAACCATGCATTCTGTGAAACCTTTTTTACATTTGTTCTCGCTTAAGTACTATTTTTTAAGAGACCACCTTTTCTAGTTTTATGTTATAAGTAAGTGCGTGGGTAAGAATTTACATAAGTAGGAGGTACGTTTAAGTTTGCTGCTCTCAGAAAGTCTCTTTCTTACAAAAAACTTCTTCAACTTGCATCAATGTCCAACTTTTCAATCAAATAAATTCCAACTAAGGATGCATTTTCAGTTCAACTTTTGTATTTAAACATCTTGGAGGCTGATCGTGAGCTGATCAGAGAATGGTCTCCTTACTTAGATTGAAGAGACAGAAGAGTAAATCATAAAGCGGTATCAATTTTCCCTCCATTTAATCTAAGAAAATAAATATTTTATTGTAGAAGAGCTACTCCTAGCTCCTTCAATTGTGTAACATGTGTCATTTGATAAAACCTCCTACGAAAAATAATTGCCCTTCGACTCCTAAGCTCAGATTTCCTAAGACTTCATTACTTTTTCTCACCAAGTTTGCTATGGAGCTTTTGTGTAAACTTTTTTTTTTCATTTGATGTTTGCATAAATATATGTGCGATATTGTATGTCTTTCTCAGCTTATTGTTTATTTTTTAAAAACAAGGAAAAGCAAAGGACGCCAGTTTTTACTTACAACTTCTATTTTCTAATGATGAAGTCCTTTTATTATTTCACCAAATTTTTGAAGTAGAAATTTTTGTTCAGGAACAGCATTTTATCTAAAAATTTAATTAAATATTAATGGATGTATGATCATAGTGTATATGTCATGCTTGAAAGATGCATTTAAATTTGAGCTTTGCTCAATTTAGTAGACTAAAAGAGCAAAATGTTTTTACCGTACCTTAGCCTTTTTATTAAAGTTGTTAATTTTATTTTTACAATAGTCTGATGCAAATGTGTGAATATTAATGTGTAACCTATTGAAAATCATTTAACTCTAACTTCATCACTTATTCTCAGGTTTTTCCAAATTTCTGTACCTCATGGTTTTTTCTGAAACTTTCTTCGTCTTTTTTTTCCCATGAATTCTTTTAGAAGTTGTCTATTTTCAAACTAGAGAGGATCACCACGCCTAAGATTCAGAGATTCCTTTCAATCACTGGTAATTTTATGAGTTCCAGGTGGACTAAATAAGCTTTTGCCGAAGCAGTGCGCGGCACAAATTCCCCCTTACTTATTCTGTGCAAGTAGCTGTTTTGGGTTATTTTGTAATATATTTTGTCTTTTCAATGCACAAACCGCCTAAGAAAGTATTTGAATCCAGGTCAAACTTAGTAAAAGCAAAGTTTCTCATACTGACATTTCAGTTGTATTCAGCTTGTACACTTCCTTTTTTACTGCAAAAGTACAGTTTCTTATTTTTCAATTTTTGAATCTCTTCCTTTTTACGTTGAACTTTTCTGGCACAGTAATTTTACAATTAAATTTGCTGTTTTTTGTTAGATTTAGCATTTTTTTTGGAATGGCACAATTTTTATTGCCACTTGAATCATGATGAAAGAGGACTTCAAAAACGTAACTTAAAGGCTGCCATTTTTACTTAGAAGGTAACAGTCTTGAATGATAGTTTTGAAATTAGTTCCATTTGGACCGCGTTAAACAGAAAGGAACCAAGCCACGTCAGCTATTGCCAAATTTGATCGGGCAATTTAATTTTTTACATGGAAACTTTTGTGCACATTTTTGTGCAAATTTCGGTGAATTTTCTCCATAAAACAAAGCAAATTCCTTAAAATTTTCAAAGGAATCCGCTCTAACGTTCTCTCGTAAAAAATCAAATGTCCCTGTTCAATTTGGCAATAGTTGATGTGGCTTGGTTCCTTTCTGTTTAACGCGGTCCATTTAACCAGGAGTAAATGATTGTCTTTTCACATTTATTTTAATCAGAAGGATTTCATTTTAAGAGCATTGATGTTATGTGAGCAAAACTGAGTTGTTGATTGAAACTGAGTTGTTGAATATCATCCGTCTTCTGATGATTCTTCTGATCTACCTACTCTAAACTTTCAATGGCATTCGTAAGCCGTGAATGATGCATACTAAAAGACGGTCAAACACTTTTTGAGATATTATTGTCCTTCTTTGTTTGTTTTTTTTTTTAATTTTTTTTTTTTTTTTTTATAACATAGGTTTACTATCTAAATCTTAATTGCGTAGGAGTGAATGTGTTTTTGTTTATTCTTCATTGTAAATAGTTTTTTTAAGTTCAGAGCAAGTACCTAACTGATGGTCCAATACACAAAATATCTTGTACTTTAACATAATCTACATTTCTGAAGAAGTTCTTCCCTTTGGTGGTAAATTTCTTTTTCTTCCTCATGTCAGTAATTTTGGACATTTTTTTCCCCAGCAAGAGAAAAGCTTGCAGGTTTTAAGCGTAGCTTCATTATTATTTGAATGGTTTTTCATTCTCAATGTTGCAAAGTCATTGTCGTGAAGCAAAATTTTGCCACGCCCCCTATATGTTTGAAGGTTTGTTTCTTTTCTAATCTGAAGTTACAACAGTATCTATGATTTCATTGAGAGGAGAAAGAAAGATATCATTCCAAAGGGAAGTGAAACAGTGTTACCAATATATGCCTGGTCTGAACTCCCAAGTTTTTTATTTTTCAACTATTTCCCCAACATTAATTCATCTTCTTTGAAATACTTATTAAGTATTCCTTTTCTTATGAGTTAACCATTTGGCACCTGATTGTATCTTTCACTCTCCCTCTACCTGTGCCCCTTTTTTCTCTCCTTTAAGTACTTTCACTTGATTGTAAAACTCAAGAAAGTAATTCATTATTAGAACTTAAACCAAAATCGTCGTTACGAATCATGGATGAGTGCATCCATTAAAATTGATTTTCTTCGGTGTCATTCCATTTTATACAACGCATGTGTTAGAGAATGTAAGAGCCTCTCAAGATAGTGAAAATTAATTTAAGGATCAATTTAGTTACGCAAATTTAAGGATTCTTCGAGATTTTTCAGTGGTTTCAAATTGGAATGCCATTCAAAGGATTCCTTTGAGAATTGCAAGTAATTGCTAACCAAAATTACGTCAACTCATTAAATCATCTAGCCTGGAACATCGTAAAAATATCATAGCTGTCAGGTTGACATTGACCTTTCCGTAATTTCTACTCTCTATCACATGCTGCGTATATCAAAGCTACCGCCCATTAAATTTAAAACATCAGTAGGAAAAAAGCTGGTATTCTCTTATTGTGTGATGAATTCAATATTTGGTTTTTTATGCCTTTAAACAACATTTCTGGTTTTAAATGTTAATGATGTTTACCTTGGCCGTGAAAAAGTGACTTTTTCTCACTCAACATGTTTTTTGTTTTTTTTTTTTCTAGGTATTTCTACACACTATACTCGTGAAAGTAGGTGTTTTTGCTTGTTCAGTTTTTTTAATTCCCTCTATTAAATGTGTAGGCGTCAATTGCATTAAATAAACTGAACTTGTGTTGGGTGCCAGAAAAAAATACTCACCGAGCAAAGCACTCGTACACTGAGGTGAGCATTTTGCTAGAATTCCCAAAATGTGATAGGATATTTACCTCCAACTACGACTTGTGTAAAAGAAGGGTGTTATTTCTGTGAGGAATAAGAATAAAAAATTCTGAACAACTGAACTCTCTATTTAAATTTTTGTGTTCATGCGTCACATTTGAACCAACTCAATTGCGCATACTGATTTTCAGTGAACATAGTATGTTTTAACTTTGACCCAAGGCCTTGACTCCGAAGAACACTCACACTGTCAGTCGTACAAAATTTGAACTTAATTGCAGAGCTTTCAAGAAAACATTAATGGACTGGATAAATGAAAGTTGACCAAGTCCACGATTTGGAGTTGAGTCTCTTGGTTGCAGCAATCCGTTTTGAGGAAATTATTTAATTGCAGATTTTTTCACACGACACAGTTCAGCAATTATTTGGATGAAAATAACCTAGGAAACAATGCAGCGCCTTGTTGTGTCCGATTTTGTTTGAAGTTGAATCTAACTGTGCCAAATATGTCCACAATCGGTAGTTTACATAAGCATTTTTCTGTTTCAACCCCAACTGATATTAATGTTTTCCCCCAATCAAATGTCGAACAATAAATAACTTTATTCATGTGCCTGATATGAAGCTTTATTTATATTATGTAAGTGTTCTTTTTTCATATTTCTGCTATCTGTATTTATAAATATTAAAAAACTAAATTATTACCGCAAGTCTGTTGTTCCTTTAACTTCATTGGCCCTCTATCTAAAGCCTAAAGAAAAATGGTACTTGACTCAAATTTAGCCAATAGTCAAAGCCAACTTAGTCCATTCTAAAGCTCACAAGAACACATGAAACTTGGCAAATTCAACTTTTAGGGCACTCTCTTACTGATAATATCAATAGGCCTCATATCACTAATTATAAGTCATTTAAGGAAAACTAAGTCGAAAATTGCAGCATTGACCATTTACACAGACACAATTTTGAGTGATTGGGATACACAGATAGTGCATTTTTAGCTATCCATAGCTGAGGAACAATATGGCCTATCAGAAAAATGACGATTTTACAGGATGAAGAAAAAATTTCTCAATTTTCGTTGATTTGAGGTTTTAGCAATTTTTATTATACATTAAGCATCATTCCAGGACTTTCATGCGGAATTGAAAAAAACTAAAAAAACACCAGCTTGCGTATTTTATACTGAGGAATAAGGCGAAGTCGCTGCTTATTTTTGCCAAAATTCCAGTTAGGCAGGATTGTTCCTTGGCTATCGCTATGCTAGTACCAACAAAGTTCGTAGTGAGCTACCCTCCTTTCAAGTAGATCTCCACTTCATTGTCTCAAATTTTTAATTTTTAATTTAGTTTCTCTCTTCTTAATTCATTAAGAGATCGAAACCTTGACAACTATCATGATGAAAAATGAAAAATCAGAAGTTTAAGTTTATTTTTTAACTTTATTCAAAAGAGGTATTGTCTTATACCCTCCGTAACAGAAGTACAAATAATATGAACAGTTCACACAAGAGAACTACAATTTATAATTTTAATAGAGAATAAGTCAGTTGCATACAAATGACAATAACCTGATTCTTGTGCAGATCATAGTTACAAAAGAAAATGATCCTGCCATAAAAGTAGCACAAATCACAAGATACTATCTTGCTGTTTCACGACTTGAGGGCTTAATAATATTTATCCGGGTATCTGCCAGATAAAGAGCTACCTATTCTTGGAAGTCATCTAGTGTATTTATGTTTTCATGGAACAGTATTAATATAACTGAAGGAAAATGAAAGTATTGGACTATGTCCACTCTTGGCTTATTGTGTCTTGTATTACAAAACTGCCAGGAGCCCACATCGTTGATCTATATCAAGTCTTGAGAGAATATTCTTAAAATCTACATATTTCAGGTTTCATTTCTCAAATAGAGCACCAAGAGTATCCTCCTTATTCCTTAAGAGAACTAAAAAAAAATGTTCAAATGTTTCTAAACAAATAATTTCCTAAAACTATTTGTGCAAACGTTCGTGTAGAGCGTTGTAATGTATCATTTCACATCTAAGCTGAAAGCTAAATGGACATGGATTCAAAAATGTCTGACTAGAACAAGATGTATTAAATTGCTTCATGATTTGATTATTTAAAGTTGAGAGGAGGTCTTCAGGTAGAATTCTTCTCAAAGGGCATTAATTTTTCATCATGAGAGATAAATTATGTGAACTGATCAGGCAAGGATTTGAGGCTGCCTTTTTGTCAAGTACCAATAAAATCATTGGTCTAGGGGTGTTCAATCGGTTTTTGGTGAAGCTATTATAACAGTTCCATTGAGAAGTAGTAATAATAAGGAAAAGCTTACCACTGACAATTGAAGTTTTTGGAACTAATGAAAATGAGCTGTTGCCTTGTTTATCCGCTCTGAGGGCCAATCAACTCTACAGACAGGTACACCTGACGTTTTGATTCAAGGCCCTCAGAGTTTCAACAACAGTGCTCTTAACAAAGCAAATTCGCATTTCGAAACAAAATATTATCGATAGCTTACCATAAAAAATTCGTTTGAACACCCTTACATTGGTCTCTTCGGATCTCCTTCAAACAGCAATAAAATTCTGTCACTACCATGTAAAATTGACTAATTGACGTATTAGTAAAAGGATATAGAACTATTGAATTAAGAAGTTATTACGCTACGAAAAAACAGGTGCTAGGGATGCACTCATTAGAGTAACCATTCCACCAGGGTTTTAAAATAGTAAGGAATATACCCTAGTTTTTTTTTTTTTTAAATAAGCAGAGGAGCAGTAAATAAAAACTTAAGGACTCTTAAGAAACTTGGGAGCCCTTGAAATAATAGGATATTTGAACCATTTCTTTCACTGCCAAAAGGTTCCGTCACTTCCTTGTCATTGTCAGACTGAAAAAAACTGTGAGAACTATATGTAGTTATCAGGATTCCATGAAAATTTCTGAGGGAAAATATTATCTGCTCCCTTGCATGTAGATTTTGGGGAAATAGGAGATGTATCAATTTGGTAAAGAATTTTGCCAGACGCCAAATTATGCAAAATATCAAGTTATCTAATTTTACTGTATCCCTCAATATGAAGGTAATGGTACTCTACCTACAGTTTTGTATTTGGCTCAACATTTCGATTGAGTTCTTTAATTTTCTTTAATTTTAATCTCTCATAAAGTTTTGGTAGACGTGATGGATCATTTTATGAACTATGGGTGTGGAGAGCAAAATTTTTACAAGCACTGAATGACATACTCCTTTAAAGTGACCTAACTTTCCCCTCTATCTACTTATAACAATTTGATACTTAGGGCAAGAATAAGTGGATAAGATTTTGGCATGAATATATCTATTTAAATATTAAACTTGTCAAGTCATTTACAATATTTGTGAGATCAAATTCGTATTTTGAGTAAATTGTGACTGAAACTGAAATTTTTTCTGTTGTGTTGGAGCACTTAATGGAGATAACCTATCAAGGACTCAATCATTTTTCCATGATTAGAATGAGCTGTGCCTACAACAAAGTATCCTGCCGCACAAAGCAAAAATATGATTCCATTTTACGATCTGCCATACTTTTTTTAAAAACAAGATGTTCAATTACAAATTAGTCAGGCTACTCTCATATTTATCTCTTCAATACAAGTTTCAATAGCATGACACAGTCATGCTAAAAATTGAAGTGTATGTTGTGAGTGATTGATGAAAAAAGCGATTTTCTTGCCTTAGAGAAGTTAGTCAGAGAGAAATGGAAAAATCTAAAATGAGGTGACAGCTTTTTTTGCTTTGGACGGCAGACTCACACAAATTCCAAAAGACAAGAAAAAGGTGAATTCAGTCCAATATACATTAGCTCACCTACATTCTTAATATATTGTGTCTTAGCGCGACTAAAAAATAAACAAGATTATGTTTGGTAGAAATTCTATCACTTAAAGGTAGATACATAAATATATCAAATTGAAAAAAAAAATTCTATGATAATGAGTAAAAATTAGAATCTGAATGCATATGCTCGAATCGTGAGTAAATGAATGCAATCCAGGGATTTGTGTACAAAATTCAATTTTTCATCTTTAATGGAGCAAATTTTGGTGGAAGTGAAATTATTTTAAGGGTAATTCCGATGACTTTCTAATACATGGCTGACCTCAAATTTTCCACAGAGCCTCCTGAAAATGTTAATGGTTGACGATCCAATCGAAGCTGTTAGTGATGACTATCATTAGAATGAAACTCACAATCAGACACAGAGGCTAATGAATTTAGCCTAGCCTCTTGGGCAATCGACCTATTTGTCTTTTTACAGGTCGTTCATAAAGTGCGTAATGCTCTGGAGGGGGGGGGGGGGGGGTCAGAGCTTGCATTCAGGGTGTGTCGCAGGGAGGAGGACATTCAGGACTGCGTTGCGTTCTTTACGTTAGAATGGGCATGTAGCGCTGATTTTTCGAAAATCTAGGATGAAAAATCGACATAGGGTGGCAATTTTCTGCCAAAGTTCATCATAAAACGCCAGCTGGAGGGGAATGAGTCAAACAAAGCGCAAGTAATGTAATACAGTGACGTACACCTGTTCCGAGTGCGTACTCTACCGAGGGGGGGGGGGGGGGTGTCCAATTTTTAGCATTACATATTTCATCAACAGCCCCTAGGTACTTCAGCAAACTATTTTGATTAATTACAGTGGCTTTTTGAGATATTAATTTGCGACAATTAATAAAACAATCATTAAATTATTGAAATTAGCATCAGTGGAAAAAATTAATGCCAGTTTGTTTGCAGAGTATAAAACTGGAGCAAGCAATGCTGCACATAGAAAAAAAAGCATCAGCGCTAAACAAAAGCAGTTTAAGACGGAATTACACATTGAGTGAGAAAATACACAGCATGCATTTTTACTTAATACATTCAATGTGGAAGCCAGACGTAAAGCATGTTGCATGGACTTTTTTGAGTATCTCAATGAGGGAGTGCATATGCATCAAATCAATGGCCTAAGTGCGAAACCACGTATCTCCTTTTGCGACGTTGTAGATTCCCAGTCATAGTTTATTTATTCTCTTTTGGAACAAGAGCCTTTGGGTCAAGAACATATTTTCGTGAACACTTCCTTAATTTTTCTTCTCTGTCAGAAGAAAATTCTACATACATTTCAAGCTATAAAGTTAGCTTGTTTCTCTTGGAAAAAATTGAATAGGAGAGGAAATTTTGAAACATTGAAGTGGAGATCCGTTGTTTCACTTTGGGCCATTGAAATGTATCAACAGAGAAACTGCAAATACGTTTAACTCGGTTTGCGATGCTGCAGCCTTCTAATCATTATTTATCTTGTTAAAAATACTAGACATTATCTCTTAATGAATTCCCTGATTTATCAACTCTGTGTGAAGAATATTTCAAGAAAATTTCCAGCAACAGTGTCAGTCTATTCTCCTTTAATACAATGACTGGAAGTAGAGATTTTGGAACCCCGCAAACAAAATCTGTGTTTTTGCAGTTTTACTGTCGATATTTTTTGTCAATTCTAATGTTTTGAGTATATCATCATTTTCCAATATATTCATTTGAAAGAGCATAGGATTTAGCAGGAATACAGGAAATACAGATCTCATGAAATGCTGGCGACTGTTCCAAATCCTTTCTAAAGAACTGTGGAATTTTAGAGAAAAATTCATTAGCTATTATGGTATAATTCTAAATTTTTTCATAAATTTTCGAGTACTTTTTCAGATTGGCATTTGGTTACTTACAGACAAGCCAATGCTGGGCTTCAATCGTACCTTGTCTACGAGCTCAGATAGATAACTGGCTATAAAGTTTTTCAATTAGGTATCTATAAATGCTGTTTTTAGAGAAGGAGGATAGAGGATTAGAGTGAAATTTCGTTTAACTATAAGAAATGTTTGTTGTTCAATTTTTTTCAGGAAAGGTTTCATCTTTCAATGAAAAGTAGGTAATGAATTGATCAAGTCAGTGAAAAGTCACTAGCATTTCTTTTGGTACAAATCCGAATTCCATGTGCTCCTTAACAAGTACAGTAGAACCCTAACTATTTGCGACCATCTGAAGCATTCATGGTTTAGTTTCTTAGGCGAAAAAAGGGTGAAATCAGTGAAAAATCGTGACTCCGGCTCAATGGGACATACGACCATTCAAAGTTTCTTCATGTATAATCAAATTGTACTCAAAATGACAAAATTTTTCATTATCTTGCTTAAGTTTACTGTGCATACTTACTACTGTACTATTTGCAAAAAACGACTTTTACGGTAATATTTCATTCCAGGGGTTGTAAGTTCGTATTATTAGCAGTACCTCCAGTCCCAATTACCCTGATAAGCCAGGGTTCTACTGTAAATATTTTCACAACACACATGCTTCACAATTTTAACGATAGTTTCCATGATCCTATGGGGCAAAAGAAAAAATTCTGATGAGTTAGATTGAACAATGTATTTAAGAATGACTGAGCAATGCTGTAAAAATCTGATAATGACTTAAGTTTGCAAAAATAGTATAGGTATCAAGTAGGAAGACTATTAGTAAAGAGTCATGAAAAAAAATAAGTATTAAAAATAGACTGGAGTGAGAGATGGTCCGTAATTATAAAACCAAAAGGTTTCAACTTACAATGCATTCATCTTGGATGGTCTGTAAAAGATCTCAAAGCTTAGCTCTCAGAATCAGTCAGGGATGCTACATTTAAAGACGTCTTACGCAAAAGTAGTGCATGAAACTACCCAAGAGTAGCTATACAATCGTACACTGAACAGAAGAAGAATGATTGGATTAAGTATTAGAAGTAAAGCTTGAAAAGTTTGAGGCCAGTTGATTTATTCATCTGTTCATTGAAGTCTAGGTTAGTTTGCTTGCGTTTGAAAAAAATTATAGACTGTCAAACTTTTTCCAATTACCCTCTCGATTCTACTATCAGAAAAACTGGGCTTGAAAAACAATAAGGCATATTTAATTTGTGAAGAATGAATCTAAAGATCGCAATGAATCTTGAGAATGAATGAAAGTCTTGCCCAAGTGATTCAAATCACATGATAAATATTAAAGTTAAGAGAGAAAATCTTGCAAATTCAAGCCAACAATATTGGAATGCCTCAATTTGGTTAAAGAGCCAGACTTCCATAATATTAATAACTTATCAGTCATGAAGTTGCCGAGAAACTTCGCTAAAATTGGTTTATCGGTGACTAGTTTTAGTTTGGATAGATAGTTATCACAGTCAATATACTGATGCAACACACCAGCAGTCAAAGGTAGTGCTTCAGATCTTAATTTTTTCTTTAAACCTAAATTTAAATTTTCATACTTGTCAAAATGAATATAAATCGAGTTCATGAGGGTGTTAGGGTCTAGGCACTGAGTTTTCCGTAAGGCCATTGGCCAGGATAACTGGGATTGCTTATTGTCAGGGTAATTTGTACAACATACAAAATTGCTGAGCTTTAGACTAACGGGTGATTGCTGAGCTATGTAGGGAGCCAGTGTATGCTTTAATGAATTATTCACTTTAGGGATAAGGTAGTCTTGCCATGAGGACACCATAATTAGCGGAACTTTATCTGCTGCCCTGAGCAAGCAATCGTGTTGTATGACCATGTCTTCAATAAAAGCATCGGAGAATGGGAAATTCCATGTCATGACTGAAATGCTGTCACTAAACCCATCACGTCCAGCCAATGATTGTAAAATAGGTAGGATCCCATGCTGCACACCGCTATCATAGACAATGAAATCAGAGACTCCGATACTGCGATGAAAGCTTATAAACTCAACAAGTGCAGAGTTCTGAAGACCCGATTTGTCTGGTCTAACGCACATCACTGACTGCCAATTTGTGCTGACTTCTGAAACTTGATGGTGGACTGGTATGAAGACACGCGAGTTGACACTTGAGCCATTTGTGAAAATAACACCGTAAGGTTCATGGGCTCCATATACTGTGTCATGATTTTCTTCTGGTTCACAAAATAACATGTACATATAGAGACTCATGATGTTAGTTTCTTTGGATTTGGAGTGATAGACAGTTGTGAAGTGAAATTTTCCTCTGATTGAGTTGATGACCCCATTATTAGAAAACCATACGCGGCAATTAAAATTGTAAAAATTAGAATGCGGCCCGACTGCTATCGCTTCAATGAGATCTTTATCTTTATAACCTTTGAAAAATGCTGAGTAGATATAATGCTGGTCAACTTTTGTCCATGCTGGAGGAGGGTTGGAGAATCTGTAGTGCCTTTGTTTTTGATCCAAAAATGTTTCATTCAAAACAGCGCAGTTGCTGTTAAAAGTTTCTTGAGGTGATCCGAAAAAATTGAGGACTTCTAGGACATATCTAAGCTTCAAGTACTCATGCCTGTACATCAACAGTGTACCTACACTGAAAGTCGTTATCAGAATCAAAGCAAGTTGTCGGTACTTCTTCATGGTCCGATAAACATAATACAGAACACTTTTACACAATGAATGACATAAGCTTATCAGCGATTGATAACATGCGACACCAAGCTTACTATTCAACAAACATAAATTACTGAGGATAGAAAATTTTTGTCACCAGGTAGTGTTTTATGTCCCACGAAGTTCATGGAACTGAGCACATTCAAAGGCCTCATGTTGCACCAAATGGATTCCTATGAAAATACTAATAGCCCACACTCTGAAAGATACTGTAACGTAATAACGTAAAGTAATTTCAGGTGGAAATCTAATACATAATTGGTCAAACAAAAGAATATAGTGGAACTGACTTCACCGACTGCAGAATGCAAGAGAGGTTAGGTTTGATTGCAAAGCAAACAAAACAACAACAATTAACAAATATAAATATAAAACAGGCAACAGCGGAAGAGATCCGAGCAAAGATTTTCATTGGTTAGTTACTTTTGATGAAAACTGCGCTGATTGGCTAATGACTTCGACAGAAGTAAGCCCGCGATATTCAAATTGACGGAGAAAGTGATATCCAGTCACTGGGATTCTCGGCATTTCTGCTAACGCTATCAATTTATTATCAGTAAGATCAAATTCTTTGGAGAAGAAAGTGCATTTTGGAATCTTAAATTTTCAAATTCTTGAGAGTGTGTATGTTTAGGTAATTAGAAACCATTGAAAACTCATTGCAGTGGTATTAAAGCCACGTAATCGAATTTCCACGATCTCGATGTACCTATGTATGTCCACATATAGTGCTTGAAGAATTTTTTCCCTTCCGATCCAAGAAAGTTGAAATCACGCTTATCAATGATGGAGCTTATGCAACTGGTCAGAATCATGATTGTAATTTCTTTCGATTCTTGATTGAAAACATTTTGCTCAGGTTGATGATCTGCGCGTCCCTGAAGTTTCTTTACTTTATTGGATTAAACCTGTTTCAACCAAAACATTCTTAAACAGGGTAAAAATTTCCGAAAATGGACAACAAGAGTCGATGGTTAAACAAAATTGTCTTCTTAGTTTTGAGTATCGATCATTTTTTTTCAATTCATTGGCTGGATTTACTTGAAATCCAAATCGGTGGCTACTTTCATTGCTTTATTTTTCCCTGGGGGGGGGGGGGGGGGGGGGCTGAAACTGCTCTCTGCTTAGAAGATAGACTGGACCACCCATGACACTGCAAATCCTTAATGATGCGTCATCCATCGACTCCATGACTACTTGGGAACTTAATCATTTCCTCCCCACAGATTTGCGTATTGTTCTCCATGGATCAAAAAGAGAAGTGCCCTCCATATTGCACAAACAGACAGGAAAGATAGACAGAAAAAGTTACTCAGCATTTAAAAAGAAAGAAGTGAGACTCGGTTAATACAAGGAAATCTGGAGAAATTAATTCACAAAAATGAAATATTAATAAACTTTTATTGAACCAATAACAAAACGTAGATGTGTAAGAAAATAAATTATGAATAAATATAAGCTTACATTTAGTAGCTGGATAACTTATTAGACATTAAAAAATAAATACAAACGACTTAAGACTAATACCGTCTCTTTGAAGAATAATTTTAAAATACTGGGTAGGGTACTGTTAAAAAATTTTAAATAAACTTGTAAAAAATAACGATCATTGAATGATTACATATCTTGTTGCTGCGTTTTCATGACAGAATTTCATTGTAATGAATAATATTCTAATATAAAGGTTAGAAAAACAGTAAGCCCTTGAAGAGACCTGAGGTAACAGACTGAAGTAAGTAAAGAAAATCTGCCAACTACACATCAGCAATAAAGGCCAAACAGAGTAACTTTAGAAAAAGTGTAAATATGCTAAAATAAAAATACATTTAAAAAATAAAAGAGCCAAAAGGCTAAGTAAAACAGATTATAAATTCATGCGTATAAAGAAAGGCAAACAAGAGAGAGACAGAAAGTTCTTTTAACTGAATATTTTTGGAGCTTGCTGGACTTGTGCTGTCATGAAAAGCTTACAAAGTCATGGCGCTAAAAGAAAGCTGAGCGATAAAAGAAAAATGATGTGATGACAATATTGCACAATCTACCTATCTCATCAAATGATGAATAATGAGACGGTTTTCATTATAAAATAAAACCATATGACATAACTAAGATCTGAAATGAATCATGGATGACAAGAATTATGGTAAGACATTACAAACATGTATAACAAGCATCGATCCACACAAGCAGAGGAAGCATGTAGAGTATAATATTCAGTATGTGAAATGATTTTCAGAAAGTCAAGTTCAATATTGAGTTTCATTGGAAAACGGAAAAAAGTAAACTGATAAATTTATATTAGGCCAACAGTAATTAGTATTTGATCAGGGGGGTTTTAGAATTGTTCCATGGAAGAAAATTTTAGGGAATAGGCCTTAGCAATAGTGACTTTTAACTCTCATATGCCTTTGTTGTTACATTAGATAAATGTTTACCACTACTTAAGAGCTATAGCTCTGAGTGTAAGTGTAGATGAAAAAAAAAGAAATGAAAAAGTGTAATAGTCAGGAATAAAAGACAAATTTTTGATGCATTTCAACATACGAGAATGGAGAAAATAAAGTGTTGAGTTGCGTTCAAGGCAACTTAATTACAAAAAGGGCTTGTTAAACTGAAAGCTGATACTACACTTAATACTTTATTTCTTGTGACTGCATCTCTACAACATCCGAGGTACACATATTGTGCAGAAAGAACAGAATGGTGCTGAAAGATGTTCAGGAGGTGATGAACATGTACCCTTTCTCCTTGTGTAATTGAAACATTTTAGGGAGAATTAAACGCCAAAAATCGTTTAAAATAATTCATTACCAGCACACTTAAAAGAAATGCGCATAAGGAGGGGAGGTGTGCTCAAACACACAGCCTGACAACCTTCATACTGAAAAAAAATTATCAGAGAAATAAAATGAGGATTAGAGCGTCGAGAGAAAGTTTTTAAAGAAAATTAGCCTGATAAGCAGATGCTTTGCCTCTCAAGTTATCGCAAACAGCCAAAAGTTGTTTTTTTTACGCGCTATGTCAGTCACACTGAAAACTAAACAATTGTAAAGCTGTCGGGTTTAAAGGTTACCCCGACAACAGCAGATTGAAGAGCTAAGTAACAATACATCGCCTATACCTGGTCTTGTGTTAAGTGAACATAGGATGCTCACTGTTGCAGAAAGTAAAAAAAAATTATTACTAAGTTCCCAGGTTGCTTGGTTAAAAATGCCTGTAAATACTGAAGCCCAAGCCATATCAACGACCATAGTGCAGCACCAGTTTTTCAAATTTAACCGGAAAATGATGGTTTTATTTATTTTCTTTTCATATCGTTTCCCGCCCTTTCTGATAACCCCCCTTCAAACCCTTCAACCCACCCTTTCAATATAAACCTTAAAATTATGGGGAAAAGAGAGCAAATGAATGGAGCAAAATTCAATATGGCAAGGAATAAATTAAAAAACGGTAGATTACACTTAGACTAAAAACTATGAGCAGATCAAAAGCCCTGCAGCGCACTGCCAATACTGAAATTCAAAAGCTATGTAGCAGATAATTTAAGAAATGACATGAGCTGAAATACTCGATACATTATGATTTACCAATTCCGTGACATTGAAAAGTTCTAACATTCGATCAGGTTTCTTCCTGAGTTGTTTCAAAAAGAGAAAGTCTAAGATGATGCATCAAAGGAGATGTAAATTGTGAGACTTGAAAAAAACAGCTTAGTTCTAGAAAAATTACAAAAAGATGCGCCTATAATAGTATGACTCAATCTGATAGCTAACTAAATAAAAAATTCAGCTCATTCTCTTGTCATATTTCAGTGGTCCATCTCAAAGGAGGTATAAATTTAAAATCCAAGGCTCAGATCTTGAATGGAGAAAATGAAGGCATACAGAACATTTTGGGGTTGCCATTAAGCATAGGAAACAGAAGCGCCGCAAAACACCATCTGTAAAAATCGAATTTAATTATCTTCAATGAGATAAAGAGCAGAAACACAAGATTACAGATTTTCATATAAATTCACAGTTACGAAAACATTTTTATTCAAAATTATTTGTGAAATCTGGAGTTGAAATAAAAGGTACCGAGCTGATGAATGACTAAAATATAAGCCCTACAAACAAAGGACACATTTAACACTAAAAAATTTGGTGCTGCTGCCCCTCTTGATATTTATTTCTTAAGACCTCCTGAACACGATGAGCTTTTAAAATCAAACTTCCTAGGTGCCAAATGCCAATCTCGAGAAGAACAGGGCTGAAAAGTCAATATTTTGGCCTTTTAACACGAGTTTTCTGATGCGGATGTGAGACTGTTGCTATGTATGTGGATACTACGCCGCAGGCTCTTATCACTCCAAAAAATTTGATTATTTTCGTCTCTCTCATCTCCTTAACTGGCAAAGAAACAAAAGATCTTCTCAATCACTCATCAGATGTTCCGATTTTTTTACCAGGTATTGCAAGTGAAAATGCATACAAATTCACTTTCCAGCCCTGCTTTTTTCTAGATCGACACACAGAAGGTTCGATTTTAAAAGCTTATTTTTCTCAGGAGCTCGTAAGGAACAACAAATAAAAAATCTTGCAATTCAGCCTGGGCTGAATTATTTAGTATTCCACGTGTAGTCCTTCGTAAGAAAATTTCTTGTTCTTAAAAACACACATTTTAGCACTTCTACCAGTGAGCCTTTAAAAGACTCCAGAATCCTTGCTTCATTTGGAAATTTTTTTTAAAATGTTGCGAGCCTCATTTTAAATCCTACTCCATATAAAATGGTAAGCTCAGGTAGGTATAACGCCAAAAATCCTAGCGCAAAAAACTTAACGCTGGGCGTGTCCACTACCCTTTCCAAACCCTACCTCCTTTTTCACTTCTATTGCATCACCCCTACCTGCGCATTCTGCACCCACTCAATCCGCTATCCCTTCTCTAACTCCATACCCACAATCCCTATCTTTTCTAAATCTTTTATTGCGGTAACCTTAAGATGATGACTCACTTGAAAAAAGTTCTTCAAAACATTCCCGGGCGATCTGTTTCTTCATTTCCTGCTTTCTCAAAGAACATCGCATCCTGAAAAATGAAAACAAGATTGAGGATTAAAATTACTTGAGTACATAAATGAGGGTACAATCCATAACAAAATTGTGCAGGCATGTTCTTCCTTGCTTCAAACATTGATAGAAATTATTTGAGAGATAAATCCCCGTGAACTCAGTAAAATTAACAAAATTTTCAACTTGATGAAACAAATTTTCAAAGATAGTTTCGTTGAAAGAGACCATACTAAGCCTGCCAAAAAGAGTCCAATATCTTACACAGCATTGCAAAATTTGGAAAACCAACAGATTTTTCTTTTCAGTACATTTTTCGAGGGAATAACTCATATACATCAAAATTTTTTACCTGGCTTGAGTCTACGCCTAGTAAGTTTACGCACTTTCAAACTGCAACAGAAGATCCGCTATCTTGATTTTTGCATTTTCTTTCTATGTGAGAATGACGTCAGATGATCTTCTGTCACAGTCTAAAAATGAGCAAACTTATTTGATGCGGACACTACAAATTATGAAATATAGACTGGAAGAATGTGCACCTTCTTTTTTAACATATACTATGAAAAGGCTCCAAATGAGTGAAAAAATTCTGTAATTGCCGCCAGTTGCAAGAAGCAAAATTTGAAACATTAAAAATTACATGGAAAGCGATATAAGAGGAATATCTATCGGGCAGCTTTCTCCTGATGATTTGCAATAGAGAATAAATAATTACAACTCATCTGTTCTGAGCTACTAGTAAAAAAGGAAAAATCAAGAAATATGAAATAACTTACAATCAAGAAACAAGCTCCTAACATGACAGCTTTCATGCGGACATCTAAGTCAATGGGGAAAGTGATACCAAAGTAGTCAGCATCTGTGAACATTTCGCGCAGCATTCCGGACCACTGTTTTGAAATTTTTCCCACTTCAGTAGAGCCATCTTTGGATAATACCTAAAAAATAAATAAATGATAAAATTTACTTTCATTTTCTCTTAGTCACATTTCCAATGAAGAATATTGAGACTAAAAATCGATAGTGAAACTGCAAAGATGCATATCTCCGTTGTGAAGTATTCAAATCTCAGCTCATATTTCAGCTTTTGAAAGGAGACGGAACAAACAAAATGGCTTTAAATTTTCATAGAATATTCTTGACATAGAGAAGAGAAATCACCAAAGTTTTCAAAAAGTGACATTTTGAAGTTTTCCATACAAGAAATAAAGTATGACAAGAAGTCTGCAACGCCATAAACCTATAAACACATTTCTGCAGTTTCATTATTGGTATGTAATATGATATGAGAGAAGAAGAATCCTTCACTCCATATGAGGACAACAATCAATTGATGTTTCTTTGAGAGGACTTTTTAAATTGATTTGGGCTAAGAAAATTTATGGAATGACATTCTAATAAAATTAGATTCCTATAAAAGTTTCAGAATTTTTTCAGAATCAATTTGTCAAGCAAATGCATTTGACATTGCATTTTGCATAAATGCATTAAATATTTGACATTGACAAAAGCTACATTTACGAGGTCTGTTAGATTAGAAATCGGATTTTGGTGATAACTAGCCAACAATGCGTCCGAATTAAGTTTTCTTGGACTTTCCTGATAGCTGGAAATATACTTAAGAACACTACATTCACATTTGAAAAATCCTGATTAGCTTCGTTGATATGTAGCTTGAAGTGAGGCGACCTCATGGGTATTCTGCGATTTTTATGTTGACCGAACTTGTCTCTTTTTTCGGCCTTGCACTACAATTTTCAACCGACAAGGATGATTAGAGTTTCATCTCCATATCGTAGCCGTACTCTCAAGTTTTGTCACCGAAAATTATCTTAACCAAAAATGTGGGATCACTGTTAGAACGTTCAAGCAGCTAAAGGGAAATTGACATTAGGTTGGATTTTTGTTCAACAGACAACAATCAAAGGGCAAGTGTACCTGAAACTCGATGCATGTCTACATATTCTATCAAAATTGTACGTACAGAGCCTTCCAAAATATTACACTGATCAGCAAGTTCGAAACGACCATTTTCGAGCACTTTTGCCCGCACTTCTTCCACATGGCAAATGTCAGTTGCCATTGATGGTCGATTCCCGTGCTCCTCATCTTCGGCGGACTCCTGACCAGTTTTGCATCGTTTAACCCACTCAAAACAGTGAGAACAACTCATACAATGATCTTGGTAAACTTTACTTAGCATACCAAAAGTTTCAGTTCAAGGTATACCAAGTTTAAAACAAAATTTAATGTGAACTCTTTGCTGTATCAGTGATCGCATTTTGAAAATCGCAGAACGCATCTGACTAACTCGTATTCAAGGTGACACAGAATGAAAACTGATCATAATAAACAAAATCTGTGAACCTAGCGTTCTTAAGTATATTTACAGCTATCAGGAAAGTCCAAAAAAACCAAATTCGGATGCATTGTGGGCCAGTTATCACCAAAATCTGGTTTCTAATCTAATAGACCTCGTACATATTCTAAGGGTACAATATAGTTCAACTTACTTTGAATTCAACGGCACCACAGATACTGTACGTACATATAGGTCCCTCTATCCTTAAGACCGTGTCACCTGAGGCATTTTTGATTGCAAACGAAGGAGATAAAATGCTCCATTCTTGTTCCACATAACCAACCACAGTGCCAGGTGGAGCTGAGACTTCCATTTTCTGAAAAATGAGCATTAAAAAAATGAATAGGTGGATAGGCAGTAATGAAGAATTTGGGGAGAGCAAAAAAATATTTTATTTTATTTATTTTCATAAAATACAAGTTTTGCAGAAGGCATATGAATTCTTCCTTTTAAATTACAGAGGAAATTTTTTTTAAAACATAAACTAGCTTCTCTGAAAATATCAAAGAAAAATGTGCATAGGTCTCTTTACAAAGAGACATTTTAAAAGGGGGTGCACAAAGACTTTATACATCCTTGGGAAATGGCATCAATACATTTTGATGAAATTTTATCAAGCTATTCGTTTACTCATTTTAGGCCTGAAATTTTCAAGTATGAGCCTGAGAATTCTTATGTGTTTCCTCTCCACACCTTCCTGCACCACGTCCAGCAAAACCCTCTCTGGATAGAATAATGGATGGGAGGAGAGAATGCATGCACCAATCAAGGCCGATACTTACACACACTAAAGAACACTGAATGTATGATCCAAGGCAGAGGTTGCATGACAATCAGGAGGGACGTCTTAAATTTCTCAATCACAAAAATTACCTTTCAAAAAATTATCTAAGTTCGACAAGAGAATATCTCCGCTCCATAGCTTTCAGTTCAGATTTTTAAGGCTTCTGCTTAAAAGGAGCCTACAAATAAACCAAAAAACATTTCCTTGGTAATATGACGGTCATTTTTTAATACACTAATGTTCATGCGGCGTTCTTCCTAGGCACCATAGTAAAGTCTCATTTTGGGAGCCTCTATTGCTATAAAAAGGACCTGCATGTTAGACTTACTGGGCCACATTGGCGCCATAATTCAACTTTATAAATAAGTTATTTTTCAGTAACAATGGCTCTGTTGCACACATGAGGTACAGCATACCTGAATAAACTTGACAGAAGTTAAATCGGACTACCAAAAAATGAAATCACCTCTAAACTGAGACTAGGAAAAACTCAAACCTTAAACTTACTTGGAGACAACATGGAAACCAGCAAGAATCACAAGCAAGTGGTCGGTCGAGATGAATGACTTGGTTCTTGTAGTTATCGAGGATTTTCATTCCAAACGGGCGAATGGGGCCGCAACAATTCCTCGTGCAACAATCAGATTCTTCGACTGCGTAGTAAACTTTCTGTCCTTGTCCGTTCTTAATTGTGAACTTGTTCTTCGTTTCAAAACCAACCAAAGCTGAAAAAAGAAAGAGAATGAATGGAATCTTTCAATTGAGGATTTCACACACTTAAGTCAAAAATTATGTGAAATAAGGTTATGTGTTGTAAAAATTAAAGAAAATAAAATTATTTAAAATGAAAAACATGAGTCTTACCTCATTAATCATTACTATGAGCTCTTTGACCCCCTAAATTTTCATTTTTTATGATAGTTTGTTCAACCATTTTACTGGGCCAATTTCCATAATAATTGCCGCTATCAACAGGTTGTAGTCCCTAAATGAGCCTGTTTCATTCAGATTTTGGAAATATAACCCACAATTTTTTTTTATTTTACGTGAATATAAATATTCATTTTTGTCACAGTTTGTTCTAAAGATCTAACATGCCGAGTTTCATTATTTTTGCGACTATCGATGGTGAGTAGTCCCTAGATAAGCATGCTCTATTTAGAATAACTCAGGGGGGCTTGCAAATCAGGCCTTATCAGGTTGGACAGCGTAGTGGCCAGGAAGCTTGGCCCCCTAATACATGCTATCTACACAAAAATTAATTGATCTGCATGCTACTTAAGTGGAGCAGTTTTAAAACTGAGTGCTCTTCTGAAATTCCTGTTCAATAAAAACTCTACTTAACATACAGCTGCATGTTAACAGGTGAATAAAAGATATTCAGTATAATCTTGTCAGCAAATGCATTTCCTATGAACAAGAAAACATTATGGGTTGTGTTATGAGCAGACAGTTCGTACCTTCAAGTAGTTCAACTTTCTGCTTCACCAGTAGTTGATCAATCGATGTTAGGTATTCCAAGCCAGGAGGGATATTGGACGGTAAGCTTTGCGGAATATTCATCCAACCATCTGACAACAAAAATAGCAAGAGGTAAGAAAAAATGACATGACTCAGTCGAAAAGGTACAAAATTAAAAAATTAATCTTGAAAAGTCTGTAGAGATCCAGTGTCCAAATCAAACCGATTTTCGTTTTAAGGTAGGAACATTGGATTACCCCCAGTATCGGCATTGCTTTAACCAAATATGGCTCTATTTGCCGGCGAGAGATCCAATTCGTTTTCACTACAAAATAAAATACTCTTGGGCGAGAAAAATCCCGAATAAAAGCGAATAATTCCACAGGATAAAAAAAAAAAAAAAAAAAAAAAAAACTTGAACCTGGGTCAGCTAAGTCCATGATGTGACAACTGAGAAAATACTGATTGACAAAGATTAAAATTCAAGGCACAGGAACATCTTAAACGAGTCTCTTTTAGCAGACAGTTAGTGAATATTTGATGGAGAGATATCCAACAAATAAACATTGGACACATTCTAACCTCAAGAAAGAGCTTCGGTTATTTTTGCCTCACAAATCAATATCATGAAAAGAACTTGGCGGGAGTATCCAAGAGAAAAATGGACCAGGGGAGGGGTGGTAGGAGAGGGTTCTTTTGACAGAGCGGTGTTACTTCTCCACCTTGAATCTTCACAGAGTGTATGTTATCAAATAATAAGGGTCTTTGACATCAATTAAAAACAGACTTTTTTTCCACCGTAGAATCCACTCGAGAATTCGCAAGCACGCGACCAAAAGTCTGATAAATGAAAGCTGCTTTTTACATTCACATCATGATTCATAAGTGGGACAGTAAATGAGAAGAAAATACACAGAAAAATAGGAAATGTGATAATTCAAGAATAGGGAAAGCAATAAAAAAGATAAAAAAAACCATAAGAATCAATCAATTACATATTCTGCCTGAGATTCTTCCTTCCGACGGGAGATAATGATAGATCGGTTGGTGTGGTTAATTAATTGACTGAGTGATTAATTAATTGATTTACTAATTACGTATTTCATTGTTTACCACTTTTGACACGGCAGCATATCATTACCAAGGCGGGTGATCTACTTATAATTATGCTTGTATATTCAATAACAAAAGGTAAAAAATATTCGATACACAAAATGAGAGAGGCAAGATTATCAACTACATTTATTTTCAACGATGTTTCATCACTGCTTTTAGGACTTTGAGTTCCCTTTCCCTTGTTTTCTTGAACTGGATGCAAGAGAAATACATGGATCACCAATTTTCTTTTAATGACAGGAACACAAGAAATATTCAGCATGATAAATTTTGAAGAGAAATTATCACCTGAAACCTGACTAGGAACAGTAATATCAAAAATATTTTACTACATGTTTGAAAATTAAGGTTTTGTGAGAAAAATTTTTCATGCCAAAAGACCACAATTTGAGTGGAGAACTACAAAAAATAGTTATGATTTAAGGATCTTCTGAACTCTTCAAGAGGTCTAGAGGCGCCAATATCACTCACCTCATTTTCATTTGGCTCACCGTTATTTTTACCTATATGACTTTTTTTTTTTGTTTCTTTTTGTTTTCTTTCAGGAATGACTGAACTTTAAGTTCCAGAGTAAGGCAATGTTAGGATTTTTACGCATGTTGCATCTATTCACTTTATTTTATATGAATTTGATGTCCTTAATTCCCTCATCATTCTTAGACAGTGGCTAGGATTTCGTGCTTCACGTTAATGATAGGGATCACTATTTTTCTCTTTCCAACTTCTTCGACTTAATTCTTTATCTGTGTGTCAAGGTTCAGTTTACCAGAAATCAAACTGCGTATCAAGATTTTGTTTACAAGAACTTAAATTGTCTTCCTGTTTATGTTTCAATAATGATTTCACCAATAAAAATAAAAAGAGACTGGAGGAAATTTTAATTTTAAAAGTTGCCTATCATCAAACGGATCATACAAAATAAGAACTTGAGACAGAATCACTTCACTTAGAATTAATTGTTTTCCTTCTATTATGAAATTACGGGAACAGAGCAAACATTTTCTGCTGGAGAATTCATAGCCTACTGTTATTTTCACAATCTGTAAATTAAAGTCAAAGACGACAGGTATATTTATTTTAATAAGATGAAAAAAGCGATTTGTAAATCTTGCCATTAACTATACTTGATTATAAAAGAGAGGGTAACATAGTTTCAACCATCGAAAAAGCTGAAGTTAGAGAGCTGTCAGATATTAAATTAAAGTGAGTTTAGCATTGGAACAAGCCATGACTTTAGGAGATAATGAAATAAAATAAAAAGAAATATATTTCTACAATAAATCGTATCACTTACAGAAAAAAATGAAAAATAAAAATAAAAAAACTGTAGGAATTTAGTTTAAAAACCTAATTATTAAACGAAACACATAGTAGCTTCAAATGATGTTGTATTTTACCTGCCTTTTATCTGTTTTTTCAAAAAAATTGCTAGTGAGTATTTCCTAAATCATTCCTTTAAATTTTTTAAATTGGAAAGTACACAATGGTTCGTCAAGATACCCATTTTGTTATGTATTTGAAAAATAAAAGTGAACAACTCATAAAACTGCCTTCAGTTTATTAGAGTAAATATTAGTTACAGAAATAAAATAGGAAGTATTCAAATTTTGTTACCTCTTATCTTCGTCTGAAATGAGTTTTGAATACATCTTCTTGTTTGATCTTTTGAAAAGTTTGTCACACAGCACAGAAAACTTTTTGCAGTTTTTTAAAAGGATTGTTTTGAAAGTTCTCTTAAATGAAATAGCACTATAAGCATCTTGTTTAGTGTTGGGAAAAAATTCTTCTTTAACATTTGAGATCATTTTACAGCACTTGAAAGGAAAATTAGCCACGAATTAAGTCTAAGCTATCAGTGAGACAGAAAACTTAACAATGTGATTCTCTTTGATGGAAAATTCAAAAGTAATGTAAAACAGAGGATACACATGGCACGGCTAGAGCAGATTATCTCGCAATCAATCCTATTAAGTGAGCAAGTCCCCTTGTCACTTATCAGTGGCCTGGGGCTACGGGCTCAAGAGCACTTAAACTATCCCAATTATTTACTTAAACAGACTACGCACACAGGCATACCACACTGGTCCCAGTACAGCAAGTGAATGAAAGGAGAGGGGGAACTATGTTCAAAAGGACAGGAGAAATAGTTCTGGAAGGGGAGAGGCCAAGCTTCATTCTGGTTGGGCCGTTATCTTTTGGCAGGTACCTTGAAAAAATGAAGAGAGAAAGGTAAACACTGCTATCTCTGTCCAACTGATGAAACAAACAGTATTGCTAACAGGCTTAAGATGCAGTCTGCAGCCTTTGATTGGGCATTTATCATCAAGAAATCAGGTCAGTTGATAAGGAGGGAAGACTGAGCAAGAGTCCACTCAAAATATTTTCAACTAATTTGGGAAGCAATATTATCTTGCATTTTAGGACAGGTCAAAGTTCAAGTCAGTTGAAAAGGGGAACAATGACGATTTATAGAGGCAGCTCAAATGATTGCTGGAGGTCATTAGATGGTCAATGGTTCTGTTAATACTCCAAGTTTCAGGAAACCTTTTTAGTGAGATCACAGAATGAAAAGCCTCTAGGAAAAAGACCAAAAAACTCCCATAAAAATAAAGGAGAAAACAAGAAAAAGGAGAAAGAGTTTTGAAATTTTGAAGATATTGCTTGGTCAATAAGACCTACTTATGAGGATACCAAAAAATTTAGGCCCTAGGCTCTAGTGTAGCTCCAAACTCGAATTTATCATAGTGGCACCTCCATCCTGTGAAAAATTACTTAATACAGTATGAATGAAAAGAATTTTGGCATGAACTAAGTCTTTATCTTTCTGCAGTTCAAAATGGCAACCAGCAGAAGTTTTAAAAATGTTGACATTTGTCGGCTGCCATTTTAAATTGATAATAGATTAGCACTTTTGGTCTATACTGAAAAAGTTTCGATTTCCATTTTCTTCCAAGTCAAGTATCGTTTGATAGGGACTAAGAGAGTCCCTACTGAATGATACACTATGTATTTGACAATATGAAAAATGAGTGAAACAATTCTGTGCAAATTGAAGCATCCTGTTTGTCTCAAAAATATAATAGAAATGCAGATAAGATAGACTTGGTAGACCTCAAATAGCTGATAATTATGAAAAATAGTAGATAGAGACTTTACGTTTATTTCTTTTGATGATGATTATTTTTCTAAAATTTTTAATTTCTTTTTTTCGTACGTTCTCTACAATGCTTTATCGCAGGAAAAGCGTTACCATTTATTAAGGCTTACTTAGGTCTGGAGGAGCCATTTGAATTTTGTACTTATGCTTCTTAAGTTTTGTGTCGTAAATCACTGACAATGAGTTTGAACAAAGAGTCAAAATTTTGACTGTCCATGTGGAAAAGGGAAATTAGAACCTGACTCAAAATTCAGATACTGGTTCCACTGGCGCGAGCCACGAACAGTTGGGCGCCAAGTTGCCCAAAAATGTCAAATGTTAAACCGAACTGACCACGTGTGACGCTTAGAAGTTTGCAGTCCGATGAACACAGTTGGAGAAAAAGCTATTCCAAAGTTTTAATCGGTCATGTTCAGGACTCAAAATCACCAGGTTGTGATGTAGTTTAGCTTCCTCTATTGACACAAAAATGAAATTAATTTATTATTTTAAAAAACTGCACAACATTCCCCATGAAAAACTCAAATTCCATTTTTTTGACCGACCTTCACAAATATACTGTTTTGCAAAATTAGCTCCCAGGCACTGAAGTTTTCTACCTATGGATGGTCAAACTTCATTGCTTTTCAGACAAAGGAACATGACAACATTAAAATGTTGCAAAATTGACATTACCAAATTGTACTTATACTGAGAAACCAATGGGAATTTCTATTAAATTTTTCTTCTGATAAAATGCAGAAATCAGCAAAATTTGGAACAAAAAACGCACTACTAGCAGTCTCATTCTCATAAGAAATTGAATTGTATGAGTCACTCTTGCAACCTTGGAATAAGGCTGTGGTCATCCGTCTTGAAGACAACAAAAGTGCATTCTTCCTGCAGATTTTTTATATCCTTTTTCCATGAATTATATCACAATTATTGTCAAACTGCCTGACTTTTAAACAGACTCAGTAACACTTTAAAAGCTGTCAATTTGTCTAATAAACTTGTTTTTTCAATGCTCTGACTGAAAATATGAGTTCATTATTCCTCACATAAATACAAAGTATAGCCGATAATTATGGAGTAGACTGACCCCACTGAGCTTTAGTAAAAAAAGCCCTGAGTATAGACCCACTGACAAGATACCAATTTTTTACAGACAGATTTTTGGTGGGTATCAGTTCCTCTGCTTTCCATGCACTTAAAAAATTCGGACATTTACATAACTCTCAGGAAGCACCTGAATAAAAACATTATGTTAATGAGAAGTTTTTGGCTGTATTATCTCATAGATGATTTTAATGAGAGAGAAAGGTTAAAAAAAAACTGTAGGATGAAAGTAGAGAAAGTTATCATGAGGTTAACGACACATTCACTGATTTCTCAAACAAACACGACGGAATACTGACGCAGTTTTTGGGATGAAAAAAGTGAAATTCGGGAGGAAGTATAAAAAGAAATGATAAGATTAGGGTCTGGACAGTGTGGCTGTGGTGAATTTTAACTAGATGAAAGAAAAGTAGCAGGAAAATTTTTGGAGAAAATAAGAGGAGGCAAATGGAAGATAAAAAAGAAAGTGGATCATCAAAACTTCTAAAGATAAGATCTTTTTTAAAACGGCAAAATTATACAATATGCACGATTAGAACACAACTTTCCTCTCTTCCTCTAATTTTCATTCAACCATCTCTGAAGTTGTTACTTTTTCAGAAAATGATAGCTGTGGAGGTGGTTGAACGATCAGAGAATTTAAGGAAGTTGGAGTTTTACTTAAAATTTGCTGTGATGCAAGTGCATGGGTCAAATATAAAACCAGAATTGGTGGAATGAAAGACGGAAGAAACTAGAGGGAGAAAAACTATGTTTTCCAGTCCTAACAGCCAACAACATTTCCAGGTTTGGATGATTCCATGTTCTGATATTTTAACTCTTGCGGGCCCTCCATATATTACATGATGGTCAAAGGGATCGAGAGATAAATGGCATGTATTCAACAAGGCTGCCATGATAGCGATGAGAGCCTTGAGTGCTAAAATGAAGTTTTGAGAACATAGGCTCACTAGCGTTGGAGCGGAAAATTTTATTGAAAAAAGCGTCTGTTCTCTGTCAAATTCCCTTGAATCATCCGAAAGACTCTTAGAAATCGTTTGGATGATTAAAAATCGACCAATTTCATTTTAAATATAAAAAAAGGGTATTACTTATTTCCATATTAGGCTAGTGTTAGGCAAGACAGCCGTAAGTGCTATCTCTTACATTTTTCATGGTTGTGTTTTGAGCACACAACAAACACACTTTCAGATTAGAAAATGACAGAAAAAGGCGGCATTTTACTTGAAAGCACTGTTTTCATTGGCTCTTTGGAGAAATAATGCTACCAACGGCTCTTTTGCCTGAAACTACGTCATTTTTTGCATATTTATGGCTTTTCCATAAGTCTCGTTTTCATAAAAAAAAAGATAAATTTAGTTGTTTCGGCTATTTCAGCGATTTCATCTTAAAGAGATTAGACGAATTTTGAAAGGAGCTCGATTTCCGAAAATTTGAGACTTACGGCTCTCTTCGCTATCACGGCAGAGGGGGGGAGGGGGGGGGGAAGAGATCAAGCGAAATCTAACATCAGGTTAAAGGAACAATAAAAGCTACCCAATACCTGAAAGGTTTGAACATTTGAGAAGGCCAAGAGAGAGGACAAGAGTGAAATTTTACTATCTTCTGTTCAACAAATCAATTTAGAACATACCTCTGTGAGAGAGATTTTCATGCAACTATTTATTGAATTATGACCTTGATTGTTCCTCTTTTTCAGAAGTAATTCATTCACTTAATATTTTTAAAACTTAATAATGGAGATTGCTTTCGTTTTTAATGCTGGTGGACTTGTTCCTACTTTTCCTCAGGATTCTTCATTTTCGTCAAAAATTGGGTAGGGAAAGGGTAACTCACACCTGACGTCATTTTGAAGAGGGGTCATCTTTAAGGTGCCTGCCCTCTACCTGATAAAGGGGAGAGGAGAGGATTTAAGAAATCAGAAAAGCCTGACAAAAGTCATTAATGTGCCAACCTTTGGCTTGAATTCACATGGCTCCAGCATGAGTAGTATGTAATTCAAATCCTTTTCGAGGTGGAGGAATCAATTTTCAAGGTGATGACCCCTTCAAATTGCAAAAAACAAAGATTTTAAAAGATAACAAGCCGTTTTCAAACTGATGCAAGCATACTTTTTCACTTACAAATTATTCTAAAATAATTATTTTTCAAATTTAGTTCATAAATCTGTTTCTGCGGTCTATCACAGGGCCGAAAAGATTCTGCACCTTGCTGTTTTTGGTGGCAAAATAATGCTCAAAGTTCTAAAATTGCTGGACCAAAAAGCATCTGGCCTATAACCCAAGGGTGCTTGAATTGCTTGACCCAGCAACCCGTTAGTTGCAGTTCTGGAACTACGAAAAAAGGAAGGATCCCTGAAAGAGAGAGGACAGTTCATCCACTGCAATAGGATAATAGCCTCTTTATTACTTAGAAGTAAAAGCATTTTTTGTAAATTTGCTACTAAATGAGCAAAAAACTGTTTGGCAACCTGTTTGAAGAGAGGGAAATTATTAAAAGCCTTCTTGTATACAAAAATGCGATACTAAGACTGCCATAAAAATTGTGATGACTGACTTTGAGTATACAGCATTTTGCAACCCTGTTGTAATCCATGTGTACTTCAAAACTGGAGACCTTTTCTCAGGGGTCTGCAAACCACACGTAATGGTATACAGGGAACCGCTGTTACATATGTTGCAGGCAAATAGTAAAATCAGACATGTTATCAAATGCCGCGGCAGATAATAAAATTTTGACTGTTTACGAAATTTGGTAAATTACAGCGAAGAGTTTTCGAGTTTTCAATAATTATGGAAAAATAACTCATCAAATTTACAACTCCTCTCGTTTCTTACTCTTAAAATGCTTCTTATATAATTAAGTGTTTGAAATTTTAAACATGCTGAGAATTTCAAGATACTTAAATGTTCGTTCAGTAGCCAAAAATACTACTGTATGATGCACATTATTGCAGAGAATTTTTTCTAGCAGTAGCGATGAATTATTTTCTCTAAATTTAGGAAAAGAATCAGAACTTCAATCTAAGTGAAATATTTGACAATTGGCTTAGGCATTTGACAGAATGCCTGATATGACTATTTGCCTGCAACATAATTTGTCAGGGTTGCTAGTATAGAATGTTGTCAGGATTCGAATAGCCAAAAGAAATTGTGATAAACTTACCACCAGGAGGTGCGTAGCCCCCCATATTGGGGCCAGGACCTGGTTGCTGGCTTATGGTTTGTCCATAGCCTCCAGAGGGGGGAGGATACCCAGATGGAGGTGGATATCCTGCCGGTGGTCCTGGATACGGTGCAGCAGGGGGTGGGTAACCTTGTGGAGGAGGGTAACCCTGAGCTGGAGGGTATCCAGGATAGCCTTGATTTTGTCCTTGAGGGGCGAATCCTGCAAACCATAAAAGACAAGAGAATGATGGAAAATACTGGAGAGTTAAACAATAACTGTAATCAACAATAGACAGCAAACTAGGAGCAATTGGACTTCATTTTGCAATCAGGAACTACAGTCTCTGACTACCTTTGAAGAAAACATATGTACCATTGGTTCTCTTATGCATTTGTTTTTTTGCGGTTGAGCCAGAAATTGTAGTTCCTCATTGCAAAATGAAGTCCAACTTATACTGAGATAAGAGAACTTGATCTGCAGTGTGTTTCTAGACAATTTAACAACTTGAAATATTGCTTCTTCACAAAAGAATAAAACGAAATAAACCGAAACCTGTTGAATTAAACCTATCTTCATACACCTGTTCAAATGATAAATCAATTTTTTACTAACACACCACTTTCACGATAAATTTTGTTAGTCTACGCTTTTCAGGGCCTTCCTGGGTACCTTTCTCAGGATATATAGCGATGTGATCGCTTGTATCCGTTCATCAGTTGTGGCATCTCCGATGTTGTTCTTGTTATTGTTGTTTTCCTTTGCATATCTGATAATGTCATTCTTAGTGTTGCTTTTTGGAATTGATTTTAATAACAGATTTTCAGTGTTCTCAACTTCCAAGTTCCAAATTAATTCATTTCAAAATTCCGAATTAATTTAAAAAAAAAAAAAACAGCGCTAAGAATAGCATCAGATATGCAAAGCAAAACGGCAATAACAAGGACAGTGTCAGAGATCATGATCCAGAGAAGATACTGACGTGTAATAAATGATGCATCATTGGCACTAGTATGGTTGCCCTCAACATTCTCCGCAAGATTAGAGAAATGAGAAATATATGAATAAGACCTGAGAGAAAGGAAAGGAAACCAGCAAACTATAATTTTCAAAAGTCTCACCAACTGGAGGAGGATAGCCAGATTGCGGATTGGGAGGGTAGCCGGAATCTGAAAATAAAATATACATGAATATTTAAACAGCAATCTTAATATTTAACATTCTAATAAAAACAAGGGCCAGTTTTAAGCAGATGCGGCCCGCATACACATTTTTCAAAGATTGGTGCATAATTCGCTCTTGGGTTTTAGGAGAGGTTACCTTATGTTGCTTTTTCTCTCTGAGGGCATGTAACTCCTCCACATAAGCTTCTGCTTTTGGGAGAGGATCTACTGTTTCATGTCATTTTTATGCGTGCCTCCCTTGAATAAATTTAAAGGAAAAAGAAAAAAAGCACATTCGAATTACTTAGTAAAAACTGTACTGCAATCCTGCAAAGATCCCCTTTGTATGCCTTATTTTAAAGTAAAACTTGAATGCAGAAAATTTAAGATTGCAGATGCTGCCATTGCAATTACCTGGAAGTCCCTCAGAAAGTTTGAAACACATTGTCACCTTCCAGCCTAAGTATCATGAGCGCAGCGCCATGTAACATTTCAAAATTTCTGCTGCCATTTTACTTTTTTACAGAGAAATTGCTGATTTAATCTGTTTGAAAAATTCACTGAATATTATCAGCAGCACAAAGAAAATTCAGTGAAATTTTCGGACAGCTTCACTGAACAATTTCTCAATAAAAAGAATAAAATGGCGGCAGAAATTTTGGGACATCGCATGACGCTTGTGATACTTTGGCCGGAAGGTGACAACATAAGTTTTGGTTTAGATTTCTGGAATTTTTAAATTCCAGACCATCTTCATGGAGAACAAGGCATACAGCTGCACTTATGGCCCAAAATGACAGGTTTAGAGGTCCAGGCGATGGTAGTGCCCTTGTCATCTCTGCCTTGCTATTGAAGCAAGGCTGTCAAACATCAGGCTTAAGTATTGCTATTTGTCAGTATTCAACGGTGTAAGTCCGTAATTTCATTACTCGGTTCACAACGTCGCAAACTTCCTGTCATACTACTTTATTTTTTAAACGGAAAACTATTGGACAGCAATTCTTTAAAACTGCCGTGATTTTTCTTCTCTGTGCAAAGAAAATTCTGCATGGAATGCAGAATTTCTCTACTTCAAGGAAAGATGTCAATTTGTTCTTCTTTAAAAAAATGACATAGAAGCGGAGATTTTCAGATACCGGCAAATGAGATATGTGGCAGACTTACGCCGCCGTATTGTTTCTTTGACATTGATTTTGAACGAAGCGAAAGGTTAACAGAGGACAAAAGTAAATAACATCGAACTCACTTGGCTGATTATACATTTTTTGAAGTTATGTTAACAGTGTCTCAGCAGCTGATAAAATCTGGAAAGAAAATTAAAATACATTATAAATTTAATATATCTTTTGGCATGAGGTGGTAAGTATACATAGATAATCAAAAGTTCATGAGCAGTTCAGTTTAGTACTAATGTTCTGTCCAGAAAATTTCCCTGGTTATGTTTCTGAACTTGGCTTGATAGGAAAAAAAAAGGGTCGAGCTTTTCTCCGAAGAAGTTTGCTCAGTTCTACCTGATGAAATTCCCTGCCTTTTCTTGATAATGTAGGGGCACTTAATTAATGTGGGCAAAACGTTGGCACAACAACGCGATCAGCTGGCCTGTCGCGGACCTGATTTTGACGTGGAGCCTGACTCCGCAAAAAATTCCCTGACCGTTGACCAAATTCCCTGACTCTCCTCCCCAACTGTTCCTGGTCGCTGGCCACCCTGTGATAGCAACGACATCCAGCATAGACTTTCTGGAGAAAAAGTGAGTGGTCAAACTTCCATGGGGGCACAGCAAGAATTACAAAGATTTTGTGAGAGCGACTCTGTTAATCTGACACTTGTTGTAATATTCTGAGAGACAATCATAGCAGCTACGAGATGAAAGATGTTTAAGCTGCTTGATGAAATGGGTTTATGAGTGACAGTACCTGCTCAACTGTGCAAAAAGTTCTAAAGTTGAAACGTTATACCATGGTTGCTGATATGTACACACCACTTACTCCCAGACTCGATGGCAAAATGCAGTCTAATTACTGCCTTCCAAACAAGGCAATATTTGAGAAAACGAGAGTTATTTTTCGACTAAGAAGACTCACTTTACTTACAGAATACTGAAGTAGAATGGTTAAAGTATGTTCACACGGCAACGTGAAGTTCTCAAGAAGTTCCTGGTTCCGGTAATTAAAGTAACAATAATAATTGTTTAATTATCTACTGATAAGAATGTCTCAAAAAGTGTATTCTCTAACCAAACAACACACGGTCGACGCTGCGCGAGCATGATATTTTTAGGTCAGATGCAGTGAATTTCTAGCCAATCAGGGACGACCTAGTTTCGTCACCTCATATTACAGCCAATGAAATTCGATGATTTTGAGTTCCCGCCAAATGAGTAATGGGTGGACGCCCCGCTGTTGCGGTTGACGTCAAGATCGCGGCAAAAAAGATGATCATCAAACGGGAAAAAGAGTGATTCATAAGTTGATGACCAGAGTGAGTAATACTCTCATTGCAGAGAAACTAGTCTTCCCTCTTCCGCATCACCTCAACAGGTCTTCAAGTTTCAAGTAGTTCGGTCTTTCAAACGAAAGTGTTCTGCTATGTACGTCATTGCAGACGTAGACTCATTCATTGAAGAAAGGTTGCCAAATTTACAGTGATAATCGCAAATCAGGAACGGGAGCCAGGATTTGCTTTAAACTTTTCTTCGTTCATGACATAAAAAGATGGAATAGCTATGCGGAAAGGGTAGTTCTGCTCTAGTGATCGCAATAATTTGGTGATGGGTAAGGGGGGGAGGGGGGGAGCGCTCTTTTCTACCACTTTTCGAGCACCGCTCTGGCAAGGATTTGAATTTGACCTACGCACGGGCAAAAATTTTCAGGAAGTCTTCCGCCATAAAATTTTCTAAGCGTAGCGTGAAATTGCTTTAAAAGCAAAATATCAATTTTTTTTTTTTTTTTTTTTTTTTTTTTTTTTTTAACACTTTACGTCTGTCGGCGATGGAAACCGCTCTACACCTTCCTTGAGCAGCCTTGCATTGATATTGAGACGGGGTTGGATCGGGGCGGAGGGGTGTAACAATCCTTTTGAGACATCCTTGCATGAAAGGTATCTTATCTGGTAATACCACGAGACATTGATAATTTAAGGAACTTATTGAAAGTCGGCAATGCTGCGTGCCCACACACATTTTTTTCAAGGTCCGCATTGCGGTATGGGTATGGTTGACTGTAGAACTAGGCCCCCCTCCCTCCCTCCTCCCGCCCCCCTATTCGTTTTATGGTGAAACGAGTCGCACGCACAAAACGCATACTCGTAGGGGGATATGGCCAATAATAAGTTGGAACTTGGCCGGATTTTTCTTAACTTCGTAAAATGACGTGGGATAGAAATTTTTTGGACTGTTCCAACTAACAAATAGCCAGAATTTTGTAAAATGATTTATCGAGTGTCTCGCGGGTGGGTACTTCGATCTTTCGCGGCCTCTTGTCGGTATTTCGATAAAATTTCGTGGGCTCGTGGGTTTTCGGGGCACTCAAAAATATACTCGTGGTCATAGCATATTAGCGTAAATATTCGTGGACTATCGCGGTTGTGTGATCGCGGTTACTGTACGGATTTACGCAGTGTCGCGGTTATAGCTCTAAATTTCCGCGGTGTCGCGATTGTTTGAGTCCTCGAGTAAAACGGTCGAACGAAGTCCAGACACAATTCTCCTGAGGATAAGAGATTTCGAGGGCGTAAATATTGATTTTTTTTTTTTTTTTTTTTTTTTTTTTTTTTTTTTTTTTAGTTCTTCGGTTTCTCCATAAAGTTTTTAGAGCATTTAAATGAGGCTTCACTCCTTCCGGACTTAGCAATTTCGGTTAGGGTACCTACTTTGCACACAGGTACTTTATAGGAACACAACTCGTTTTAAAAATCTACCGCGCCGATTTCGTGAATTTTGCTGCTATCGTAGGGGGATACTTGGTCCCCCTCTGTTCACGGGAGCCACAAGAGAAAGATCCCCCAGATTTTTTTTTTTTTTTTAATCAATGTTCATTTATTTAAGGACTTTGTTTCTTATTTCTTTCCTTTTTTACCTGAAAAATGTTAAGTGTGAAATTGGCCGTCTCCATGAGGCTGGAAAAAAGATGAACACGGATATTTCGCATAACTGTGTCGCGTAAGAAAATGACGAAACCTTCGGTCATTTAATAGACGAGGATGGATGTGTTGAGTTGAACGAACTACCTTCGTGAGGGGGTCAAGTGAAACTAGATTGTCTCGAAACTAGACATGTAGTCGCGTGTGCAAGCCATTACATCGCTTAAATTGACACGAAGGCGTGGAAAGAGTCCACGAAAGATGCATTGACGCGGGTACCTCTTATTTTAACGTCCTTCACTGGTCGCTGGCTGGGAGGCATCTATTTAAAACTGTTAAGTTCACACACTGTCCAGTGACATTGAAATATGCGCTAAATACGTCAACTTTAACGAAAAGAGTGATATTCGTTCTCACAGCGTCACAACTATCAATCAAACTTGCGCAAGATCGCTCACGGCGTTGCAAGCAACTATTCCGACTCTTGTGTATTGCACAGTATCACGTTGAAATGAAGGCGCACTGAAGAAGGTAAACTGGCTGGCCTTATTTAGTGACACAAAGAGTCTGTGTGAGCGTGTGCGTTGTTAAATACAACATGACATGAATGCGCATTCATGCTGTAGATTCAATGATCCATCCTGCTCAAACTGTCTATTCAATTTATAATGCGTTACTTAACATTATAATGTAAAAAAGTTTAGAGTCTGTCATGAAAAGCTTTTGGAAAAATATAAAATTTATTTCCCATTGAAAATAAAGGTTTAAGCAAAGAGAGTAATAATAATGATTGTTATTACAAGTTTGTAATTATTAAGTTTTACTAAATAGAGTGAATGTGTCTGAATAAGAATTTTGGATGGTCCAGAGATCGCTTTGAAAGTGAGGAGTTCTTGAGGAAATTTTGGCAAAAAATTTGCCAAGGAGCTTAAAAAAGGTCAAAAGTGTTTTTACTGACAGAAGGAGACTTAATTAAGTCTCCTTTAAAGTTGTAGTGGTGAGAAGAACGTTTCTCATTGGCCTGAAACTTTAAAGGGGGAAGTATGGAAGCAATGTTACCTTTCCCCCTTTATTTTAGAAAAATCCAATTTTTTTTTTTGTTAAGTATGGGAAAAAAGGTTTACAATGAATTGAATTAAAATTGATGAGAGGGGGACTTAATGAATTCTCGGTTCATGGGACCTATCCAAATCCATGGCTTGAAAGAAAAAAGTATTGAAGTAGAATAAAGAAATCATATATTTTAGCGGACAACAGCTTCATCCCACGGCCCATAAATATTATCTTTATACCGCTGTAACCGGACAAAGGCCAATGGGCATATAAAATTTATGAAAAGGATAACTAAAATAAATAAGAATGTCATAGTACGTGAGACAGTTAACAGTCCAAAGGCTGCTATCACAGAGAGTATGAAAATTACTAAAAAAGATTTCCCAATCTTTGAAATAAGGATGGGACATAAAACAAAGCATTCTACCGCTAGGGTAATTAACACAAATGTATGAAATGGAGAAGGAAGCCTTGAAGCAAGGCATATAGAGGCAAATATTGCCGCATTCAAGGACAAAGAACTAGAAACTATCGTTGCTGGCACTCCATAATCAAAAAATATTAAATGAACAGACATCATAAAGACGGTTAGTGCATAAATAGTATCTGTACTAATTGTTTCTGTCAAAGTTTTCAAGATTGGGGCGAGTAAATAACTAAATAACAGAAATACAAGGAGAGTTCTAAAAACTTTCAAAATGCTGTACTGACGTGAAAAAAATAAAATATAACTGCAACATGTGGCAAGACTTAAGTAGGACAGCAGGGCCTCTGGTTGTATCCACTCATTGTACAAGTAGATAAATCCCAGGATAAAAAAAATAATAATGCAAAATTCCTGGATTACAAGACCTGCCCCTAAACATGCTTCTTGGAAAGTTATTGACCTGACATGTAGATTTTTCTTCAATTCATCCAAAAATGTCTTGTCAGTGTAGTTGTCCGGATAACCTTTGTTTTCATATAGGTTCTTCTTCCAGCATTTCATGCTAGAATCTTTGTTACACAAGATTTTTCAGCAAAATCAAGCACCAAAAATTTGAGGGAAATCTACAACTTTTGGAAAGAAGTTGAAAAAGTATCAGTCACTATCCAAATTTTAAAAGTATAGAAACTGATGAATTTCATCAATCCTCATAACATTTAAGGATAGGGTTATCACTTGGATGCTTTGCTTCTATAAAAATAGAATGCATTTTTTTTAAATGCTACAATCTCTCTTCCTGTGCGCTCTCAATTTCTTTCTTAAAATCTGTAGTTCTTTGAGCAACCTTTTTTGCTATGTTAGAAATACCAGTATAAGAACCTTAAGTAGCGCAGAATGACATTGCTGATAATTTTGCTAAATTCCTAAATGATACATTCATATAAAATTTACTGTAAAATAACATCCGTATCATTTTTATTATAAAAACCTACTTTGTTAAACACCGTCTATTGTATGATGTAATATGTCTTGTATTTCGCTAGAATGTTCACCTGTGATGTTACCAGATATCTGAACTGCGTCTTTATCACACTCAGGTTTTTTTATTCCCGTTAATGACTCTCTGCACTTATTGAGCAACTGGGCCAACTACCTGAGAACAGCCAAAGAAAAAACAAACCAAAGAAAACTGTTAAATAAGGCTCATGAAAAATATTTGACTGAATCAATGAGAATTATTTACCACAATTTATTGATACAGTTTTCACGGCTTGTTTCATAATATGCTGGTTATTACTTGTGATGACATAATTGTGCTTAAAAATCAAATTAATTTGTTAAGGTAAAGTTGGTATAAAATATCAATACATAAAATTCATGTTCAAAAAAATTCTCTCATATATGAAAAAAGTTTCTTTTAAGAGTATAATAATTTTTTTTTTTTTTTTTTTATTTAATTCTAGTTATTCTTCTTTATCTACATCTTGTTAATGGCATTGATGTACAAGTATCACAGAATAGTTGCCTAGGGAATTTTAGAGACTAGATGCTGACCACAGTATCAAAAGTATTAAACCAGATCGCATGCAGTATGAAATTTGTTAATAAATCAAGTTAACTATTTTTATCTATTTTTATCCATGGGAGTAAATTATATTAAGTATCAGGCTGAAATTTACCACATGGATCTTAATAAATGCAGCTGTCAACTTCATATTTTCATACCTTGAGTAAACTGTCTTGTTTAGAAAAATTAATTGTTCGTAGGAAAACTGTACTGACATTTAATTTTTTCAACGTCAAACATTTCATGCGCAATCAATACTCAACTCTTCACTTGATATTAAATACAAAATTGTTAACTTAATGCTGTTACGGCAACTAAAAAAACTTCGTCTACTTAACTGCAAAGGCCCTGAAAGAATTTTATGCTCATTGTGAATAGATCTCGTAGTTTGTTTTCCTATCAATTGACATTGTCAAGGATTTTCTTGCCTCAATTTGGATATTGAGATCAATTTCATAGTAAATTATATCCTCTGAATTTTCCGTTGCTTCAGTGATTATTTGTCCATTTGGACCTATTAATTATTCGACTACCACCGAATAAAAATGAGCTACCCTCTATTTCTCACCTGTTTAGAGCGACTATATGAATTAAATTTTCATAAGCACAACGTGGTGTGTTGATACACCACGCTCATAGAGCAGGTTTGCACCAAGCAGATGGCATAACTATAATATCTGAATTTTTAAATTCAAAATTCTGGCAACTTCAGGAAATGCTGCATCATAACAAATCATTAAGCACTTAAATACGGCACACACCAATATCAAAAACAGGTGCTTAGTCTGTCACCGGGGGTAAACCCTAATTTTTCATCTTTGGACAGATGCATTTTTCGATATAAATCTAGCCAAATTTTTCTATTTGGTATCCAAATACCAGCGGAATTATAAATTGCATTTGTTTTATCATCTCCCTCTACAAAACCGCAGATTAGGGCTAAATTAAGTTTGGTGGATAGGTTGGTAAACAGAGAGTCTGTATTTCCATCCTTAGTCTCACTGAGTGAGAAATATTATTCACCTAAGAACGATGGTGAGTAGCCAGTTGGGGCTAATTCAGGAAAACAAATGATTTGACGTTGTTTTCCTTCCCTTTGTAACAATAATTCTCTAGAGATAGTAATTTTTATCTTTATCACCTAGTGTTGCATCTGTCTGGGCTATTGCTATTTTGACCATGCTTAATCTATGGTTGAGTTTTATCCGAGCATGCGTCCATTAAATTTTCAGCACACTTGCTTTGCCAAAGTCCTTAAGCCTCCTTAGGTGGCTCAGTTGCTTGTTAATTTCAGTTGTTTCTTTCTTCACCTGAAACAAACATTGTAATATGAAATAGGTAAGTAATAATAAAAAAGAATGAAAGTTTCCACTCAAACTCAGAGTGGCGCACTTTTAAACAGTGAAAAGAAGGGGTATCGATAAGGACCTTTTTTGGCCCCACCTAAAATCCGGAATTATTTTTTTTTCTTTGTATTGTACTTTTGTTTCTTTCTTTTATTTGTCAGTTGAGTTTATCATTTGTTCAGCTGTTTTGCTCTTTTTTGTTAATTATTTGGTAATTGGGCAACTTGCCCGTTTGGTATAATAAATAAATAGATAAATTTATATGGGTTTTCCAAGTTGACTTAATGTAGTTTACAGAAACAATCATGATTTGGTCCATAGGCCACTGGATACGTGTTAAACGGTTGCCTGAATATACATTTGCAGGCGTATTTTAGCAAAAATGCATGTTTTTCTATCACTCCAAGGCTTTTTTGACACCGAGCGCATTGGCTAACTAAAACGAACTTTTGATAAGTTATCAAGGAGGCTTTGGGACACATTTTAACCCTGGTTTGGTTTAAGTTAGATGATGCCCTCATAGTAAAAAAAAACTTTTTCAAAAATTGACTTTTAAGGGACATCCGCAGGGTTTTTTTTTGGCTACGATTAAAGAAAATGAATTCAAGATACTTTAGTCTTGCAGATCAACTAAAAATGACAAAATCTGGCTAAACAGCAAATTTCTGCGTTGAATATTAACAGAGGTATCTCCCCTGGAAAAACTCGATTTATGAAGTCATCCACCGCGGTAGAACTGGGGAAAGAAAAGCAGAGACAAATGTCACATCCAAAAATTGCACCATTCAACAGATATTTTCATGCTAATCAATGGGCCAACTGACGATTGATGCATCCAGACTGATGTGACTTCTGAATTTCTTTTCTTTCCCCAGTTCTAGGACGTATCATGTTATGCACTACCACAGTGGATGACATCATAAATCGAGTTTTTCAAGGCAAGATATCTTGTCGGTTAATATTCAAGGTAGAGAGTTGCAGTCTGTTGGGACAGATCTTTTCATTTTGAGCCAGTCTACTAGAACCAAGCATAATAACATGATTCTATTACCAGCACAACTGGCCCGTGAAACAGTGGCTAAGCTATCGATTTGCAGGGAAGAGATGGTCTAGGTGGGCTTTCAAAATGATGAAATAAGCCTCATTATCACAGCATGACTACATGCAGACTAACTAACTCTTTCTCTTCAGAGATTAAAAGTGACACATGACTTCACATGAAAGTGAAAGAGGGAGAGAGTTAGAGGACATTCAGGGAAAGAGGAAGTTACAATTCTTGAGGAGGAAATTTAGGCGAGAAATACCTGGCAATGGACTCCAAACAAGGATGATCATTATGTGTGGCAACAGTATTGACAGTTCTTGCTATTTGCAGGGGATTGGGAAACAAAACCTGTAAAACACTCTTCACTGTGCTCAGAGGTTCCTTCTTTAAAGTTAGCATCAGTCTCACACACGGGAATCGATTGTTGAAACTCTTATCGGCATGCCCAGGCCTAGGGGATCAAGGTCTTCCAGACGCAAAGCTCACACATTCCTCATCTTGTCCTGGCGTACCAACAGAGTTTCAAAAACCGGTCTGCATTTATAAGCTATGTTTATGCGAGCCTCTAAACCTAACTTCAATCGAAACCTGAGTTTGAAACCAAGGTTCAAATCACGGCATAAACGATGCGGAACTAACAAAATGTAGGTTTCCGAAATTTGTGTTTGAAACCTTATTTCACACTGAGAACTAGGTTTCTGCATTCAGCATAAACAAACCGAAGGTTGAAATTCTACTTCAAATGCGATTTCCAGGTGAGCAATTGGCAACATGGCGGATACGTTATCACAACGTTCGTAAACAACTGGTGCTTCTCCCATGATTTTGATGTAATTTTGCCATTATTTACCACTTTATATAAACAGAATTTTAGTAATGGACCACTAGACAAGGTACGAATTTAAGCATTCTGATACATGTTTCTTGACCAAAATTTCACGTAAAACACGATTCGCGCAACGAAAATTACCAAAATCAACTCCTAACAAAGATATTAACGTTTTTATTTCACATTGGTTACGAGGAATTTGAACTGCCCGCTCATAAGAAACTCAAAGCTCTGCGTAAGTTTAATCGTGCACTACAACAATTTCAACAAGCTTCTCGATCTAGCAATGTTCATTTCCCACCATGTGTTGTTCAAACTATAAACAACTTGCTATCGCTGAGCCAAAGCATCAAGATTGAGGTTGCCAGATTTTTATATCTCAGAGACTGTCATGATAACGTTTTGAGCGCGATGTGAGTCACGTAGAGCATTGAGTTTTCATGAGCGGGTGGTTTGAATTCACGCATCAAGAATCATTAAATATCTTCGTAAGGAGTTGATTCCGGTAATTTTCGTTGTGCGCATCGTGTTCTACGTGAAATTTTAGTTGTGAAACATGTATCAGAATGCTGAAATTCGTGCCATGTCTACTGGTCCAGTGTTTAAATTGTGAAAAAATGATTAAACTGTCATTTTTCCAACTATTCCTCAGAAAGTCGGTAAAGGCTTTTCTAGTGAGGATGAAGCCTCCTTATCTCCTAGCTTTAGCTTAGTCTCCTCAGCTTATATATTGGGGAACATACACAGGATATAAGAGTAATAATATATTATTGAATCAATTCATAGTGGAAAAATGTATTATAGCTTGTGAAAAAGGGGCAAACATGAGATTCAAGTTCAATCGAAAATATGATGCGCATAGACAGCGCCAAAATTGGAAAGTTTGATTTCCCACGAAAGTCAGGTTACAGCGCCCGCATAAACCCAACAGAAGAAACTCGCATTATAAACTCGAGTTTCGTGAAACCTCGGTTTCAAGCCTCGCATAAACGTAGCTATTGATTGACGAGATAAGATGATAAGATAAGAGGAGATAAAGAGATACCTCTTGGTCCATAGCGGAGTCTGCAAGACAAGTCCGGCGACAGACAAAAGGACATGTTCTATCATATCTGATGGCAATTCAGTTGTAACATCGTAAGTTATGGGAACTTTTCTACATTCTCAGAGAGGAATCAATAGTGTAAGCTTCCGCGATTTAGTTGAAGGAGAGGCGATTGAAAGGAATACAAGAAAAACGACTCATACCTGTAAAGATCAAGTAAAGATCCACTCTAAACTTCGGTTTCTCCGCGCTTCCCATGGCTTCTTCTTGATTCTCGTTGGCCCTGGGGTTAAATCTTCGTCTTGAATTTATGGAATACTTCTAAATGAGTAGAGCTGACAGTTTTAACGGTTAGTAATTAAATAAATTATAATAAATTGAACGATCCGGGTGCCGGCCGTGATTCCGCGTAAATGCGTATTACATATTTACATACATTGCATTAGCGTACGCATGGCCGCCATGTTGCTTTCTGCGAACGAATATCGAATATCGTATCGAATACGATTATTCGAGTATCGCACTATCGATTCTTTACCATAGCTTCTAACGGGGACGTGGCCATATTCGATCATTCACAAAAGTTGGCAAGAAATCCGCCTCTCAGCCAGACTCCGTTTTTCTCGCACCGGCTCACATTCGAGAAAGGCTGCGGATAGAATTCTTACGATCAGCGACCTTCCTCCTAATTTTATTTTAAAACTTTCAATCTTAGAGGAAAATGTCATAGGACCCGAAATAACGACCGTGAAATTTCCTATCGGTTCATTACACAAAATTTTCGAAAAAATAATTTTCGTGACCAAAAATAAGGGTTTTAAAAAGGGCGCAGGCAAAAATTCTTATGATCAGCGACCTTTCTCCTCATTTTACTTTTAAACTTTCAATCTTAGAGGAAAATGTCATAGGACCCGAAATAACGACCGTGAAATTTCCTATCGGTTCATTACACAAAATTTTCGAAAAAATAATTTTCGTGACCAAAAATAAGGGTTTTAAAAAGGGCGCAGGCAAAAATTCTTATGATCAGCGACCTTTCTCCTCATTTTACTTTTAAACTTTCAATCTTAGAGGAAAATGTCATAGGACCCGAAATAACGACCGTGAAATTTCCTATCGGTTCATTACACAAAATTTTCGAAAAAATAATTTTCGTGACCAAAAATAAGGGTTTTAAAAAGGGCGCAGGCAAAAAATGTTATGATCAGCGACCTATCTCCTCAGTTTACTTTTAAACTTTCAATCTTAGAGGAAAATATCATAGGACCCATGATAACGGCCGTACAATTTCCTACCGGTTCATTACACTAAATTTTCGGAAAAATGAGAGAGGCGATGAAAAGGAATACATACAAGAAAAACGTCTCGTACCTGTAAAGATCCAATCTGAATTTCGGAGGCTAGCGGCAACAAGTACCCGAAGTCAAACGAAGAAACGCTTCCTGACATGTGCGTGAAACTTTTAATAATTATTCATTGATAATATTATGACGTTGATAAGGATATCAAATTATCACATTATTAAACTACTATTAAACAATCACTACCTGTGCCACCCGCTGTACCGATTGAAAATCGAAAAACCGAAATAACCTCAAAAAACTTCTGTTAGGTTTGTCTTTGTTGTTTGATTCTCGTTGTCTCGAATTGATGGAATACTTTTAATTGAGCAGAGATGACAGTTTTAACGGCTGATAATTAAATAAATTAAAATTAATTGAACGATCTGGGGACCGGCCGTGATTGCGCGTAAATATGCGTATTACATTGCATTAGCGTACGCATGGCCGCTATGTTGCTTTCTGCGAACAAATATCGAATATCGTATCGAATGCGATTATTCGAGTATCGCACTATCGATTCTTTACCATAGCTTCTAACGGGGACGTGGCCATATTCGATCATTCACAAAAGTTGGCAAGAAATCCGCCTCTCAGCCAGACTCCGTTTTTCTCGCACCGGCTCACATTCGAGAAAGGCTGCGGCTAGAATTCTTACGATCAGCGACCTTCCTCCTCATTTTACTTTAAAACTTTCAATCTTAGAGGAAAATGTCATAGGACCCGAAATAACGACCGTGAAATTTCCTATCGGTTCATTACACAAAATTTTCGAAAAAATAATTTTCGTGACCAAAAATAAGGGTTTTAAAAAGGGCGCAGGCAAAAATTCTTATGATCAGCGACCTTTCTCCTCATTTTACTTTTAAACTTTCAATCTTAGAGGAAAATGTCATAGGACCCGAAATAACGACCGTGAAATTTCCTATCGGTTCATTACACAAAATTTTCGAAAAAATAATTTTCGTGACCAAAAATAAGGGTTTTAAAAAGGGCGCAGGCAAAAATTCTTATGATCAGCGACCTTTCTCCTCATTTTACTTTTAAACTTTCAATCTTAGAGGAAAATGTCATAGGACCCGAAATAACGACCGTGAAATTTCCTATCGGTTCATTACACAAAATTTTCGAAAAAATAATTTTCGTGACCAAAAATAAGGGTTTTAAAAAGGGCGCAGGCAAAAAATGTTATGATCAGCGACCTATCTCCTCAGTTTACTTTTAAACTTTCAATCTTAGAGGAAAATATCATAGGACCCATGATAACGGCCGTACAATTTCCTATCGGTTCATTACACTAAATTTTCGGAAAAATGGGAGAGGCGATGGAAAGGAATACATACAAGAAAAACGACTCGTACCTGTAAAGATCCAATCTGAATTTCGGAGGCTAGCGGCAACAAGTACCCGAAGTCAAACGAAGAAACGCTTCCTGACATGTGCGTGAAACTTTTAATAATTATTCATTGATAATATTATGACGTTGATAAGGATATCAAATTATCACATTATTAAACTACTATTAAACAATCACTACCTGTGCCACCCGCTGTACCGATTGAAAATCGAAAAACCGAAATAACCTCAAAAAACTTCTGTTAGGTTTGTCTTTGTTGATTGATTCTCGTTGTCTCGAATTGATGGAATACTTTTAATTGAGCAGAGATGACAGTTTTAACGGCTGATAATTAAATAAATTAAAATTAATTGAACGATTTGGGGACCGGCCGTGATTGCGCGTAAATATGCGTATTACATTGCATTACCCAGGTAGCAATAGTAACAGTTCAAAATTGCAATTTCACAACAGTTTTTACACTGTTACTTTTGTGCACTTTTTCATCGAAAAATTTGCTCTAGTACAACAGTTGAAAAACCAACGGAAAAGAGAAGTCCTTTGCGACTATAATCACTGAAAAATTTTTCTTACATACTTAAAAAATACCAGTGGAAAATTTATAATTTAGTCATGTTTTCTGAAAATATAACACAAATTTAACTAGTGTTATACACCGATCGAAAAGGAAACTATTATTGCAATAAAAACATACTTAGATTTGAAATAAAACGACGGTTTAAAATTCTCAATCAAAATCACTTACTTAACAAAACTTTTTTAAAGAAAGGAAAGTAGATTAACATTTTAATAACTAAAAAAAGTTAAAAAAATTATTCTAATTTATTTTTTTTTAAAGTTGATTTCATAAAACACAGAAGTAGACCATTTTGTTTTAAAAAAGCTATTTTACAAAACATAAAGTATTATACTGTACTAATGAGAAAAATTTAATCTAAATCAATAAAAAGATAAAAAAAAGACAATAAAAAACAAATTTAAATATCTCATTTGTTGCCATATTTTTGCAAAACACATTCTTATAAATAACCATGAAATATTAATTATTATTACATTATTTATTAAACAATATTGGTGAGAAACTATTTTTAAATCATTGTTTCCTGAAAACCGGTGTAGCTTTAATTTTTGTCGAAAAAGAATCCTTATAAAAAACTTTGATAACTATTTATCACTAACAAGGAAAATATAATTTAAATCGATAAAAAGATACAAGTGATAGTGATAAAATGACAGTTTAAATATCTGATTTATTGCAGTTTTTCTGCAAAACATTTTATTTTAAACAGTTGTGAAATATAAATTAGTATTACATTATTTTTTTAAATACCGATTTTAATTTCCGATTGTTTTATTGTAATCGGGGTGTTTCCTTTTATTTCCGATAGAGAGCTCCGATTTATTTTGTTTTTGGATGGGTCGTTTATGGTGCCTGTCTAACCTTTGTGTGTAGTGAAAACATAAAATATATTATTTATATTCTACGACATACGTTTTTTTATCGACGGCTTCTATGTTTGCTTTGTTCGGTGCATATGAGTGGATTTTCTTCTCACATTTTTGATGACCCCCCTGTGGTTAACTGTGCCTAGACAGGGCATGGGCCTATCTATAGCGTTGATTGTTATAAATGTGCATTTACAAATAAAATAAATTATTATTATTATTATTATTGTAGTGTGGTGTGTCGAGTGTAATCACATCCCTGCTGCATAGTCTTTGTTGCTCCTCCTTAGAGGAAGTATCGGTGCTCACCGTCCAGTGGCGTAACGGACTTCCGCTGGGCCCCCCCGCAAAATTTTTTCCAGCCCCCCCCCCCCATGTCGATAAAATTCCAAAATTATCCCCCCTCCCACCCCTTCCCATTTTTTGGTCCGAGGCATCTCAAATCACGGACTTGGACTGCCTCACCCCTCACCGTCCCAGATCCCGTACCCGATTATATGGGACCCCTAAAGGATCAAGGATCTAAAGGGTGGCGGGGGCCCAGCCCAGGCCCAAGGATTATTGGATCTCCCAAAGCCCGAAATACGAAAAGTGACAAAAAAAGAAAAACGATTTAGTAATCACTGAGTGGACATTGGAAGGCAGGGGCCCTCCAGCAAATAAAAAGTTCGGAACAGTCCGAAAGAAGTATGAAAAACCCCGAGCTAACAATAAAAATCGGAGGAAGAAGCCCCATCTCGGTAAGTAAATGCCCAAAGTTTGAAACCCAAGCTAAGGATCAAAGATAGAGAGAGAAAAAAAAAATTCCGGCGGCCGAGGGCCCCCTTGGCGCCTGGGCCCCCCTGCATAGCAGGGTCTGCGGGGGCGCCCGTTACGCCACTGTCACCGTCATCGGTGTTCAAAATAGAAATATGAGGCCTGAAACTGGGGAGTTCTATAATTGATCTTTTAAAACCAAAAAATAACAGTTTAACAAAATATTAAAAACGAATAAAATTTCATATATTGACACTGTTAATTTTCAATAAAACTACAATTTTACGAGTCGTTCTATTATTAGAAATTAGTTTTTCTATGGATATTTTAAGTTTTTTTTAATACTTTACAAGAATAATTCAAAACTCGTATTCAACATTTAAATTTTTTATTTTTATTTTAAGACAAGTGTCGCTTTACACCAGTAAATTTTCCAAATGAAATTTGTTTTTCACTACTTTAATCATTGTTGATTTATGTCATTAAATTATTTTAAACTGTTATTTTTAACTTCATAAAATAGGAATATAGCGCCTGAAACTGTTGTAACTGGGGAGTACTTTAATCGATCTTTTCAACCGATATAAATTGTTTTTTTATAATATATTAATAGGAATTAAAACTCTCATTTAATAGCAATAAAACTGTTATTTCGAAGATATAATAAAAATTATTTTATAGCAGACCTTGCTACCTGGGTAGCGTACGCATGGCCGCTATGTTGCTTTCTGCGAACAAATATCGAATATCGTATCGAATGCGATTATTCGAGTATCGCACTATCGATTCTTTACCATAGCTTCTAACGGGGACGTGGCCATATTCGATCATTCACAAAAGTTGGCAAGAAATCCGCCTCTCAGCCAGACTCCGTTTTTCTCGCACCGGCTCACATTCGAGAAAGGCTGCGGCTAGAATTCTTACGATCAGCGACCTTCCTCCTAATTTTACTTTAAAACTTTCAATCTTAGAGGAAAATGTCATAGGACCCGAAATAACGACCGTGAAATTTCCTATCGGTTCATTACACAAAATTTTCGAAAAAATAATTTTCGTGACCAAAAATAAGGGTTTTAAAAAGGGCGCAGGCAAAAATTCTTATGATCAGCGACCTTTCTCCTCATTTTACTTTTAAACTTTCAATCTTAGAGGAAAATGTCATAGGACCCGAAATAACGACCGTGAAATTTCCTATCGGTTCATTACACAAAATTTTCGAAAAAATAATTTTCGTGACCAAAAATAAGGGTTTTAAAAAGGGCGCAGGCAAAAAATGTTATGATCAGCGACCTATCTCCTCAGTTTACTTTTAAACTTTCAATCTTAGAGGAAAATATCATAGGACCCATGATAACGGCCGTACAATTTCCTATCGGTTCATTACACTAAATTTTCGGAAAAATGGGAGAGGCGATGAAAAGGAATACATACAAGAAAAACGTCTCGTACCTGTAAAGATCCAATCTGAATTTCGGAGGCTAGCGGCAACAAGTACCCGAAGTCAAACGAAGAAACGCTTCCTGACATGTGCGTGAAACTTTTAATAATTATTCATTGATAAGCTCGGCGTTGTTCGACTTCCGTTGGGATTGCCCGATGTCCTGGACTGTTTACCAAACGGAAGTCAACAAGTCATCGGTCTCAGGAGGTAGTTGAGAGCGTTGAGCTAACCTCTAAATGATATTGTGCACGCGGTGTCACATTCAAAACACAACAATTTTTAGTCAACAGAGACGACCAACAACGCGTTTTCCAACGGGTAAGTCAACTGTCACATATTATGACGTTGATAAGTATATCAAATTATCACATTATTAAACTACTATTAAACAATCACTACCTGTGCCACCCGCTGTACCGATTGAAAATCGAAAAACCGAAATAACCTCAAAAAACTTCTGTTAGGTTTGTCTTTGTTGTTTGATTCTCGTTGTCTCGAATTGATGGAATACTTTTAATTGAGCAGAGATGACAGTTTTAACGGCTGATAATTAAATAAATTAAAATTAATTGAACGATCTGGGGACCGGCCGTGATTGCGCGTAAATATGCGTATTATACATTGCATTAGCGTACGCATGGCCGCCATGTTGCTTTCTGCGAACGAATATCGAATATCGTATCGAATGCGATTATTCGAGTATCGCACTATCGATTCTTTACCATAGCTTCTAACGGGGACGTGGCCATATTCGATCATTCACAAAAGTTGGCAAGAAATCCGCCTCTCAGCCAGACTCCGTTTTTCTCGCACCGGCTCACATTCGAGAAAGGCTGCGGCTAGAATTCTTACGATCAGCGACCTTCCTCCTAATTTTACTTTAAAACTTTCAATCTTAGAGGAAAATGTCATAGGACCCGAAATAACGACCGTGAAATTTCCTATCGGTTCATTACACAAAATTTTCGAAAAAATAATTTTCGTGACCAAAAATAAGGGTTTTAAAAAGGGCGCAGGCAAAAAATGTTATGATCAGCGACCTTTCTCCTCAGTTTACTTTTAAACTTTCAATCTTAGAGGAAAATATCATAGGACCCATAATAACGGCCGTACAATTTCCTATCGGTTCATTACACTAAATTTTCGGAAAAATGGGAGAGGCGATGGAAAGGAATACATACAAGAAAAACGACTCGTACCTGTAAAGATCCACTCTGAATTTCGGTTCCTCCGCACTATTCCCATGGCTTCTTCTGGATTCTCGTTGGCCCTGGGGTTAAAGCTTCGTCTCGAATTGATGAAATACTTCTAAAGGAGCAGAGAAGATGACAGTTTTAACGGCTAATGATTCAATAAATTAAAATTAATTGAACGATCTGGGGACCGGTCGTGAATTCGTGATTGAGTGGGAAAATGCATATGGCCAGTGCATGGCCAGGCCGCCATGTTGCATTCTTTAAACAGGTGGACGAATCGAATATCGAAATACTCGTCTCGAATGCGATTATTCGAATATCGTACAATCGATTCTTTACCATAGCTTCTAACGGGGACATAGCGATATTCGATCAATCACGAAAGTTGTCCAAAAAACCGCCTCGGCAGTGCCGACTGCCGAGTCGGCACTGACTGATTCCGTTTTGCATTGCGACGCACCGGCTCGAATGCCTGGCCCGCTCATCGCCTTATACTAAAGGTGCGTTGTTAAATTACTTTTGCTGCCCAACGAAAATGGCCGAATCTTAGCAGGGTTGACGTCATCTCAACGATGACGTCAGCTCAACAGACGGGAGAAAATCGAGGTGTCGTTGTTAAATTCCCGTAGGATTCTGCGGATTTGGAGGTTAAGTTTTGTTGAAATTTAAGATTTTTAACATTTAAAAATCTTATTAACACCCACATTACTACGAAATTGACGCAATAAACGATTATAAGCAATTGCAAGTCAGTCTGGTGACGAACATGTGGCGAAGAAGTGCGAAAAAATGGCGGTTATGGATGTAAACAATAACATTACAACAATCCAGCAAACTCGGCAGCGGTCCACAGCAGCCGAGAACCTCGCTGAGCTGTTGGGCAGTTTGCTGAGCAGCCATCTTGGAAAACGGGTAAATCCACCAGAATTTACCAACGCTTTCGTTGAGCTCAACGCTCAGCGGGTAATTTTCGTTGGGCAGTTGTGGACTTTAACAACGCCTTAACTTGTTGCGTTGCGGCTATTCCACTCGCTCTTGGGGATTTCGTACTAAACCAAACTTTGTCTGGGTTATTTTGATCGTGGAATTCATTTTTGACCTTACTTTTCTTGATATCATGACACAAATACACAATTTTACGCGTTCTTTCAAACTTTCCGTAGAAACATAAAAATATTATAGTTACGTACTTAAAGATAAATTTTACTCGTTCTTGTGGGCATTTCGTGTTAAAACTCTGTTTCCTTGGGGATTTTTGATTGTAGAATTCATTTTTGACCTTACTTTTGTTGACCTAAACAAAACAAAAATTGCTGAAAAAATTGGGTGAGAAGCAAAAGAAGGCTGTAACGAAATATGGAAAATTTTCCCTCCAAAACATGTGCAGTTTGAGGGCCAGACCCAGTGTGTGCATAGAAGTAGCATGCAGACCGTGAATTCAACGATAACAAATATCTCATTCATTATCAATGGCCATTGTAGTAATAGGTAGCATATTACAATACACAAGAATGGTGAACCAGGGCTCAGATAATGAAACTTGGTCATTGCGCTTTTGAATGCATTTTTACGTACTATCAATCCCTGGTCATGGCAGCATTCAAACTTAAAATGTCAAAGGAAACTATCAAAAATCAAAACGAAAGTACTCACACTTTACGATTAATTAAGTTTCCTGGTCAGCTATTTCTTGCGTCCATTATTAAAAATGTTATCAATCGATTTAAGCACAGGAACAAAAACACATTATGACTCAGCGCTCCTCATGCCGAGATAGCATTTTAAGCCACTTCAGTCATTTCGGATTTTCGAATTTTGACAGATTTTGATTTAAAACGCGTGATACCCAAAATCGAAGCTCATATTCGGATTCCTCGTAAAAAATCGATGCGATTTCATGTATCATACTCTGACACCGAATTTCAGAAAAATCCATCGAACAGGAGCCGAGATAGCATTTTAAGCCACGCCCGTCATTTCGGATTTTCGAATTTGGAACATGTGACTTAAAACGCGTGATACCCAAAATCGAAGCTCAGATTCCGATTCCTCGTTGAAAATAGATGCAATTTCATGTTTCATACCCGAGCATAGCGTGAAGGAAAGACACGTAACGTAACGTAGGCATACTGATTCGAGCATATGAATGCAACGTGGCAACATGGGTAGTGCTCAGGATAATTCCTCGGGACGAAACCGAACGCTTGTAGCGGCAGGCGCGCGCCTCCCCGTTCGGTTGTATCTCGGGCGACCGGCGCGGCGGCGTAGTTCAGATGGGGTTGTACGACAGAATCTAAACGCGTCGTTAAACCTCTTTCCTTCATGTTATGCTAACATATGATACATGAAATCGCATCGATTTTTCACGAGGAATCCGAATCTGAGCTTAGATTTTGGATATTACGCGTTTTAATCTATTTAAAATTGTAGGAGAAATTACAGAATTGTCCTTAAAAATTGATCACGCACTAGTATTTTTTTACCCCGTTTTTCTTCTGCGTTTGGTCTTGTCTCCACGGGCCTTTTCACGAGATTTGTCCCAGGGAGAAATCCCACTTACGAAGTTGGGAAAAATATTGAGTTGATCAATATTTTTCCCAGTACCAAGTATGGTCCTTTTACTCCTAGGACCCACCGAGAGAGGAAGAAGAATTGTAAACGGATTGTGCGATATTTCGTTGAATACTCCATTGTTCCTGTTTGTTTAGTTAAAATATGTGTCTAATTGTCAATTGAGTGCACTTATTATTTTAATGACGGTTAAATACTCGACTTTACCTATCTAATTTATCTTCCCGCGCAAACTAGTCGCAGGACCGTATGAGCCTCGTCCCGTGGAGACGGTAACTGGGAAAAATCCCAGAAGTTTCATTCCTGATGCGATTCGAACTTGGGACAAATCCCATGAAAACGTCCCGTGGAGACAAAGCCGATTCACGTGATGAAATTAGACCAACAATTGACTCATCGACTAGTCGAGCCTAATCCCTCAAAATTGGTCTAAAGGACGAACGATTTTATCAGATAAGATGTGCAGTCCTAGTTTCCGGGCAATTGCGATTTGATGAAAGCTGCGATGAGGAGAAACGGATGATATGCGAAACTCGGGCTCACAACATAAGCTCTGCCCGCTGCCCCCCGCGCCGCGCCGCGCCAGTGCCTCGTCACTCCTCTCTCTCTCTCTCTCTCTCCCCCCCCCTTACTCCTTCATCATTGCCTCACCCCGTCCGTTCGCCTCTCGCTTTCATCCAGGCTCGATAGCTGGTGCGGTCCCGCGTCGCAGGATTTTCTCTCTCCGCCGCGCCGCGACCGCGCCGCATGCCGCTGTCGGAAGCCAAGCGCCCGATAATTATTTGCGGTATACTATTCAATATTGTTTTCCACATTCTTAGCCGTATTTATTAATTCTTTCAAAATATTTTCTTCGGCGAACACGGCGAATCTAATGGACGCCACGCCACTGATACAATCAGTTGGATTTTTATTTTAAAACTAGATACACCTACAGTATTTTCATTGCAGAAGTCAATTTTCGCCTTACTTTCGCTCGTTTGACCGAAATTTATCATTCGCGGAGTTTATGAGTTGTTGGTCGGGGTTGGAAAAAAGCTGTTTTCATTCTAGCTTATACAAATTTTGGGCATTTAATGGAGAGAACATTAAGGAATACTACATGTTCTATCAATACTTTTGAATGAAGTGCTCGTTATATATGTCCGCCCTATTGCATTGGTTTAAGAGTTACCTTACCCGCGAGTCTCCAAAACACTTCTTCCTGGTATTGTGCTCTTCTCATCAGCCGACTCTCATATTGGGTCTCGTAGAAAAGGGCGGAAGAAGAGTTGTCCTTGAATAATGAAAGGCATTCTACGGGTGGAAAAGGGTAAGTAGAGATGGTATCAAAATGATTCAAAAGGTGGTGGGAGGGGGAAAAGTGCAGTTTTAAGGGAGTGAGATGGGGCTGAAAAATCGCGTATTGATGTGAATCAATTAACATAAGCAAGGTCAAAAATGGGATTTTCGATGAACATATACCATTAAGTATCAACAATTCAACGTGCATTTTCAACCGGAATTAGTAAAATCCATCTTTGAATAACTTCTTTTCACTATGATACTAAAAGTTTAAAAATACCCCCCCCCCCCCCTCACCCCCATGGCGTGCGGTAGGTTTAGTGCTTTGCTCGGAACGAACCCCTTTCCCCGCCCGCCTTAATTCCGCCGCCCCGCGCCGAGCTGTCTGGCTCTCCGCTCACAGCCCATAGCAAGCGATTCTCCAGAGCATATTAAGTTGGCTGCGCCGTGTTCGCTGCGCCACCTCCGTCCGCTCTGCCGCTTTCCTACAGTGGCGTGCGGTCCGGATAAGCAAGGCAAGCACTGCTTGCCCAAAGATTTCAAAAGAAAGAAGAAAATTACACCTGTTAGATGCATGTTTTACATTTTAGCAAATATATTTATAAAGCGTGTTCAGTATATAAATTGCATTAAAAACAGAAAGAGAGAGAGACAGAAATACGTATAGTGCCACTAAAGTATAGGTAAGCACCAGAGCGGATGGAGGTGGCGCTGGCGCAGCGCGCTGCGCGGCCTGAACACGGGCCGACTCATGCGCTGGAGAATCGCTTTGCGATCAGCTGAGCGGAGAGCCCCTGCTCGGCGGCGGAATCAAGGCGGGCGGGTAGAGCGGTACGTTCCGAGTCCGAGCCCTTCGCTGCGCGATCGCAGCTCGCTTCTCTTGGCCCGTCACCGTAGCGCGCTGCCTTCTGCCTCCGATGCGCTATCTTGCTCCCTCTATCCGTCGCGGTTGTAATTGCTCCTTCGGTGCAAATGCCCTTAAATTCTATAAAATTTCCCTCACTTGATCTGATTAGTGATGAATTAGAAAATTCTCAATCATGTTTTAAACGCAGAAAATTCTAATTTTCTAACTTATTTTTCTAATTTCTAATTTTAAACTCAAAAAATTCTAAATAATGTAGAATAAAGACTACAATACCTCAAATAAGTGGCAAAATTAGGAGTTAAGAGCATGGAGCCGTCCTCTAATGCTCAGTAACATTTGAAACAAGTTGAGTAAATGAAATCATACGTAAGAGAGAAAGTAATAAAACCACAGTTTTTCAAGACGTTCCATCATATTTCCTCCGAAAAATAGAGCAAATACCGTAAAATTTTAACAATTTTCTGGGTAAAAAGTAAAATGAGGAGAAAGGTCGCTGATCATAAGAATTTTTGCCTGCGCCCTTTTTAAAACCCTTATTTTTGGTCACGAAAATTATTTTTTCGAAAATTTTGTGTAATGAACCGATAGGAAATTTCACGGTCGTTATTTCGGGTCCTATGACATTTTCCTCTAAGATTGAAAGTTTAAAAGTAAAATGAGGAGAAAGGTCGCTGATCATAAGAATTTTTGCCTGCGCCCTTTTTAAAACCCTTATTTTTGGTCACGAAAATTATTTTTTCGAAAATTTTGTGTAATGAACCGATAGGAAATTTCACGGTCGTTATTTCGGGTCCTATGACATTTTCCTCTAAGATTGAAAGTTTTAAAGTAAAATTAGGAGGAAGGTCGCTGATCGTAAGAATTCTAGCCGCAGCCTTTCTCGAATGTGAGCCGGTGCGAGAAAAACGGAGTCTGGCTGAGAGGCGGATTTCTTGCCAACTTTTGTGAATGATCGAATATGGCCACGTCCCCGTTAGAAGCTATGGTAAAGAATCGATAGTGCGATACTCGAATAATCGCATTCGATACGATATTCGATATTCGTTCGCAGAAAGCAACATGGCGGCCATGCGTACGCTAATGCAATGTATGTAATACGCATATTTACGCGCAATCACGGCCGGTCCCCAGATCGTTCAATTAATTTTAATTTATTTAATTATCAGCCGTTAAAACTGTCATCTCTGCTCAATTAAAAGTATTCCATCAATTCGAGACAACGAGAATCAAACAACAAAGACAAACCTAACAGAAGTTTTTTGAGGTTATTTCGGTTTTTCGATTTTCAATCGGTACAGCGGGTGGCACAGGTAGTGATTGTTTAATAGTAGTTTAATAATGTGATAATTTGATATCCTTATCAACGTCATAATATTATCAATGAATAATTATTAAAAGTTTCACGCACATGTCAGGAAGCGTTTCTTCGTTTGACTTCGGGTACTTGTTGCCGCTAGCCTCCGAAATTCAGATTGGATCTTTACAGGTACGAGACGTTTTTCTTGTATGTATTCCTTTCCATCGCCTCTCCCATTTTTCCGAAAATTTAGTGTAATGAACCGATAGGAAATTGTACGGCCGTTATTATGGGTCCTATGATATTTTCCTCTAAGATTGAAAGTTTAAAAGTAAACTGAGGAGATAGGTCGCTGATCATAACATTTTTTGCCTGCGCCCTTTTTAAAACCCTTATTTTTGGTCACGAAAATTATTTTTTCGAAAATTTTGTGTAATGAACCGATAGGAAATTTCACGGTCGTTATTTCGGGTCCTATGACATTTTCCTCTAAGATTGAAAGTTTAAAAGTAAAATGAGGAGAAAGGTCGCTGATCATAAGAATTTTTGCCTGCGCCCTTTTTAAAACCCTTATTTTTGGTCACGAAAATTATTTTTTCGAAAATTTTGTGTAATGAACCGATAGGAAATTTCACGGTCGTTATTTCGGGTCCTATGACATTTTCCTCTAAGATTGAAAGTTTAAAAGTAAAATGAGGAGAAAGGTCGCTGATCATAAGAATTTTTGCCTGCGCCCTTTTTAAAACCCTTATTTTTGGTCACGAAAATTATTTTTTCGAAAATTTTGTGTAATGAACCGATAGGAAATTTCACGGTCGTTATTTCGGGTCCTATGACATTTTCCTCTAAGATTGAAAGTTTTAAAGTAAAATTAGGAGGAAGGTCGCTGATCGTAAGAATTCTAGCCGCAGCCTTTCTCGAATGTGAGCCGGTGCGAGAAGAACGGAGTCTGGCTGAGAGGCGGATTTCTTGCCAACTTTTGTGAATGATCGAATATGGCCACGTCCCCGTTAGAAGCTATGGTAAAGAATCGATAGTGCGATACTCGAATAATCGCATTCGATACGATATTCGATATTCGTTCGCAGAAAGCAACATGGCGGCCATGCGTACGCTAATGCAATGTAATACGCATATTTACGCGCAATCACGGCCGGTCCCCAGATCGTTCAATTCATTTTAATTTATTTAATTATCAGCCGTTAAAACTGTCATCTCTGCTCAATTAAAAGTATTCCATCAATTCGAGACAACGAGAATCAAACAACAAAGACAAACCTAACAGAAGTTTTTTGAGGTTATTTCGGTTTTTCGATTTTCAATCGGTACAGCGGGTGGCACAGGTAGTGATTGTTTAATAGTAGTTTAATAATGTGATAATTTGATATCCTTATCAACGTCATACTATTATCAATGAATAATTATTAAAAGTTTCACGCACATGTCAGGAAGCGTTTCTTCGTTTGACTTCGGGTACTTGTTGCCGCTAGCCTCCGAAATTCAGATTGGATCTTTACAGGTACGAGACGTTTTTCTTGTATGTATTCCTTTCCATCGCCTCTCCCATTTTTTCCGAAAATTTAGTGTAATGAACCGATAGGAAATTGTACGGCCGTTATCATGGGTCCTATGATATTTTCCTCTAAGATTGAAAGTTTATAAGTAAACTGAGGAGATAGGCAGGGGCGGACTGGCCCTAAATTAAGTATGGGGCGGGCCCCCAGTAGAAGGGGGGTCCGGGGGCCCTCCCCCGGAAAATTTTGAAAATTAGGCCCTTTTAGAATGAATTTTACGCTATTTTAGACCCTATTCTTTAATATTATTTTTGAAACATTATCCAAAAAGAGACCAGAAATGCAAAACTTAGTATATTTTCTTAAACTGGATGAAAAAATGAGAATCCGTTGTATACTTGGAATTCAACTTTTATTTTCCTCTTCCAACGAAAAATTGTGCCAAAGCTAAATTAGTATACAGAAGATACATAGAATCAAGTAGAATAGTAATAGTGACAGTCTAAAAAGAACACATTCTGAAAAACACAGTTCGGATTTTTTTGTTCGTTTGTTTTTTTTAAATGTACTTTTTAGCCGCCAAAATTGACAACTGTCTTAATTTTTTTTGAACGTTTTATTGGATCCTTTCTTCGCTCTGCTCATAGAGAAATCAGTGCCGTTTACTAGTTAAATGACGCGTAATGAATGAATAAATCGATGGTTAAATTCTGAAAACACGTAACTCGGAATCCGCATCATGAACCCTGAGACTCGTAAGGATGCTCATGTTTTGCGTGTATCCTTATGAGTCTCAGGGTTCATGAGTTAATGATGCGGATTCCGAGATACGTGTTTTCAGAATTTAGCCATCGAAATAAAAATAAAAATGAAAATAAAAATACAAACAAAAAATTGACAAAAATCTAACACTTTGAAAAGTATTGTGTTATATAAACTGGAAATAGAAACACAGTTTTACGCCATTAACAGCCTTTTTAACTCTGTTGAGGTTGCCGCGATCAAGTTGATTATTATCTCGTGATCAATAGATTTGGTCAAATCTCTTTCTACGTACAATAACATCAAGTAAGTCAGTAGTTCCTGCCCAATTTGCGATCGAATCCGCGTTTTAATAAGTTTTAGTTTCGAAAATACTCGCTCACAGGTAACTTGGGTGCATGGTAAGGTTAAAACATGCCTAAAGACAAGTAATAAACCATTAAAGTGGCCAGTTTGACTTGACTGTTCAAACAAGATTTTATAGGCGCAATGAGGCAGTTTTCGCAAGCCTTTTTGTCAATTTTGGTATATGCATGGGGACATTTTCTTACACTCTCCTCCTCATCCTCGCAATCTACATCGGAGTCAGTCTCAAAATTGCCTTCACCTATTAATTCGTCGAGCCAATCATTTGAGTGAAAGTTAGACTTGAAGGCAGGAAACAGATCTGCGAACTGTTTAAGCTCACTAATTATCGTTGAGCGATCAACTTTTACTAGTTTTGAAAGTTTCACAAATGTTTCAGGGGGGAAATCTTCAAGTACCATTTTCGTGATGGTTTCATACTTTGCTGGTCCTAACCAAGACAGATCAGTCATCAGATCTTTATTTGAGATAAACCTTTCGTCCAAACTTTTTAAAATAGTGTCCACAATTTCAAAATAATTTCTTCTGAATGACTGAAGAGGACCTAACCGTGCATTCTCATCAGGTGCTTTTTCGTCAAAATGTTTTTTCTTTTTCGAGACGCGTTTTGAAGGAAAATCCTCCTCAATATCTACCAATTCATCTTGCTCACAAAATTCATCAATCGAACTTGTATATTGTTTGCACCTCGCATACAATTTTTCAAAGTGCGAATCACTCCTTTTACTACGGATACAATCAGTCATTGTGTTGACAACATTCCACGCTTTCAAATAATCAAGCAATCGGCAAATCGGCAATATAAATGGTTCCTTGGAAACGGCAAAAAAGGACTCCTTCGAATCAGATAAAGGGGCTCTTTTAAGGTCCTTAGAAGCGGCAAAAAAAGGCTCCATCGAGTCTTCTTCGAATCGGCAATAAATGAGTCCTTCAGGGCTCTTCCGAAATGACAAAAAAGGACCCCTTTGGACTTATTCGAATCAGAAAAAAGGGCTCTCAAAATGCAACGCCCTTAGATACGGCATAAAAAAGCTCCTTCAGGGCGCTCTCCGAATCGGCAATAAAGTGTCCTGTCCTCTCAGGAGTCTCGGGGCCCTTTCTCGAGGACGAACCGAAAAAGCCCTCGGGCGCTTCTTCGAAACGGCGAAATACGGCCCTTCAAATCGGCCAAAAGGGGCCCCTCGGGGCCCCTTTTGGCCGATGAAAGTGGGGCGATCGCCCCATCGCCACCCGACCAGTCCGTCCCTGGAGATAGGTCGCTGATCATAACATTTTTTGCCTGCGCCCTTTTTAAAACCCTTATTTTTGGTCACGAAAATTATTTTTTCGAAAATTTTGTGTAATGAACCGATAGGAAATTTCACGGTCGTTATTTCGGGTCCTATGACATTTTCCTCTAAGATTGAAAGTTTAAAAGTAAAATGAGGAGAAAGGTCGCTGATCATAAGAATTTTTGCCTGCGCCCTTTTTAAAACCCTTATTTTTGGTCACGAAAATTATTTTTTCGAAAATTTTGTGTAATGAACCGATAGGAAATTTCACGGTCGTTATTTCGGGTCCTATGACATTTTCCTCTAAGATTGAAAGTTTAAAAGTA